>NW_027192811.1:0-300000 GCF_949987515.2 Delphinus delphis
CGCAACACCGCAGGATGGCTTCAGGCCCTAATCTGGTTCCGGCACGGCACGCTGAGCCTTTGGTTAATTCCTCTTCCTGGTGGGAAATGAGAGTTAAATTTGCCCGTCCAGACACCTGCAGCTAGCCTCTCATTGGTTCTCGCTGTTCCTGTTCATTTTCCGCAGAAATTGCAAACTGGGCCAAACAGAAGGTTAAAGGGACTGACTCTCCAAGTCGGGAGAGTGTTAGTAAAGCGTCTGGAATGTTGCACCCGAGTACCAGGGTACAAAAACTGAGACATATTTGAACACGCCTCCCGATCGCATGGTTGATCATACTCTAGGTTCCACATGCATGTTTTAGCTGAAGGAAGAATACCTAAAACCTGGGTAGTTGAAACCCGTGGAATGGGTACCATGCAATATGACTTCAAAGGGTCTTCATTTGCTCACCGAACCTCTCCAATCCTATCACTGCTGCGTTTATGCCCCTGTACACATGCTTGATTCTCTTTCGGAGACATAGCAATACCTAGGTTTTAAGATACTTACTAGTCAGGTACATTCTTAGGCGTTTAATATGCGGTGTTGGGTCCATTTCGTTGAGCAAGGAGTAGCTCTTGTCTATTCCATATTTGGCTTAAGGAACTTTATCTGTGCTCATTTCGATCTCTGCTTATGCAGCACCCCAATTCACCTTTATCCTTAAGCAAGCATAAGTTGGTTTTCTAAATTTGAGACCCTGTTCTGTTCTGTAATTCAGTTCCTGTGTAGCCAAGTTTACATTCCGTGTATTACTGATATATTATGATGTTTCTTTTTCTGTGTGACTTATTTCAGTTAGAATCATCATACCTGAATCCACTCATTGTGCTGCTAAGGGCCTGATGACATAGATTTCATTGCTGAGTGATATTGCTTTGTAAGTAAATACCACAACTTCTTTATCCATTTTTCACTTTCTGCGATGTTGAACTTGTACTGTAAACGAGGTTCTTGTAAACAGAGCCGTTCCAAACTTTGGGGTGGCTTTGTCTATTTTATTTTAATTTTCCTAAGCTATAGGACCATAAGTGGAAGTGCCCTAGGCTCTGTTGATTTGTTTTTTAGATGTTTCAGGAGACACCATACACTTCTCCAGAGTGGTTGTTGGCAATTTACATCCCGCCCATCAGCATAACAAGGCTCCCAGTTCTCCATGGCCTGTCCTGCCTTTCTGGATTTTACACTGTTTTCAGATGGCCCTTTTGACCGGGGGGAAGTGAGACTTCATTGTAGTGCAGATTTCCTTTGCAAGCTTGCTTGGTTGGCCAAAAAGTGCGTATGCGTTTTTTCCTGAACATATTCAGGAAAAAACGCATACGCCCTTTTTGGCCAAGTGCATCATTGTGGACGTTCTGCCTCTTTTCCTATGCTTTCAATGCAATTCCAGTCTACCTCCTGAAATCGGTTTCCTGCAATTCTGCCCCGCTTTCAAGTCCTCTTGGCAGCCTTACTTCAGTCTATTTTTGGACGATAGCTGTCATTTATAACTCTGCAGGCTTGTGAATTACAGTGCCCCTGAGCTCCTTTCTTCAACTCGCTTTCTTGTGAGCTGGCCGCAACACCGCAGGATGGCTTCAGGCCCTAATCTGGTTCCGGCACGGCACGCTGAGCCTTTGGTTAATTCCTCTTCCTGGTGGGAAATGAGAGTTAAATTTGCCCGTCCAGAAACCTCCAGCTAGTCTCTCATTGGTTCTCGCTATTCCTGTTCATCTTCCGCAGAAATTGCAAACTGGGCCAAACAGGAGGTTAAAGGCGCTGACTCTCCAAGTGGGGAGAGTGTTAGTAAAGCTTCTGGAATGTTGCACCCGAGTACCAGGGGAGGAAAACTGAGACATATTTGAACACGTCTCCCGTTCACACGGTTGATCATACTCTGGGTTCCACATGCATGTTTTAGCTGAAGGAAGAATACCTTAAACCTGGAGAGTTGAGACCCGTGGAATGGGTACCATGCAATATGTTTTCAAAGGGTCTTCATTTGCTCACCCAACCTCCCCAATCCTATCACTGCTGCGTTTATGCCCCTGTACACATGCTTGATTCTCTTTCGGAGACATAGCAATCCATAGGTTTTAAGATACTTACTAGTCAGGTACATTCTTAGGCGTTTAATATGCGGTGTTGAGTCCATTTCATTGAGCAAGGAGTAGCTCTTGGCTATTCCATATTTGGCTTAAGGAACTTTATCTGTGCTCATTTCAATCTCTGGTTTTATGCAGCACCCCAACTCACCTTTCCCCTTAAGCAAGCATAAGTTGTTTTTCTAAATTTGAGACGCTGTTCTGTTCTGTAATTCAGTTCCTGTGTAGCCAAGTTTACATTCCGTGTATTACAGATATCTTATGATATTTCTTTTTCTGTGTGACTTATTTCAGTTAGAATCATCATACCTGAATCCACTCATTGTGCTGCTAAGGGCCTGATGACACAGATTTCATTGCTGAGTGATATTGCTTTGTAAGTAAATACCACAACTTCTTTATCCATTTTTCACTTTCTGCGATGTTGAACTTGTACTGTAAACGAGGTTCTAGTAAACAGAGCCGTTCCAAACTTTGGGGTGGCTGTGTCTTTTTGATTTTAATTTCCCTAAGCTATAGGACCATAAGTGGAAGTGCCCTAGGTTCTGTTGCTTTGTTTTTTAGATGTTTCAGGAAACACCATACACTTCTCCCGAGTGGTTGTTGGCAATTTACATCCCGCCCATCAGCATAACAAGGCTCCCAGTTCTCCATGGCCTGTCCTGCCTTTCTGGATTTTACACTTTTTTCAGATGGCCCTTTTGACCTGGGGTAGTGAGACTTCATTGTAGTGCAGATTTCCTTTGCAAGTTTGCTTGGTTGGCCAAAAAGGGCGTATGCGTTTTTTCCTGAATATATTCAGGAAAAAACGCATACGCCCTTTTTGGCCAAGTGCATCATTGTGGACGTTCTGCCTCTTTTCCTATGCTTTCAATGCAATTCCAGTCTACCTCCTGAAATCGGTATCCTGCAATTCTGCCCCGCTTTCAAGTCCTCTTGGCAGCCTTACTTCAGTCTATTTTTGGACGATAGCTGTCATTTATAACTCTGCAGGTTTGTGAATTACAGTGCCCCTGAGCTCCTTTCTTCAACTCGCTTTCTTGTGACCTGGCCGCAACACTGCAGGATGGCTTCAGGCCCTAATCTGGTTCCAGCACGGCATGCTGAGCCTTTGGTTAATTCCTCTTCCTGGTGGGAAATGAGAGTTAAATTTGCCCGTCCAGACACCTCCAGCTAGCCTCTCATTGGTTCTCGCTATTCCTGTTCATCTTCCGCAGAAATTGCAAACTGGGCCAAACAGGAGGTTAAAGGGACTGACTCTCCAAGTGGGGAGAGTGTTAGTAAAGCGTCTGGAATGTTGCACCCGAGTACCAGGGGAGGAAAACTGAGACATATTTGAACACGTCTCCCGTTCACATGGTTGATCATACTTGGGTTCCATATGCATGTTTTAGCTGAAGGAAGAATACCGAAAACCTGGGTAGTTGAAACCCGTGGAATGGGTACCATGCAATATGACTTCAAAGGGTCTTCATTTGGTCACCGAACCTCTCCAATCCTATCACTGCTGCGTTTATGCCCCTGTACACATGCTTGATTCTCTTTCAGAGACATAGAAATCCATAGGTTTTAAGATACTTACTAGTCAGGTACATTCTTAGGCGTTTAATATGCGGTGTTGAGTCCATTTCATTGAGCAAGTAGTAGCTCTTGTCTATTCCATATTTGGCTTAAGGAACTTTATCTGTGCTCATTTCAATCTCTGGTTTTATGCAGCACCCCAACTCACCTTTCCCCTTAAGCAAGCATAAGTTTGTTTTCTAAATTTGAGACCCTGTTCTGTTCTGTAATTCAGTTCCTGTGTAGCCAAGTTTACATTCCGTGTATTAATGATATCTTATGATGTTTCTTTTTCTGTGTGACTTATTTCAGTTAGAATCATCATACCTGAATCCACTCATTGTGCTGCTAAGGACCTGATGACACAGATTTCATTGCTGAGTGATATTGCTTTGTAAGTAAATACCACAACTTCTTTATCCATTTTTCACTTTCTGCGATGTTGAACTTGTACTGTAAACGAGGTTCTTGTAAACAGAGCCGTTCCAAACTTTGGGGTGGCTGTGTCTTTTTGATTTTGAATTCCCTAAGCTATAGGACCATAAGTGGCAGTGCCCTAGGCTCTGTTGCTTTGTGTTTTAGATGTTTCAGGAAACACCATACACTTCTCCCGAGTGTCTGTTGGCAATTTACATCCCGCCCATCAGCATAACAAGGCTCCCAGTTCTCCATGGCCTGTCCTGCCTTTCTGGATTTTACACTTTTTTCAGATTGCCCTTTTCACCGGGGGGAAGTGAGACTTCATTGTAGTATAGATTTCCTTTGCAAGCTTGCTTGGTTGGCCAAAAAGTGCGTATGCGTTTTTTCCTGAATATATTCAGGAAAAAACGCATACGCCCTTTTTGGCCAAGTGCATCATTGTGGACGTTCTGCCTCTTTTCCTATGCTTTCAATGCAATTTCAGTCTACCTCCTGAAATCGGTTTCCTGCAATTCTGCCCCGCTTTCAAGTCCTCTTGGCAGCCTTACTTCAGTCTATTTTTGGACGATAGCTGTCATTTATAACTCTGCAGGTTTGTGAATTACAGTGCCCCTGAGCTCCTTTCTTCAACTCGCTTTCTTGTGACCTGGCCGCAACACCGCAGGATGGCTTCAGGCCCTAATCTGGTTCTGGCACGGCACGCTGAGCCTTTGGTTATTTCCTCCTCCTGGTGGGAAATGAGAGTTAAATTTGCCAGTCCAGACACCTCCAGCTAGCCTCTCATTGGTTCTCGCTATTCCTGTTCATCTTCCGCAGAAATTGCAAACTGTGCCAAACAGGAGGTTAAAGGCGCTGACTCTACAAGTGGGGAGAGTGTAAGTAAAGCGTCTGGAATGTTGCACCCGAGTACCAGGGGAGGAAAACTGAGACATATTTGAACACGTCTCCCGATCACATGGTTGATTGTACTCTGGGTTCCACATGCATGTTTTAGCTGAAGGAAGAATACCTAAAACCTGGGTAGTTGAAACCCGTGGAATGGGTACCATGCAATATGACTTCAAAGGGTCTTCATTTGCTCACCGAACCTCTCCAATCCTATCACTGCTGAGTTTATGCACCTGTACACATGCTTGATTCTCTTTCGGAGACATAGCAATCTATAGGTTTTAAGATACTTACTAGTCAGGTACATTCTTAGGCGTTTAATATGCGGTGTTGAGTCCATTTCGTTGAGCAAGGAGTAGCTCTTGTCTATTCCATATTTGACTTAAGGAACTTTATCTGTGCTCATTTCAATCTCTGGTTTTATGCAGCACCCCAACTCACCTTTACCCTTAAGCAAGCATAAGTTGGTTTTCTAAATTTGAGACCCTGTTCTGTTCTGTAATTCAGTTCCTGTGTAGCCAAGTTTACATTCCGTGTATTACTGATAACTTATGATGTTTCTTTTTCTGTGTGACTTATTTCAGTTAGAATCATCATACCTGAATCCACTCATTGTGATGCTAAGGGCCTGATGACATAGATTTCATTGCTGAGTGATATTGCTTTGTAAGTAAATACCACAACTTCTTTATCCATTTTTCACTTTCTGCGATGTTGAACTTGTACTGTAAACGAGGTTCTTGTAAACAGAGGCGTCCCAAACTTTGGGGTGGCTGTGTCTTTTTGATTTTAATTTCCCTAAGCTATAGGACCATAAGTGGCAGTGCCCTAGGCTCTGTTGCTTTGTTTTTTAGATGTTTCAGGAAACACCATACACTTCTCCCGAGTGTCTGTTGGCAATTTACATCCCGCCCATCAGCATAACAAGGCTCCCAGTTCTCCATGGCCTGTCCTGCCTTTCTGGATTTTACACTTTTTTCAGATGGCCCTTTTGACCAGGGGGAAGTGAGACTTCATTGTAGTGCAGATTTCCTTTGCAAGCTTGCTTGGTTGGCCAAAAAGGGCGTATGCGTTTTTTCCTGAATATATTCAGGAAAAAACGCATACGCCCTTTTTGGCCAAGTGCATCATTGTGGACGTTCTGCCTCTTTTCCTATGCTTTCAATGCAATTCCAGTCAACCTCCTGAAATCGGTTTCCTGCAATTCTGCCCCGCTTTCAAGTCCTCTTGGCAGCCTTACTTCAGTCTATTTTTGGACGATAGCTGTCATTTATAACTCTGCAGGTTTGTGAATTACAGTGCCCCTGAGCTCCTTTCTTCAACTCGCTTTCTTGTGACCTGGCCGCAACACCGCAGGATGGCTTCAGGCCCTAATCTGGTTCCGGTACGGCACGCTGAGCCTTTGGTTATTTCCTCTTCCTGGTGGGAAATGAGAGTTAAATTTGCCCGTTCAGACACCTCCAGCTAGTCTCTCATTGGTTCTCGCTATTACTGTTCATCTTCCGCAGAAATTGCAAACTGGGCCAAACAGGAGGTTAAAGGCGCTGACTCTCCAAGTGGGGAGAGTGTTAGTAAAGCGTCTGGAATGTTGCACCCGAGTACCAGGGGAGGAAAACTGAGACATATTTGAACACGTCTCCCGTTCACATGGTTGATCATACTTGGGTTCCACATGCATGTTTTAGCTGAAGGAAGAATACCTTAAACCTGGAGAGTTGAGACCCGTGTAATGGGTACCATGCAATATGACTTCAAAGGGTCTTCATTTGCTCACCGAACCTCTCCAATCCTATCACTGCTGCGTTTATGCCCCTGTACACATGCTTGATTCTCTTTTGGAGACATAGCAATCCATAGGTTTTAAGATACTTACTAGTCAGGTACATTCTTAGGCATTTAATATGCGGTGTTGAGTCCATTTCGTTGAGCAAGGAGTAGCTCTTGTCTATTCCATATTTGACTTAAGGAACTTTATCTGTGCTCATTTCAATCTCTGGTTTTACGCAGCACCCCAACTCACCTTTACCCTTAAGCAAGCATAAGTTGGTTTTCTAAATTTGAGACCCTGTTCTGTTCTGTAATTCAGTTCCTGTGTAGCCAAGTTTACATTCCGTGTATTACAGATATCTTATGATGTTTCTTTTTCTGTGTGACTTATTTCAGTTAGAATCATCATACCTGAATCCACTCATTGTGATGCTAAGGGCCTGATGACATAGATTTCATTGCTGAGTGATATTGCTTTGTAAGTAAATACCACAACTTCTTTATCCATTTTTCACTTTCTGCGATGTTGAACTTGTACTGTAAACGAGGTTCTTGTAAACAGAGGCGTCCCAAACTTTAGGGTGGCTGTGTCTTTTTGATTTTAATTTCCCTAAGCTATAGGACCATAAGTGGAAGTGCTCTAGGCTCTGTTGCTTTGTTTTTCAGATGTTTCAGGAAACACCATACACTTGTCCAGAGTGTCTGTTGGCAATTTACATCCCTCCCATCAGCATAACAAGGCTCCCAGTTCTCCATGGCCTGTCCTGCCTTTCTGGATTTTACACTTTTTTCAGATGGACCTTTTGACCGGGGGGAAGTGAGACTTCATTGTAGTGCAGATTTCCTTTGCAAGCTTGCTTGGTTGGCCAAAAAGGGCGTATGCGTTTTTTCCTGAATATATTCAGGAAAAAACGCATACGCCCTTTTTGGCCAAGTGCATCATTGTGGACGTTCTGCCTCTTTTCCTATGCTTTCAATGCAATTCCAGTCTACCTCCTGAAATCGGTTTCCTGCAATTCTGCCCCACTTTCAAGTCCTCTTGGCAGCCTTACTTCAGTCTATTTTTGGACGATAGCTGTCATTTATAACTCTGCAGGTTTGTGAATTACAGTGCCCCTGAGCTCCTTTCTTCAACTCGCTTTCTTTTGAGCTGGCCGCAACACCGCAGGATGGCTTCAGGCCCTAATCTGGTTCCGGTACGGCACGCTGAGCCTTTGGTTATTTCCTCTTCCTGGTGGGAAATGAGAGTTAAATTTGCCCGTCCAGAAACCTCCAGCTAGCCTCTCATTGGTTCTCGCTATTCCTGTTCATCTTCCGCAGAAATTGCAAACTGGGCCAAACAGGAGGTTAAAGGCGCTGACTCTCCAAGTGAGGAGAGTGTTAGTAAAGCGTCTGGAATGTTGCACCCGAGTACCAGGGGAGGAAAACTGAGACATATTTGAACACGTCTCCCGTTCACATGGTTGATCATACTTGGGTTCCACATGCATGTTTTAGCTGAAGGAAGAATACCTTAAACCTGGAGAGTTGAGACCCGTGTAATGGGTACCATGCAATATGACTTCAAAGGGTCTTCATTTGCTCACCGAACCTCTCCAATCCTATCACTGCTGCGTTTATGCCCCTGTACACATGCTTGATTCTCTTTTGGAGACATAGCAATCCATAGGTTTTACGATACTTACTAGTCAGGTACATTCTTAGGCGTTTAATATGCGGTGTTGAGTCCATTTCGTTGAGCAAGGAGTAGCTCTTGTCTATTCTATATTTGACTTAAGGAACTTTATCTGTGCTCATTTCAATCTCTGGTTTTATGCAGCACCCCAAATCACCTTTACCCTTAAGCAAGCATAAGTTGGTTTTCTAAATTTGAGACCCTGTTCTGTTCTGTAATTCAGTTCCTGTGTAGCCAAGTTTACATTCCGTGTATTACTGATATCTTATGATGTTTCTTTTTCTGTGTGACTTATTTCAGTTAGAATCATCATACCTGAATCCACTCATTGTGATGCTAAGGGCCTGATGACATAGATTTCATTGCTGAGTGATATTGTTTTGTAAGTAAATACCACAACTTCTTTATCCATTTTTCACTTTCTGCAATGTTGAACTTGTACTGTAAACGAGGTTGTTGTAAACAGAGGCGTCCCAAACTTTGGGGTGGCTGTGTCTTTTTGATTTTAATTTCCCTAAGCTATAGGACCACAAGTGGCAGTGCCCTAGGCTCTGTTGCTTTGTTTTTTAGATGTTTCAGGAAACACCATACACTTCTCCCGAGTGGTTGTTGGCAATTTACATCCCGCCATCAGCATAACAAGGCTCCCAGTTCTCCATGGCCTGTCCTGCCTTTCTGGATTTTACACTTTTTTCAGATGGCCCTTTTGACCGGGGGGAAGTGAGACTTCATTGTAGTGCAGATTTCCTTTGCAAGCTTGCTTGGTTGGCCAAAAAGGGCGTATGCGGTTTTTCCTGAATATATTCAGGAAAAAACGCATATGCCCTTTTTGGCCAAGTGCATCATTGTGGACGTTCTGCCTCTTTTCCTATGCTTTCAATGCAATTCCAGTCTACCTCCTGCAATCGGTTTCCTGCAATTCTGCCCCGCTTTCAAGTCCTCTTGGCAGCCTTACTTCAGTCTATTTTTGGACGATAGCTGTCATTTATAACTCTGCAGGTTTGTGAATTACAGTGCCCCTGAGCTCCTTTCTTCAACTCGCTTTCTTTTGAGCTGGCCGCAACACCGCAGGATGGCTTCAGGACCTAATCTGGTTCTAGTACGGCACGCTGAGCCTTTGGTTATTTCCTCTTCCTGGTGGGAAATGAGAGTTAAATTTGCCCGTCCAGACACCTCCAGCTAGCCTCTCATTGGTTCTCGCTATTCCTGTTCATCTTCCGCAGAAATTGCAAACTGGGCCAAACAGGAGGTTAAAGGCGCTGACTCTCCAAGTGGGGAGAGTGTTAGTAAAGCGTCTGGAATGTTGCACCCGAGTACCAGGGGAGGAAAACTGAGACATATTTGAACACGTCTCCCGTTCACATGGTTGATCATACTTGGGTTCCACATGCATGTTTTAGCTGAAGGAAGAATACCTTAAACCTGGAGAGTTGAGACCCGTGTAATGGGTACCATGCAATATGACTTCAAAGGGTCTTCATTTGCTCACCGAACCTCTCCAATCCTATCACTGCTGCGTTTATGCCCCTGTAAACATGCTTGATTCTCTTTTGGAGACATAGCAATCCATAGGTTTTACGATACTTACTAGTCAGGTACATTCTTAGGCGTTTAATATGCGGTGTTGAGTCCATTTCGTTGAGCAAGGAGTAGCTCTTGTCTATTCCATATTTGGCTTAAGGAACTTTATCTGTGCTCATTTCAATCTCTGGTTTTATGCAGCACCCCAACTCACCTTTACCCTTAAGCAAGCATAAGTTGGTTTTCTAAATTTGAGACCCTGTTCTGTTCTGTAATTCAGTTCCTGTGTAGCCAAGTTTCCATTCCGTGTATTAGTGATATCTTATGATGTTTCTTTTTCTGTGTGACTTATTTCAGTTAGAATCATCATACCTGAATCCACTCATTGTGCTGCTAAGGGCCTGATGACACAGATTTCATTGCTGAGTGATATTGCTTTGTAAGTAAATACCACAACTTCTTTATCCATTTTTCACTTTCTGCGATGTTGAACTTGTACTGTAAATGAGGTTCTTGTAAACAGAGCCGTTCCAAACTTTGGGGTGGCTGTGTCTTTTTGATTTTAATTTCCCTAAGCTATAGGACCATAAGTGGAAGTGCCCTAGGTTCTGTTGCTTTGTTTTTTTGATGTTTCAGGAAACACCATACACTTCTCCCGAGTGGTTGTTGGCAATTTACATCCCGCCCATCAGCATAACAAGGCTCCCAGTTCTCCATGGCCTGTCCTGCCTTTCTGGATTTTACCCTTTTTTCAGATGGCCCTTTTGACCGGGGGGAAGTGAGACTTCATTGTAGGGCAGATTTCCTTTGCAAGCTTGCTTGGTTGGCCAAAAAGGGCGTATGCGTTTTTTCCTGAATATATTCAGGAAAAAACGCATACGCCCTTTTTGGCCAAGTGCATCATTGTGGACGTTCTGCCTCTTTTCCTATGCTTTCAATGCAATTCCAGTCTACCTCCTGAAATCGGTTTCCTGCAATTCTGCCCCGCTTTCAAGTCCTCTTGGCAGCCTTACTTCAGTCTATTTTTGGACGATAGCTGTCATTTATAACTCTGCAGGTTTGTGAATTACAGTGCCCCTGAGCTCCTTTCTTCAACTCGCTTTCTTGTGACCTGGCCGCAACACCGCAGGATGGCTTCAGGCCCTAATCTTGTTCCGGCCCGGCATGCTGAGCCTTTGGTTAATTCCTCTTCCTGGTGGGAAATGAGAGTTAAATTTGCCTGTCCAGACACCTCCAGCTAGCCTCTCATTGGTTCTCGCTATTCCTGTTCATCTTCCGCAGAAATTGCAAACTGGGCCAAAGAGGAGGTTAAAGGTGCTGACTCTCCAAGTGGGGAGAGTGTTAGTAAAGCGTCTGGAATGTTGCACCCGAGTACCAGGGTACGAAAACTGAGACATATTTGAACACGTCTCCCGATCACATGGTTGATCATACTCTGGGTTCCACATGCATGTTTTAGCTGAAGGAAGAATACCTAAAACCTGGGTAGTTGAAACCCGTGGAATGGGTACCATGCAATATGACTTCAAAGGGTCTTCATTTGCTCACCGAACCTCTCCAATCCTATCACTGCTGCGTTTATGCCCCTGTACACATGCTTGATTCCCCTTCGGAGACATAGCAATCCATAGGTTTTAAGATACTTACTAGTCAGGTACATTCTTAGGCGTTTAATATGCGGTGTTGAGTCCATTTCGTTGAGCAAGGAGTAGCTCTTGTCTATTCCATATTTGGCTTAAGGAACTTTATCTGTGCTCATTTCAATCTCTGGTTTTATGCAGCACCCCAACTCACCTTTCCCCTTAAGCAAGCATAAGTTGGTTTTCTAAATTTGAGACCCTGTTCTGTTTTGGAATGCAGTTCCTGTGTAGCCAAGTTTACATTCCGTGTATTAGTGATATCTTATGATGTTTCTTTTTCTGTGTGACTTATTTCAGTTAGAATCATCGTACCTGAATCCACTCATTATGCTGCTACGGGCCTGATGACATAGATTTCATTGCTGAGTGATACTGCATTGTACGTAAGTACCACAAGTTCTTTATCCATTTTTCACTTTCTGTGATATTGAACTTGTACGGTTAACGAGGTTCTTGTAAACGGAGGCGTCCCAAACTTTGGGGTGGCTGTGTCTTTTTGATTTTAATTTCCGTAAGCTATAGGACCATAAGTGGAAGTGCCCTAGGCTCTGTTGCTTTGTTTTTTAGATGTTTCAGGAAACACCATACACTTCTCCCGAGTGGTTGTTGGCAATTTACATCCCGCCCATCAGCATAACAAGCCTCCCAGTTCTCCATGGCCTGTCCTGCCTTTCTGGATTTTACACTTTTTTCAGATGGCCCTTTTGACCGGGGGGAAGTGAAACTTCATTGTAGTGCAGATTTCCTTTGCAAGCTTGCTTGGTTGGCCAAAAAGGGCGTATGCGTTTTCTCCTGAATATATTCAAGATAAAACGCATACGCCCTTTTTGGCCAAGTGCATCATTGTGGACGTTCTGCCTCTTTTCCTATGCTTTCAATGCAATTCCAGTCTACCTCCTGAAATCGGTTTCCTGCAATTCTGCCCCGCTTTCAAGTCCTCTTGGCAGCCTTACTTCAGTCTATTTTTGGACGATAGCTGTCATTTATAACTCTGCAGGTTTGTGAATTACAGTGCCCCTGAGCTCCTTTCTTCAACTCGCTTTCTTGTGACCTGGCCGCAACACCGCAGGATGGCTTCAGGCCCTAATCTGGTTCCGGCACGGCACGCTGAGCCTTTGGTTAATTCCTCTTCCTGGTGGGAAATGAGAGTTAAATTTGCCCGTCCAGACACCTCCAGCTAGTCTCTCATTGGTTCTCGCTATTCCTGTTCATCTTCCGCAGAAATTGCAAACTGGGCCAAAGAGGAGGTTAAAGGTGCTGACTCTCCAAGTGGGGAGAGTGTTAGTAAAGCGTCTGGAATGTTGCACCCGAGTACCAGGGTACGAAAACTGAGACATATTTGAACACGTCTCCTTTTCACATGGTTGATCATACTTGGGTTCCCCATGCATGTTTTAGCTGAAGGAAGAATACCTAAAACCTGGGTAGTTGAAACCCGTGGAATGGGTACCATGCAATATGACTTCAAAGGGTCTTCATTTGCTCACCAAACCTCTCCAATCCTATCACTGCTGCGTTTATGCCCCTGTACACATGCTTGATTCCCCTTCGGAGACATAGCAATCCATAGGTTTTAAGATACTTACTAGTCAGGTACATTCTTAGGCGTTTAATATGCGGTGTTGAGTCCATTTCGTTGAGCAAGGAGTAGCTCTTGTCTATTCCATATTTGGCTTAAGGAACTTTATCTGTGCTCATTTCAATCTCTGGTTTTATGCAGCACCCCAACTCACCTTTCCCCTTAAGCAAGCATAAGATGTTTTTCTAAATTTGAGACCCTGTTCTGTTCTGTAATTCAGTTCCTGTGTAGCCAAGTTTCCATTCCGTGTATTACTGATATCTTATGATGTTTCTTTTTCTGTGTGACTTCCTTCAGTTAGAATCATCATACCTGAATCCACTCATTGTGCTGCTACGGGCCTGATGACATAGATTTCATTGCTGAGTGATATTGTTTTGTAAGTGAATAACACAACTTTTTTATCCATTTTTCACTTTCTGCGATGTTGAACTTGTACTGTAAACGAGGTTCTTGTAAACAGAGCCGTTCCAAACTTTGGGGTGGCTGTGTCTTTTTGATTTTAATTTCCCTAAGCTATAGGACCATAAGTGGAAGTGCCCTAGGCTCTGTTGCTTTGTTTTTTAGATGTTTCAGGAAACACCATACACTTCTCCCTAGTGTCTGTTGGCAATTTACATCCCTCCCATCAGCACAACAAGGCTCCCAGTTCTCAATGGCCTGTTGCCTTTCTGGATTTTACACTTTTTTCAGATGGCACTTTTGACCGGAGGGAAGTGAGACTTCATTGTAGTGCAGATTTCCTTTGCAAGCTTGCTTGCTTGGCCAAAAAGGGCATATGCGTTTTTTCCTGAATATATTCAGGAAAAAACGCATACGCCCTTTTTGGCCAAGTGCATCATTGTGGACGTTCTGCCTCTTTTCCTATGCTTTCAATGCAATTCCAGTCTACCTCCTGAAATCGGTTTCCTGCAATTCTGCCCCGCTTTCAAGTCCTCTTGGCAGCCTTACTTCAGTCTATTTTTGGACGATAGCTGTCATTTATAACTCTGCAGGTTTGTGAATTACAGTGCCCCTGAGCTCCTTTCTTCAACTCGCTTTCTTGTGAGCTGGCCGCAACACCGCAGGATGGCTTCAGGCCCTAATCTTGTTCCGGCCCGGCATGCTGAGCCTTTGGTTAATTCCTCTTCCTGGTGGGAAATGAGAGTTAAATTTGCCCGTCCAGACACCTCCAGCTAGCCTCTCATTGGTTCTCGCTATTCCTGTTCATCTTCCGCAGAAATTGCAAACTGGGCCAAACAGGAGGTTAAAGGCGCTGAATCTCCAAGTGGGGAGAGTGTTAGTAAAGCGTCTGGAATGTTGCACCCGAGTACCAGGGGAGGAAAACTGAGACATATTTGAACACGTCTCCCGTTCACATGGTTGATCATACTTGGGTTCCACATGCATGTTTTAGCTGAAGGAAGAATACCTTAAACCTGGAGAGTTGAGACCCGTGTAATGGGTACCATGCAATATGACTTCAAAGGGTCTTCATTTGCTCACCGAACCTCTCCAATCCTATCACTGCTGCGTTTATGCCCCTGTACACATGCTTGATTCTCTTTCAGAGACATAGCAATCCATAGGTTTTACGATACTTACTAGTCAGGTACATTCTTAGGCGTTTAATATGCGGTGTTGAGTCCATTTCGTTGAGCAAGGAGTAGCTCTTGTCTATTCCATATTTGGCCTAAGGAACTTTATCTGTGCTCATTTCAATCTCTGGTTTTATGCAGCACCCCAACTCACCTTTACCCTTAAGCAAGCATAAGTTGGTTTTCTAAATTTGAGACCCTGTTCTGTTCTGTAATTCAGTTCCTGTGTAGCCAAGTTTACATTCCGTGTATTACTGATATCTTATGATGTTTCTTTTTCTGTGTGACTTATTTCAGTTAGAATCATCATACCTGAATCCACTCATTGTGATGCTAAGGGCCTGATGACATAGATTTCATTGCTGAGTGATATTGCTTTGTAAGTAAATACCACAACTTCTTTATCCATTTTTCACTTTCTGCGATGTTGAACTTGTACTGTAAACGAGGTTCTTGTATACAGAGGCGTCCCAAACTTTGGGGAGGCTGTGTCTTTTTGATTTTAATTTCCCTAAGCTATAGAACCATAAGTGGCAGTGCCCTAGGCTCTGTTGCTTTGTTTTTTAGATGTTTCAGGAAACACCATACACTTCTCCCGAGTGTCTGTTGGCAATTTACATCCCGCCCATCAGCATAACATGGCTCCCAGTTCTCCATGGCCTGTCCTGCCTTTCTGGATTTTACACTTTTTTCAGATGGCTCTTTTGACCGGGGGGAAGTGAGACTTCATTGTAGTGCAGATTTCCTTTGCAAGCTTGCTTGGTTGGCCAAAAAGGGCGTATGCGTTTTTTCCTGAATATATTCAGGAAAAAACGCATACGTCCTTTTTGGCCAAGTGCATCATTGTGGACGTTCTGCCTCTTTTCCTATGCTTTCAATGCAATTCCAGTCTACCTCCTGAAATCGGTTTCCTGCAATTCTGCCCCGCTTTCAAGTCCTCTTGGCAGCCTTACTTCAGTCTATTTTTGGACGATAGCTGTCATTTATAACTCTGCAGGTTTGTGAATTACAGTGCCCCTGAGCTCCTTTCTTTAGCTCGCTTTCTTGTGACCTGGCCGCAACACCGCAGGATGGCTTCAGGCCCTAATCTGGTTCCGGCCCGGCATGCTGAGCCTTTGGTTAATTCCTCCTCCTGGTGGGAAATGAGAGTTAAATTTGCCCGTCCAGACACCTCCAGCTAGCCTCTCATTGGTTCTCGCTATTCCTGTTCATCTTCCGCAGAAATTGCAAACTGGGCCAAACAGGAGGTTAAAGGGACTGACTCTCCAAGTGGGGAGAGTGTTAGTAAAGCGTCTGGAATGTTGCACCCGAGTACCAGGGGAGGAAAATTGAGACATATTTGAACACGTCTCCCGATCACATGGTTGATCATACTCTAGGTTCCACATGCATGTTTTAGCTGAAGGAAGAATACCTTAAACCTGGGTAGTTGAAACCCGTGGAATGGGTACCATGCAATATGACTTCAAAGGGTCTTCATTTGCTCACCGAACCTCTCCAATCCTATCACTGCTGCGTTTATGCCCCTGTGCACATGCTTGATTCTCTTTCGGAGACATGGCAATCCATAGGTTTTAAGATACTTAGAAGTCAGGTACATTCTTAGGCGTTTAATATGCGGTGTTGAGTCCATTTCGTTGAGCAAGGAGTAGCTGTTGTCTATTCCATATTTGGCTTAAGGAACTTTATCTGTGCTCATTTCAATCTCTGGTTTTATGCAGCACCCCAACTCACCTTTCCCCTTAAGCAAGCATAAGTTGTTTTTCTAAATTTGAGACCCTGTTCTGTTCTGTAATTCAGTTCCTGTGTAGCCAAGTTTCCATTCCGTGTATTACTGATATCTTATGATGTTTCTTTTCTGTGTGACTTATTTCAGTTAGAATCATCATACCTGAATCCACTCATTGTGCTGCTAAGGGCCTGATGACATAGATTTCATTGCTGAGTGATATTGCTTTGTAAGTGAATACCACAACTTCTTTATCCATTTTTCACTTTCTGCAATGTTGAACTTGTACTGTAAACGAGGTTCTTGTAAACAGAGCCGTTCCAAACTTTGGGGTGGCTGTGTCTTTTTGATTTTAATTTCCCTAAGCTATAGGACCATAAGTGGAAGTGCCCTAGGCTCTGTTGCTTTGTTTTTTAGATGTTTCAGGAAACACCATACACTTCTCCCAAGTGTCTGTTGGCAATTTACATCCCGCCCATCAGCATAACAAGGCTCCCAGTTCTCAATGGCCTGTTGCCTTTCTGGATTTTACACTTTTTTCAGATGGCCCTTTTGACCGGGGGGAAGTGAGACTTCATTGTAGTGCAGATTTCCTTTGCAAGCTTGCTTGGTTGGCCAAAAAGGGCGTATGCGTTTTTTCCTGAATATATTCAGGAAAAAACGCATACGCCCTTTTTGGCCAAGTGCATCATTGTGGACGTTCTGCCTCTTTTCCTATGCTTTCAATGCAATTCCAGTCTACCTCCTGAAATCGGTTTCCTGCAATTCTGCCCCGCTTTCAAGTCCTCTTGGCAGCCTTACTTCAGTCTATTTTTGGACGATAGCTGTCATTTATAACTCTGCAGGTTTGTGAATTACAGTGCCCCTGAGTTCCTTTCTTCAACTCGCTTTCTTGTGACCTGGCCGCAACACCGCAGGATGGCTTCAGGCCCTAATCTGGTTCCAGCCCGGCATGCTGAGCCTTTGGTTAATTCCTCTTCCTGGTGGGAAATGAGAGTTAAATTTGCCCGTCCAGACACCTCCAGCTAGCCTCTCATTGGTTCTCGCTATTCCTGTTCATCTTCCGCAGAAATTGCAAACTGGGCCAAACAGGAGGTTAAAGGGACTGACTCTCCAAGTGGGGAGAGTGTTAGTAAAGCGTCTGGAATGTTGCACCCGAGTACCAGGGGAGGAAAACTGAGACATATTTGAACACGTCTCCTGATCACATGGTTGATCATACTCTAGGTTCCACATGCATGTTTTAGCTGAAGGAAGAATACCTTAAACCTGGGTAGTTGAAACCCGTGGAATGGGTACCATGCAATATGACTTCAAAGGGTCTTCATTTGCTCACCGAACCTCTCCAATCCTATCACTGCTGCGTTTATGCCCCTGTAAACATGCTTGATTCTCTTTCGGAGACATAGCAATCCATAGGTTTTAAGATACTTACTAGTCAGGTACGTTCTTAGGCGTTTAATATGCGGTGTTGAGTCCATTTCGTTGAGCAAGGAGTAGCTCTTGTCTATTCCATATTTGGCTTAAGGAACTTTATCTGTGCTCATTTCAATCTCTGGTTTTATGCAGCACCCCCACTCACCTTTACCCTTAAGCAAGAATAAGTTGGTTTTCTAAATTTGAGACCCTGTTCTGTTCTGTAATTCAGTTCCTGTGTAGCCAAGTTTACATTCCGTGTATTACTGATATCTTATGATGTTTCTTTTTCTGTGTGACTTACTTCAGTTAGAATCATCATACCTGAATCCACTCATTGTGCTGCTAAGGGCCTGATGACACAGATTTCATTGCTGAGTGATATTGCTTTGTAAGTAAATACCACAACTTCTTTATCCATTTTTCACTTTCTGTGATGTTGAACTTGTAGTGTACACGAGGTTCTTGTAAACAGAGCCGTTCCAAACTTTGGGGTGGCTGTGTCTTTTTGATTTTAATTTCCCTAAGCTATAGGACCATAAGTGGAAGTGCCCTAGGTTCTGTTGCTTTGTTTTTTAGATGTTTCAGGAAACACCATACACTTCTCCCGAGTGGTTGTTGGCAATTTACATCCCGCCCATCAGCATAACAAGGCTCCCAGTTCTCCATGGCCTGTCCTGCATTTCTGGATTTTACACTTTTTTCAGATGGCCCTTTTGACCGGGGGGAAGTGAGACTTCATTGTAGTGCAGATTTCCTTTGCAAGCTTGCTTGGTTGGCCAAAAAGGGCGTATGCGTTTTTTCCTGAATATATTCAGGAAAAAACGCATACGCCCTTTTTGGCCAAGTGCATCATTGTGGACGTTCTGCCTCTTTTCCTATGCTTTCAATGCAATTCCAGTCTACCTCCTGAAATCGGTTTCCTGCAATTCTGCCCCGCTTTCAAGTCCTCTTGGCAGCCTTATTTCAGTCTATTTTTGGACGATAGCTGTCATTTATAACTCTGCAGGTTTGTGAATTACAGTGCCCCTGAGCTCCTTTCTTCAACTCGCTTTCTTGTGACCTGGCCGCAACACCGCAGGATGGCTTCAGGCCCTAATCTGGTTCCGGCACGGCACACTGAGCCTTTGGTTATTTCCTCTTCCTGGTGGGAAAAAAGAGTTAAATTTGCCCGTCCAGACACCTCCAGCTAGTCTCTCATTCGTTCTCGCTATTCCTGTTCATCTTCCGCAGAAATTGCAAACTGGGCCAAACAGGAGGTTAAAGGCGCTGACTCTCCAAGTGGGGAGAGTGTTAGTAAAGCGTCTGGAATGTTGCACCCGAGTACCAGGGGAGGAAAACTGAGACATATTTGAACACTTCTCCCGATTACATGGTTGATCATACTCTGGGTTCCACATGCATGTTTTAGCTGAAGGAAGAATACCTAAAACCTGGGTAGTTGAAACGCGTGGAATGGGTACCATGCAATATGACTTCAAAGGGTCTTCATTTGCTCACCGAACCTCTCCAATCCTATCACTGCTGCGTTTATGCCCCTGTACACATGCTTGATTCTCTTTCGGAGACATAGCAATCTATAGGTTTTAAGATACTTACTAGTCAGGTACATTCTTAGGCGTTTAATATGCGGTGTTGAGTCCATTTCGTTGAGCAAGGAGTAGCTCTTGTCTAATCCATATTTGGCCTAAAGAACTTTATCTGTGCTCATTTCAATCTCTGGTTTTATGCAGCACCCCAACTCACCTTTACCCTTAAGCAAGCATAAGTTGGTTTTCTAAATTTGAGACCCTGTTCTGTTCTGTAATTCAGTTCCTGTGTAGCCAAGTTTACATTCCGTGTATTACTGATATCTTATGATGTTTCTTTTTCTGTGTGACTTATTTCAGTTAGAATCATCATACCTGAATCCACTCATTGTGCTGCTAAGGGCCTGATGACATAGATTTCATTGCTGAGTGATATTGCTTTGTAAGTGAATACCACAACTTCTTTCTCCATTTTTCACTTTCTGCGATGTTGAACTTGTACTGTAAACGAGGTTCTTGTAAACAGAGCCGTTCCAAACTTTGGGGTGGCTGTGTCTTTTTGATTTTAATTTCCCTAAGCTATAGGACCATAAGTGGAAGTGCCCTAGGCTCTGTTGCTTTGTTTTTTAGATGTTTCAGGAAACACCATACACTTCTCCCAAGTGTCTGTTGGCAATTTACATCCCGCCCATCAGCATAACAAGGCTCCCAGTTCTCAATGGCCTGTTGCCTTTCTGGATTTTACACTTTTTTCAGATGGCCCTTTTGACCAGAGGGAAGTGAGACTTCATTGTAGTGCAGATTTCCTTTGCAAGCTTGCTTGGTTGGCCAAAAAGGGCGTATGCGTTTTTTCCTGAATATATTCAGGAAAAAACGCATACGCCCTTTTTGGCCAAGTGCATCATTGTGGACGTTCTGCCTCTTTTCCTATGCTTTCAATGCAATTCCAGT
Organism: Delphinus delphis; assembly: GCF_949987515.2. Classification (NCBI taxonomy): domain Eukaryota; kingdom Metazoa; phylum Chordata; class Mammalia; order Artiodactyla; family Delphinidae; genus Delphinus; species Delphinus delphis. The sequence continues at coordinate 20,358 of NW_027192811.1, forward strand.
CTACCTCCTGAAATCGGTTTCCTGCAATTCTGCCCCGCTTTCAAGTCCTCTTGACAGCCTTACTTCAGTCTATTTTTGGACGATAGCTGTCATTTATAACTCTGCAGGTTTGTGAATTACAGTGCCCCTGAGCTCCTTTCTTCAACTCGCTTTCTTTTGAGCTGGCCGCAACACCGCAGGATGGCTTCAGGCCCTAATCTGGTTCCGGCACGGCACGCTGAGCCTTTGGTTAATTCCTCTTCCTGGTGGGAAATGAGAGTTAAATTTGCCCGTCCAGACACCTCCAGCTAGCCTCTCATTGGTTCTCGCTATTCCTGTTCATCTTCCGCAGAAATTGCAAACTGGGCCAAACAGGAGGTTAAAGGGACTGACTCTCCAAGTGGGGAGAGTGTTAGTAAAGCGTCTGGAATGTTGCACCCGAGTACCAGGGGAGGAAAACTGAGACATATTTGAACACGTCTCCCGATCACATGGTTGATCATACTCTAGGTTCCACATGCATGTATTAGCTGAAGGAAGAATACCTTAAACCTGGGTAGTTGAAACGCGTGGAATGGGTACCATGCAATATGACTTCAAAGGGTCTTCATTTGCTCACCGAACCTCTCCAATCCTATCACTGCTGCGTTTATGCCCCTGTACACATGCTTGATTCTCTTTCGGAGACATAGCAATCCATAGGTTTTAAGATACTTACTAGTCAGGTACATTCTTAGGTGTTTAATATGCGGTGTTGAGTCCATTTCATTGAGCAAGGAGTAGCTCTTGTCTATTCCATATTTGACTTAAGGGACTTTATCTGTGCTCATTTCAATCTCTGGTTTTATGCAGCACCCCAACTCACCTTTCCCCTTAAGCAAGCATAAGTTGGTTTTCTAAATTTGAGACCCTGTTCTGTTTTGGAATGCAGTTCCTGTGTAGCCAAGTTTACATTCCGTGTATTAGTGATATCTTATGATGTTTCTTTTTCTGTGTGACTTATTTCAGTTAGAATCATCGTACCTGAATCCACTCATTATGCTGCTACGGGCCTGATGACATAGATTTCATTGCTGAGTGATACTGCATTGTACGTAAGTACCACAAGTTCTTTATCCATTTTTCACTTTCTGTGATATTGAACTTGTACGGTAAACGAGGTTCTTGTAAACGGAGGCGTCCCAAACTTTGGGGTGGCTGTGTCTTTTTGATTTTAATTTCCCTAAGCTATAGGACCATAAGTGGAAGTGTCCTAGGCTCTGTTGCTTTGTTTTTTAGATGTTTCAGGAAACACCATACACTTCTCCCGAGTGGTTGTTGGCAATTTACATCCCGCCCATCAGCATAACAAGGCTCCCAGTTCTCCATGGCCTGTCCTGCCTTTCTGGATTTTACACTTTTTTCAGATGGCCCTTTTGACCGGGGGGAAGTGAGACTTCATTGTAGTGCAGATTTCCTTTGCAAGCTTGCTTGGTTGGCCAAAAAGGGCGTATGCGTTTTTTCCTGAATATATTCAGGAAAAAACGCATACGCCCTTTTTGGCCAAGTGCATCATTGTGGACGTTCTGCCTCTTTTCCTATGCTTTCAATGCAATTCCAGTCTACCTCCTGAAATCGGTTTCCTGCAATTCTGCCCCGCTTTCAAGTCCTCTTGGCAGCCTTACTTCAGTCTATTTTTGGACGATAGCTGTCATTTATAACTCTGCAGGTTTGTGAATTACAGTGCCCCTGAGCTCCTTTCTTCAACTCGCTTTCTTTTGAGCTTGCCGCAACACCGCAGGATGGCTTCAGGCCCTAATCTGGTTCCGGCACGGCACGCTGAGCCTTTGGTTATTTCCTCTTCCTGGTGGGAAATGAGAGTTAAATTTGCCCGTCCAGACACCTCCAGCTAGCCTCTCATTGGTTCTCGCTATTCCTGTTCATCTTCCGCAGAAATTGCAAACTGGGCCAAACAGGAGGTTAAAGTCGCTGACTCTCCAAGTGGGGAGAGTGTTAGTAAAGCGTCTGGAATGTTGCACCCGAGTACCAGGGGAGGAAAACTGAGACATATTTGAACACGTCTCCCGTTCACATGGTTGATCATACTTGGGTTCCACATGCATGTTTTAGCTGAAGGAAGAATACCTTAAACCTGGGTAGTTGAAACCCGTGGAATGGGTACCATGCAATATGACTTCAAAGGGTCTTCATTTGCTCACCGAACCTCTCCAATCCTATCACTGCTGCGTTTATGCCCCTGTACACATGCTTGATTCTCTTTCGGAGACATAGCAATCCATAGGTTGTACGATACTTACTAGTCAGGTACATTCTTAGGCATTTAATATGCGGTGTTGAGTCCATTTCGTTGAGCAAGGAGTAGCTCTTGTCTATTCCATATTTGACTTAAGGAACTTTATCTGTGCTCATTTCAATCTCTGGTTTTATGCAGCACCCCAACTCACCTTTACCCTTAAGCAAGTATAAGTTGGTTTTCTAAATTTGAGACCCTGTTCTGTTCTGTAATTCAGTTCCTGTGTAGCCAAGTTTACATTCCGTGTATTACTGATATCTTATGATGTTTCTTTTTCTGTGTGACTTACTTCAGTTAGAATCATCATACCTGAATCCACTCATTGTGCTGCTAAGGGCCTGATAACACAGATTTCATTGCTGAGTGACATTGCTTTGTAAGTAAATACCACAACTTCTTTATCCATTTTTCACTTTCTGCGATGTTGAACTTGTACTGTAAACGAGGTTCTTGTAAACAGAGCCGTTCCAAACTTTGGGGTGGCTGTGTCTTTTTGATTTTAATTTCCCTAAGCTATAGGACCATAAGTGGAAGTGCCCTAGGTTCTGTTGCTTTGTTTTTTAGATGTTTCAGGAAACACCATACACTTCTCCCGAGTGGTTGTTGGCAATTTACATCCCGCCCATCAGCATAACAAGGCTCCCAGTTCTCCATGGCCTGTCTTGTCTTTCTGGATTTTACACTTTTTTCAGATGGCCCTTTTGACCGGGGGGAAGTGAGACTTCATTGTAGCGCAGATTTCCTTTGCAAGCTTGCTTGGTTGGCCAAAAAGGGCGTATGCGTTTTTTCCTGAATATATTCAGGAAAAAACGCATACGCCCTTTTTGGCCAAGTGCATCATTGTGGACGTTCTGCCTCTTTTCCTATGCTTTCAATGCAATTCCTGTCTACCTCCTGAAATCGGTTTCCTGCAATTCTGCCCCGCTTTCAAGTCCTCTTGGCAGCCTTACTTCAGTCTATTTTTGGACGATAGCTGTCATTTATAAGTCTGCAGGTTTGTGAATTACAGTGCCCCTGAGCTCCTTTCTTCAACTCGCTTTCTTGTGACCTGGCCGCAACACCGCAGGATGGCTTCAGGCCCTAATCTGGTTCTGGCACGGCACGCTGAGCCTTTGGTTAATTCCTCTTCCTGGTGAGAAATGAGAGTTAAATTTGCCCGTCCAGACACCTCCAGCTAATCTCTCATTGGTTCTCGCTATTCCTGTTCATCTTCCGCAGAAATTGCAAACTGGGCCAAACAGGAGGTTAAAGGGACTGACTCTCCAAGTCGGGAGAGTGTTAGTAAAGCGTCTGGAATGTTGCACCCGAGTACCAGGGGAGGAAAACTGAGACATATTTGAACACGTCTCCCGTTCACATGGTTGATCATACTCTAGGTTCCACATGCATGTTTTAGCTGAAGGAAGAATACCTTAAACCTGGAGAGTTGAGACCCGTGTAATGCGTACCATGCAATATGACTTCAAAGGGTCTTCATTTGCTCACCGAACCTCTCCAATCCTATCACTGCTGCGTTTATGCCCCTGTACACATGCTTGATTCTCTTTTGGAGACATAGCAATCCATAGGTTTTCCGATACTTACTAGTCAGGTACATTCTTAGGCGTTTAATATGCGGTGTTGAGTACATTTCGTTGAGCAAGGAGTAGCTCTTGCCTATTCCATATTTGGCTTAAGGAACTTTATCTGTGCTCATTTCAATCTCTGGTTTTATGCAGCACCCCAACTCACCTTTACCCTTAAGCAAGCATAAGTTGGTTTTCTAAATTTGAGACCCTGTTCTGTTCTGTAATTCAGTTCCTGTGTAGCCAAGTTTACATTCCATGTATTACTGATATCTTATGATGTTTCTTTTCTGTGTGACTTATTTCAGTTAGAATCATCATACCTGAATCCACTCATTGTGCTGCTACGGGCCTGATGACAAAGATTTCATTGCTGAGTGATATTGCTTTGTAAGTAAATACCACAACTTCTTTATCCATTTTTCACTTTCTGCGATGTTGAACTTGTACTGTAAACGAGGTTCTTGTAAACAGAGCCGTTCGAAAGTTTGGGGTGGCTGTGTCTTTTTGATTTTAATTTCCCTAAGCTATAGGACCATAAGTGGCAGTGCCCTAGGCTCTGTTGCTTTGTTTTTTAGATGTTTCAGGAAACACCATACACTTCTCCCGAGTGGTTGTTGGCAATTTACATCCCGCCCATCAGCATAACAAGGCTCCCAGTTCTCCATGGCCTGTCCTGCCTTTCTGGATTTTACACTTTTTTCAGATGGCCCTTTTGCCCGGGGGGAAGTGAGACTTCATTGTAGTGCAGATTTCCTTTGCAAGCTTGCTTGGTTGGCCAAAAAGGGCGTATGCGTTTTTTCCTGAATATATTCAGGAAAAAACGCATACGCCCTTTTTGGCCAAGTGCATCATTGTGGACGTTCTGCCTCTTTTCCTATGCTTTCAATGCAATTCCAGTCTACCTCCTGAAATCGGTTTCCTGCAATTCTGCCCCGCTTTCAAGTCCTCTTGGCAGCCTTACTTCAGTCTATTTTTGGACGATAGCTGTCATTTATAAGTCTGCAGGTTTGTGAATTACAGTGCCCCTGAGCTCCTTTCTTCAACTCGCTTTCTTGTGACCTGGCTGCAACACCGCAGGATGTCTTCAGGCCCTAATCTGGTTCCGGTACGGCACGCTGAGCCTTTGGTTATTTCCTCTTCCTGGTGGGAAATGAGAGTTAAATTTGCCCGTCCAGACACCTCCAGCTAGCCTCTCATTGGTTCTCGCTATTCCTGTTCATCTTCCGCAGAAATTGCAAACTGGGCCAAACAGGAGGTTAAAGGCGCTGACTCTCCAAGTGGGGAGAGTGTTAGTAAACCGTCTGGAATGTTGCACCCGAGTACCAGGGGAGGAAAACTGAGACATATTTGAACACGTCTCCCATTCACATGGTTGATCATACTTGGGTTCCACATGCATGTTTTAGCTGAAGGAAGAATACCTTAAACCTGGAGAGTTGAGACCCGTGGAATGGGTACCATGCAATATGACTTCAAAGGGTCTTCATTTGCTCACCGAACCTCTCCAATCCTATCACTGCTGCGTTTATGCCCCTGTACACACGCTTGATTCTCTTTTGGAGACATAGCAATCCATAGGTTTTAAGATACTTACTAGTCAGGTACATTCTTAGGGGTTTAATATGGGGTTTTGAGTCCATTTCGTTGAGCAAGGAGTAGCTCTTGTCTATTCCATATTTGGCTTAAGGAACCTTATCTGTGCTCATTTCAATCTCTGGTTTTATGCAGCACCCCAACTCACCTTTCCCCTTAAGCAAGCATAAGTTGGTTTTCTAAATTTGAGACCCTGTTCTGTTCTGGAATGCAGTTCCTGTGTAGCCAAGTTTACATTCCGTGTATTAGTGATATCTTATGATGTTTCTTTTTCTGTGTGACTTATTTCAGTTAGAATCATCGTACCTGAATCCACTCATTATGCTGCTACGGGCCTGATGACATAGATTTCATTGCTGAGTGATACTGCATTGTACGTAAGTACCACAAGTTCTTTATCCATTTTTCACTTTCTGCGATGTTGAACTTGTACTGTAAACGAGGTTCTTGTAAACAGAGGCGTCCCAAACTTTGGGGTGGCTGTGTCTTTTTGATTTTAATTTCCCTAAGCTATAGGACCATAAGTGGCAGTGACCTAGGCTCTGTTGCTTTGTTTTTTATTTGTTTCAGGAAACACCATACACTTCTCCCGAGTGTCTGTTGGCAATTTACATCCCGCCCATCAGCATAACAAGGCTCCCAGTTCTCCATGGCCTGTCCTGCCTTTCTGGATTTTACACTTTTTTCAGATGGCCCTTTTGACCAGGGGGAAGTGAGACTTCATTGTAGTGCAGATTTCCTTTGCAAGCTTGCTTGGTTGGCCAAAATGGGCGTATGCGTTTTTTCCTGAATATATTCAGGAAAAAACGCATACGCCCTTTTTGGCCAAGTGCATCATTGTGGACGTTCTGCCTCTTTTCCTATGCTTTCAATGCAATTCCAGTCTACCTCCTGAAATCGGTTTCCTGCAATTCTGCCCCGCTTTCAAGTCCTCTTGGCAGCCTTACTTCAGTCTGTTTTTGGACGATAGCTGTCATTTATAAGTCTGCAGGTTTGTGAATTACAGTGCCCCTGAGCTCCTTTCTTCAACTCGCTTTCTTTTGAGCTGGCCGCAACACCGCAGGATGGCTTCAGGCCCTAATCTGGTTCCAGTACGGCACGCTGAGCCTTTGGTTATTTCCTCTTCCTGGTGGGAAATGAGAGTTAAATTTGCCCGTCCAGACACCTCCAGCTAGTCTCTCATTGGTTCTCGCTATTCCTGTTCATCTTCCGCAGAAATTGCAAACTGGGCCAAACAGGAGGTTAGAGGCGCTGACTCTCCAAGTGGGGAGAGTGTTAGTAAAGCGTCTGGAATGTTGCACCCGAGTACCAGGGGAGGAAAACTGAGACATATTTGAACACGTCTCCCGTTCACATGGTTGATCATACTTGGGTTCCACATGCATGTTTTAGCTGAAGGAAGAATACCTTAAAGCTGGAGAGTTGAGACCCGTGGAATGGGTACCATGCAATATGACTTCAAAGGGTCTTCATTTGCTCACCGAACCTCTCCAATCCTATCACTGCTGCGTTTATGCCCCTGTACACACGCTTGATTCTCTTTTGGAGACATAGCAATCCATAGGTTTTAAGATACTTACTAGTCAGGTACATTCTTAGGCGTTTAATATGGGGTGTTGAGTCCATTTCGTTGAGCAAGGAGTAGCTCTTGTCTATTCCATATTTGGCTTAAGGAACTTTATCTGTGCTCATTTCAATCTCTGGTTTTATGCAGCACCCCAACTCACCTTTCCCCTTAAGCAAGCATAAGTTGGTTTTCTAAATTTGAGACCCTGTTCTGTTCTGTAATTCAGTTCCTGTGTAGCCAAGTTTACATTCCGTGTATTACTGATATCTTATGATGTTTCTTTTTCTGTGTGACTTACTTCAGTTAGAATCATCATACCTGAATCCACTCATTGTGCTGCTAAGGGCCTGATGACACAGATTTCATTGCTGAGTGATACTGCATTGTAAGTGAATACCACAACTTCTTTATCCATTTTTCACTTTCTGCGATGTTGAACTTGTACTGTAAATGAGGTTCTTGTAAACAGAGCCGTTCCAAACTTTGGGGTGGCTGTGTCTTTTTGATTTTAATTTCCCTAAGCTATAGGACCATAAGTGGAAGTGCCCTAGGTTCTGTTGCTTTGTTTTTTAGATGTTTCAGGAAACACCATACACTTCTCCCGAGTGGTTGTTGGCAATTTACATCCCGCCCATCAGCATAACAAGGCTCCCAGTTCTCCATGGCCTGTCCTGCCTTTCTGGATTTTACACTTTTTTCAGATGGCCCTTTTGACCGGGGGGAAGTGAGACTTCATTGTAGTGCAGATTTCCTTTGCAAGCTTGCTTGGTTGGCCAAAAAGGGCGTATGCGTTTTTTCCTGAATATATTCAGGAAAAAACGCATACGCCCTTTTTGGCCAAGTGCATCATTGTGGACGTTCTGCCTCTTTTCCTATGCTTTCAATGCAATTCCAGTCTACCTCCTGAAATCGGTTTCCTGCAATTCTGCCCCGCTTTCAAGTCCTCTTGGCAGCCTTACTTCAGTCTATTTTTGGACGATAGCTGTCATTTATAACTCTGCAGGTTTGTGAATTACAGTGCCCCTGAGCTCCTTTCTTCAACTCGCTTTCTTGTGACCTGGCCGCAACACCGCAGGATGTCTTCAGGCCCTAATCTGGTTCCGGTACGGCACGCTGAGCCTTTGGTTATTTCCTCTTCCTGGTGGGAAATGAGAGTTAAATTTGCCCGTCCAGACACCTCCAGCTAGCCTCTCATTGGTTCTCGCTATTCCTGTTCATCTTCCGCAGAAATTGCAAACTGGGCCAAACAGGAGGTTAAAGGCGCTGACTCTCCAAGTGGGGAGAGTGTTAGTAAACCGTCTGGAATGTTGCACCCGAGTACCAGGGGAGGAAAACTGAGACATATTTGAACACGTCTCCCATTCACATGGTTGATCATACTTGGGTTCCACATGCATGTTTTAGCTGAAGGAAGAATACCTTAAACCTGGAGAGTTGAGACCCGTGGAATGGGTACCATGCAATATGACTTCAAAGGGTCTTCATTTGCTCACCGAACCTCTCCAATCCTATCACTGCTGCGTTTATGCCCCTGTACACACGCTTGATTCTCTTTTGGAGACATAGCAATCCATAGGTTTTAAGATACTTACTAGTCAGGTACATTCTTAGGGGTTTAATATGGGGTTTTGAGTCCATTTCGTTGAGCAAGGAGTAGCTCTTGTCTATTCCATATTTGGCTTAAGGAACCTTATCTGTGCTCATTTCAATCTCTGGTTTTATGCAGCACCCCAACTCACCTTTCCCCTTAAGCAAGCATAAGTTGGTTTTCTAAATTTGAGACCCTGTTCTGTTCTGGAATGCAGTTCCTGTGTAGCCAAGTTTACATTCCGTGTATTAGTGATATCTTATGATGTTTCTTTTTCTGTGTGACTTATTTCAGTTAGAATCATCGTACCTGAATCCACTCATTATGCTGCTACGGGCCTGATGACATAGATTTCATTGCTGAGTGATACTGCATTGTACGTAAGTACCACAAGTTCTTTATCCATTTTTCACTTTCTGCGATGTTGAACTTGTACTGTAAACGAGGTTCTTGTAAACAGAGGCGTCCCAAACTTTGGGGTGGCTGTGTCTTTTTGATTTTAATTTCCCTAAGCTATAGGACCATAAGTGGCAGTGACCTAGGCTCTGTTGCTTTGTTTTTTATTTGTTTCAGGAAACACCATACACTTCTCCCGAGTGTCTGTTGGCAATTTACATCCCGCCCATCAGCATAACAAGGCTCCCAGTTCTCCATGGCCTGTCCTGCCTTTCTGGATTTTACACTTTTTTCAGATGGCCCTTTTGACCAGGGGGAAGTGAGACTTCATTGTAGTGCAGATTTCCTTTGCAAGCTTGCTTGGTTGGCCAAAATGGGCGTATGCGTTTTTTCCTGAATATATTCAGGAAAAAACGCATACGCCCTTTTTGGCCAAGTGCATCATTGTGGACGTTCTGCCTCTTTTCCTATGCTTTCAATGCAATTCCAGTCTACCTCCTGAAATCGGTTTCCTGCAATTCTGCCCCGCTTTCAAGTCCTCTTGGCAGCCTTACTTCAGTCTGTTTTTGGACGATAGCTGTCATTTATAAGTCTGCAGGTTTGTGAATTACAGTGCCCCTGAGCTCCTTTCTTCAACTCGCTTTCTTTTGAGCTGGCCGCAACACCGCAGGATGGCTTCAGGCCCTAATCTGGTTCCAGTACGGCACGCTGAGCCTTTGGTTATTTCCTCTTCCTGGTGGGAAATGAGAGTTAAATTTGCCCGTCCAGACACCTCCAGCTAGTCTCTCATTGGTTCTCGCTATTCCTGTTCATCTTCCGCAGAAATTGCAAACTGGGCCAAACAGGAGGTTAGAGGCGCTGACTCTCCAAGTGGGGAGAGTGTTAGTAAAGCGTCTGGAATGTTGCACCCGAGTACCAGGGGAGGAAAACTGAGACATATTTGAACACGTCTCCCGTTCACATGGTTGATCATACTTGGGTTCCACATGCATGTTTTAGCTGAAGGAAGAATACCTTAAAGCTGGAGAGTTGAGACCCGTGGAATGGGTACCATGCAATATGACTTCAAAGGGTCTTCATTTGCTCACCGAACCTCTCCAATCCTATCACTGCTGCGTTTATGCCCCTGTACACACGCTTGATTCTCTTTTGGAGACATAGCAATCCATAGGTTTTAAGATACTTACTAGTCAGGTACATTCTTAGGCGTTTAATATGGGGTGTTGAGTCCATTTCGTTGAGCAAGGAGTAGCTCTTGTCTATTCCATATTTGGCTTAAGGAACTTTATCTGTGCTCATTTCAATCTCTGGTTTTATGCAGCACCCCAACTCACCTTTCCCCTTAAGCAAGCATAAGTTGGTTTTCTAAATTTGAGACCCTGTTCTGTTCTGTAATTCAGTTCCTGTGTAGCCAAGTTTACATTCCGTGTATTACTGATATCTTATGATGTTTCTTTTTCTGTGTGACTTACTTCAGTTAGAATCATCATACCTGAATCCACTCATTGTGCTGCTAAGGGCCTGATGACACAGATTTCATTGCTGAGTGATACTGCATTGTAAGTGAATACCACAACTTCTTTATCCATTTTTCACTTTCTGCGATGTTGAACTTGTACTGTAAATGAGGTTCTTGTAAACAGAGCCGTTCCAAACTTTGGGGTGGCTGTGTCTTTTTGATTTTAATTTCCCTAAGCTATAGGACCATAAGTGGAAGTGCCCTAGGTTCTGTTGCTTTGTTTTTTAGATGTTTCAGGAAACACCATACACTTCTCCCGAGTGGTTGTTGGCAATTTACATCCCGCCCATCAGCATAACAAGGCTCCCAGTTCTCCATGGCCTGTCCTGCCTTTCTGGATTTTACACTTTTTTCAGATGGCCCTTTTGACCGGGGGGAAGTGAGACTTCATTGTAGTGCAGATTTCCTTTGCAAGCTTGCTTGGTTGGCCAAAAAGGGCGTATGCGTTTTTTCCTGAATATATTCAGGAAAAAACGCATACGCCCTTTTTGGCCAAGTGCATCATTGTGGACGTTCTGCCTCTTTTCCTATGCTTTCAATGCAATTCCAGTCTACCTCCTGAAATCGGTTTCCTGCAATTCTGCCCCGCTTTCAAGTCCTCTTGGCAGCCTTACTTCAGTCTATTTTTGGACGATAGCTGTCATTTATAACTCTGCAGGTTTGTGAATTACAGTGCCCCTGAGCTCCTTTCTTCAACTCGCTTTCTTGTGACCTGGCCGCAACACCGCAGGATGTCTTCAGGCCCTAATCTGGTTCCGGTACGGCACGCTGAGCCTTTGGTTATTTCCTCTTCCTGGTGGGAAATGAGAGTTAAATTTGCCCGTCCAGACACCTCCAGCTAGCCTCTCATTGGTTCTCGCTATTCTTGTTCATCTTCCGCAGAAATTGCAAACTGGGCCAAACAGGAGGTTAAAGGCGCTGACTCTCCAAGTGGGGAGAGTGTTAGTAAAGCGTCTGGAATGTTGCACCCGAGTACCAGGGGAGGAAAACTGAGACATATTTGAACACGTCTCCCATTCACATGGTTGATCATACTCTAGGTTCCACATGCATGTTTTAGCTGAAGGAAGAATACCTTAAACCTGGAGAGTTGAGACCCGTGGAATGGGTACCATGCAATATGACTTCAAAGGGTCTTCATTTGCTCACCGAACCTCTCCAATCCTATCACTGCTGCATTTATGCCCCTGTACACACGCTTGATTCTCTTTTGGAGACATAGCAATCCATAGGTTTTAAGATACTTACTAGTCAGGTACATTCTTAGGGGTTTAATATGGGGTTTTGAGTCCATTTCGTTGAGCAAGGAGTAGCTCTTGTCTATTCCATATTTGGCTTAAGGAACTTTATCTGTGCTCATTTCAATCTCTGGTTTTATGCAGCACCCCAACTCACCTTTCTCCTTAAGCAAGCATAAGTTGGTTTTCTAAATTTGAGACCCTGTTCTGTTCTGGAATGCAGTTCCTGTGTAGCCAAGTTTACATTCCGTGTATTACTGATATCTTATGATGTTTCTTTTTCTGTGTGACTTATTTCAGTTAGAATCATCGTACCTGAATCCACTCATTATGCTGCTACGGGCCTGATGACATAGATTTCTTTGCTGAGTGATACTGCATTGTACGTAAGTACCACAAGTTCTTTATCCATTTTTCACTTTCTGCGATGTTGAACTTGTACTGTAAACGAGGTTCTTGTAAACAGAGGCGTCCCAAACTTTGGGGTGGCTGTGTCTTTTTGATTTTAATTTCCCTAAGCTATAGGACCATAAGTGGCAGTGCCCTAGGCTCTGTTGCTTTGTTTTTTAGATGTTTCAGGAAACACCATACACTTCTCCCGAGTGTCTCTTGGCAATTTACATCCCGCCCATCAGCATAACAAGGCTCCCAGTTCTCCATGGCCTGTCCTGCCTTTCTGGATTTTACACTTTTTTCAGATGGCCCTTTTGACCGGGGGGAAGTGAGACTTCATTGTAGTGCAGATTTCCTTTGCAAGCTTGCTTGGTTGGCCAAAATGGGCGTATGCGTTTTTTCCTGAATATATTCAGGAAAAAACGCATACGCCCTTTTTGGCCAAGTGCATCATTGTGGACGTTCTGCCTCTTTTCCTATGCTTTCAATGCAATTCCAGTCTACCTCCTGAAATCGGTTTCCTGCAATTCTGCCCCGCTTTCAAGTCCTCTTGGCAGCCTTACTTCAGTCTATTTTTGGACGATAGCTGTCATTTATAACTCTGCAGGTTTGTGAATTACAGTGCCCCTGGGCTCCTTTCTTCTACTCGCTTCCTTGTGACCTGGCCGCAACACCGCAGGATGGCTTCAGGCCCTAATCTGGTTCCGGTACGGCACGCTGAGCCTTTGGTTATTTCCTCTTCCTGGTGGGAAATGAGAGTTAAATTTGCCCGTCCAGACACCTCCAGCTAGCCTCTCATTGGTTCTCGCTATTCCTGTTCATCTTCCGCAGAAATTGCAAACTGGGCCAAACAGGAGGTTAAAGGCGCTGACACTCCAAGTGGGGAGAGTGTTAGTAAAGCGTCTGGAATGTTGCACCCGAGTACCAGGGGAGGAAAACTGAGACATATTTGAACACGTCTCCCGTTCACATGGTTGATCATACTTGGGTTCCACATGCATGTTTTAGCTGAAGGAAAAATACCTTAAACCTGGAGAGTTGAGACCCGTGTAATGGGTACCATGCAATATGACTTCAAAGGGTCTTCATTTGCTCACCGAACCTCTCCAATCCTATCACTGCTGCGTTTATGCCCCTGTACACACGCTTGATTCTCTTTTGGAGACATAGCAATCCATAGGTTTTAAGATACTTACTAGTCAGGTACATTCTTAGGCGTTTAATATGGGGTGTTGAGTCCATTTCGTTGAGCAAGGAGTAGCTCTTGTCTATTCCATATTTGGCTTAAGGAACTTTATCTGTGCTCATTTCAATCTCTGGTTTTATGCAGCACCCCAACTCACCTTTACCCTTAAGCAAGCATAAGTTGCTTTTCTAAATTTGAGACACTGTTCTGTTTTGGAATTCAGTTCCTGTGTAGCCACGTTTACATTCCGTGTATTAGTGATATCTTATGATGTTTCTTTTTCTGTGTGACTTATTTCAGTTAGAATCATCGTACCTGAATCCACTCATTGTGCTGCTAAGGGCCTGATGACACAGATTTCATTGCTGAGTGATATTGCTTTGTAAGTAAATACCACAACTTCTTTATCCATTTTTCATTTTCTGCGATGTTGAACTTGTACTGTAAACGAGGTTCTTGTAAACAGAGCCGTTCCAAACTTTGGGGTGGCTGTGTCTTTTTGATTTTAATTTCCCTAAGCTATAGGACCATAAGTGGAAGTGCCCTAGGTTCTGTTGCTTTGTTTTTTAGATGTTTCAGGAAACACCATACACTTCTCCCGAGTGGTTGTTGGCAATTTACATCCCGCCCATCAGCATAACAAGGCTCCCAGTTCTCCATGGCTTGTCTTGTCTTTCTGGATTTTACACTTTTTTCAGATGGCCCTTTTGACCGGGGGGAAGTGAGACTTCATTGTAGTGCAGATTTCCTTTGCAAGCTTGCTTGGTTGGCCAAAAAGGGCGTATGCGTTTTTTCCTGAATATATTCAGGAAAAAACGCATACGCCCTTTTTGGCCAAGTGCATCATTGTGGACGTTCTGCCTCTTTTCCTATGCTTTCAGTGCAATTCCTGTCTACCTCCTGAAATCGGTTTCCTGCAATTCTGCCCCGCTTTCAAGTCCTCTTGGCAGCCTTAGTTCAGTCTATTTTTGGACGATAGCTGTCATTTATAAGTCTGCAGGTTTGTGAATTACAGTGCCCCTGAGCTCCTTTCTTCAACTCGCTTTCTTGTGACCTGGCCGCAACACCACAGGATGGCTTCAGGCCCTAATCTGGTTCTGGCACGGCACGCTGAGCCTTTGGTTAATTCCTCTTCCTGGTGAGAAATGAGAGTTAAATTTGCCCGTCCAGACACCTCCAGCTAGTCTCTCATTGGTTCTCGCTATTCCTGTTCATCTTCCGCAGAAATTGCAAACTGGGCCAAACAGGAGGTTAAAGGGACTGACTCTCCAAGTCGGGAGAGTGTTAGTAAAGCGTCTGGAATGTTGCACCCGAGTACCAGGGGAGGAAAACTGAGACATATTTGAACACGTCTCCCGATCACATGGTTGATCATACTCTAGGTTCCACATGCATGTTTTAGCTGAAGGAAGAATACCTTAAACCTGGGTAGTTGAGACCCGTGGAATGGGTACCATGCAATATGACTTCAAAGGGTCTTCATTTGCTCACCGAACCTCTCCAATCCTATCACTGCTGCGTTTATGCCCCTGTACACACGCTTGATTCTCTTTTGGAGACATAGCAATCCATAGGTTTTAAGATACTTACTAGTCAGGTACATTCTTAGGCATTTAATATGGGGTGTTGAGTCCATTTCGTTGAGCAAGGAGTAGCTCTTGTCTATTCCATATTTGTCTTAAGGAACATTATCTGTGCTCATTTCAATCTCTGGTTTTATGCAGCACCCCAACTCACCTTTCCCCTTAAGCAAGCATAAGTTGCTTTTCTAAATTTGAGACACTGTTCTGTTCTGTAATTCAGTTCCTGTGTAGCCAAGTTTACATTCCGTGTATTAGTGATATCTTATGATGTTTCTTTTTCTGTGTGACTTATTTCAGTTAGAATCATCATACCTGAATCCACTCATTGTGCTGCTAAGGGCCTGATGACACAGATTTCATTGCTGAGTGATATTGTTTTGTAAGTAAATACCACAACTTCTTTATCCATTTTTCACTTTCTGCGATGTTGAACTTGTACTGTAAACGAGGTTCTTGTAAACAGAGCCGTTCCAAACTTTGGGGTGGCTGTGTCTTTTTCATTTTAATTTCCCTAAGCTATAGAACCATAAGTGGAAGTGCCCCAGGTTCTGTTGCTTTGTTTTTTAGATGTTTCAGGAAACACCATACACTTCTCCCGAGTGGTTGTTGGCAATTTACATCCCGCCCATCAGCATAACAAGGCTCCCAGTTCTCCATGGCCTGTCTTGTCTTTCTGGATTTTACACTTTTTTCAGATGGCCCTTTTGACCGGGGGGAAGTGAGACTTCATTGTAGTGCAGATTTCCTTTGCAAGCTTGCTTGGTTGGCCAAAAAGGGCGTATGCGTTTTTTCCTGAATATATTCAGGAAAAAACGCATACGCCCTTTTTGGCCAAGTGCATCATTGTGGACGTTCTGCCTCTTTTCCTATGCTTTCAATGCAATTCCAGTCTACCTCCTGAAATCGGTTTCCTGCAATTCTGCCCCGCTTTCAAGTCCTCTTGGCAGCCTTACTTCAGTCTATTTTTGGACGATAGCTGTCATTTATAACTCTGCAGGTTTGTGAATTACAGTGCCCCTGAGCTCCTTTCTTCAACTCGCTTTCTTGTGAGCTGGCCGCAACACCGCAGGATGGCTTCAGGCCCTAATCTGGTTCTGGCATGGCTCGCTGAGCCTTTGGTTAATTCCTCTTCCTGGTGAGAAATGAGAGTTAAATTTGCCCGTCCAGACACCTCCAGCTAGTCTCTCATTGGTTCTCGCTATTCCTGTTCATCTTCCGCAGAAATTGCAAACTGGGCCAAACAGGAGGTTAAAGGGACTGACTCTCCAAGTCGGGAGAGTGTTAGTAAAGCGTCTGGAATGTTGCACCCGAGTACCAGGGGAGGAAAACTGAGACATATTTGAACACGTCTCCCGATCACATGGTTGATCATACTCTAGGTTCCACATGCATGTTTTAGCTGAAGGAAGAATACCTTAAACCTGGAGAGTTGAGACCCGTGGAATGGGTACCATGCAATATGACTTCAAAGGGTCTTCATTTGCTCACCGAACCTCTCCAATCCTATCACTGCTGCGTTTATGCCCCTGTACACACGCTTGATTCTCTTTTGGAGACATAGCAATCCATAGGTTTTAAGATACTTACTAGTCAGGTACATTCTTAGGCGTTTAATATGGGGTGTTGAGTCCATTTCGTTGAGCAAGGAGTAGCTCTTGTCTATTCCATATTTGGCTTAAGGAACTTTATCTGTGCTCATTTCAATCTCTGGTTTTATGCAGCACCCCAACTCACCTTTCCCCTTAAGCAAGCATAAGTTGCTTTTCTAAATTTGAGACACTGTTCTGTTCTGTAATTCAGTTCCTGTGTAGCCAAGTTTACATTCCGTGTATTAGTGATATCTTATGATGTTTCTTTTTCTGTGTGACTTATTTCAGTTAGAATCATCGTACCTGAATCCACTCATTGTGCTGCTAAGGGCCTGATGACACAGATTTCATTGCTGAGTGATATTGCTTTGTAAGTAAATACCACAACTTCTTTATCCATTTTTCACTTTCTGTGATGTTGAACTTGTACTGTACACGAGGTTCTTGTAAACAGAGCCGTTCCAAACTTTGGGGAGGCTGTGTCTTTTTGATTTTAATTTCCCTAAGCTATAGGACCATAAGTGGAAGTGCCCTAGGTTCTGTTGCTTTGTTTTTTAGATGTTTCAGGAAACACCATACACTTCTCCCGAGTGGTTGTTGGCAATTTACATCCCGCCCATCAGCATAACAAGGCTCCCAGTTCTCCATGGCCTGTCTTGTCTTTCTGGATTTTACACTTTTTTCAGATGGCCCTTTTGACCGGGGGGAAGTGAGACTTCATTGTAGTGCAGATTTCCTTTGCAAGCTTGCTTGGTTGGCCAAAAAGGGCGTATGCGTTTTTTCCTGAATATATTCAGGAAAAAACGCATACGCCCTTTTTGGCCAAGTGCATCATTGTGGACGTTCTGCCTCTTTTCCTATGCTTTCAATGCAATTCCAGTCTACCTCCTGAAATCGGTTTCCTGCAATTCTGCCCCGCTTTCAAGTCCTCTTGGCAGCCTTACTTCAGTCTATTTTTGGACGATAGCTGTCATTTATAACTCTGCAGGTTTGTGAATTACAGTGCCCCTGAGCTCCTTTCTTCAACTCGCTTTCTTGTGTTCTGGCCGCAACACTGCAGGATGGCTTCAGGCCCTAATCTGGTTCCGGCACGGCACGCTGAGCCTTTGGTTAATTCCTCTTCCTGGTGGGAAATGAGAGTTAAATTTGCCCGTCCAGACACCTCCAGCTAGTCTCTCATTGGTTCTCGCTATTCCTGTTCATCTTCCGCAGAAATTGCAAACTGGGCCAAACAGGAGGTTAAAGGGACTGACTCTCCAAGTCGGAAGAGTGTTAGTAAAGCGTCTGGAATGTTGCACCCGAGTACCAGGGGAGGAAAACTGAGACATATTTGAACACGTCTCCCGTTCACATGGTTGATCATACTCTGGGTTCCACATGCATGTTTTAGCTGAAGGAAGAATACCTTAAACCTGGGTAGTTGAGACCCGTGTAATGGGTACCATGCAATATGACTTCAAAGGGTCTTCATTTGCTCACCGAACCTCTCCAATCCTATCACTGCTGCGTTTATTCCCCTGTACACACGCTTGATTCTCTTTTGGAGACATAGCAATCCATAGGTTTTAAGATACTTACTAGTCAGGTACATTCTTAGGCGTTTAATATGGGGTGTTGAGTCCATTTCGTTGAGCAAGGAGTAGCTCTTGTCTATTCCATATTTGGCTTAAGGAACTTTATCTGTGCTCATTTCAATCTCTGGTTTTATGCAGCACCCCAACTCACCTTTACCCTTAAGCAAGCATAAGTTGCTTTTCTAAATTTGAGACACTGTTCTGTTCTGTAATTCAGTTCCTGTGTAGCCAAGTTTACATTCCGTGTATTAGTGATATCTTATGATGTTTCTTTTTCTGTGTGACTTATTTCAGTTAGAATCATCGTACCTGAATCCACTCATTGTGCTGCTAAGGGCCTGATGACACAGATTTCATTGCTGAGTGATATTGCTTTGTAAGTAAATACCACAACTTCTTTATCCATTTTTCACTTTCTGTGATGTTGAACTTGTACTGTACACGAGGTTCTTGTAAACAGAGCCGTTCCAAACTTTGGGGAGGCTGTGTCTTTTTGATTTTAATTTCCCTAAGCTATAGGACCATAAGTGGAAGTGCCCTAGGTTCTGTTGCTTTGTTTTTTAGATGTTTCAGGAAACACCATACACTTCTCCCGAGTGGTTGTTGGCAATTTACATCCCGCCCATCAGCATAACAAGGCTCCCAGTTCTCCATGGCCTGTCTTGTCTTTCTGGATTTTACACTTTTTTCAGATGGCCCTTTTGACCGGGGGGAAGTGAGACTTCATTGTAGTGCAGATTTCCTTTGCAAGCTTGCTTGGTTGGCCAAAAAGGGCGTATGCGTTTTTTCCTGAATATATTCAGGAAAAAACGCATACGCCCTTTTTGGCCAAGTGCATCATTGTGGACGTTCTGCCTCTTTTCCTATGCTTTCAATGCAATTCCAGTCTACCTCCTGAAATCGGTTTCCTGCAATTCTGCCCCGCTTTCAAGTCCTCTTGGCAGCCTTACTTCAGTCTATTTTTGGACGATAGCTGTCATTTATAACTCTGCAGGTTTGTGAATTACAGTGCCCCTGAGCTCCTTTCTTCAACTCGCTTTCTTGTGTTCTGGCCGCAACACTGCAGGATGGCTTCAGGCCCTAATCTGGTTCCGGCACGGCACGCTGAGCCTTTGGTTAATTCCTCTTCCTGGTGGGAAATGAGAGTTAAATTTGCCCGTCCAGACACCTCCAGCTAGTCTCTCATTGGTTCTCGCTATTCCTGTTCATCTTCCGCAGAAATTGCAAACTGGGCCAAACAGGAGGTTAAAGGGACTGACTCTCCAAGTCGGAAGAGTGTTAGTAAAGCGTCTGGAATGTTGCACCCGAGTACCAGGGGAGGAAAACTGAGACATATTTGAACACGTCTCCCGTTCACATGGTTGATCATACTCTGGGTTCCACATGCATGTTTTAGCTGAAGGAAGAATACCTTAAACCTGGGTAGTTGAGACCCGTGTAATGGGTACCATGCAATATGACTTCAAAGGGTCTTCATTTGCTCACCGAACCTCTCCAATCCTATCACTGCTGCGTTTATTCCCCTGTACACACGCTTGATTCTCTTTTGGAGACATAGCAATCCATAGGTTTTAAGATACTTACTAGTCAGGTACATTCTTAGGCGTTTAATATGGGGTGTTGAGTCCATTTCGTTGAGCAAGGAGTAGCTCTTGTCTATTCCATATTTGGCTTAAGGAACTTTATCTGTGCTCATTTCAATCTCTGGTTTTATGCAGCACCCCAACTCACCTTTACCCTTAAGCAAGAATAAGTTGGTTTTCTAAATTTGAGACCCTGTTCTGTTCTGTAATTCAGTTCCTGTGTAGCCAAGTTTACATTCCGTGTATTACTGATATCTTATGATGTTTCTTTTTCTGTGTAACTTATTTCAGTTAGAATCATCATACCTGAATCCACTCATTGTGATGCTAAGGGCCTGATGACATAGATTTCATTGCTGAGTGATATTGCTTTGTAAGTAAATACCACAACTTCTTTATCCATTTTTCACTTTCTGCGATGTTGAACTTGTACTGTAAACGAGGTTCTTGTAAACAGAGGCGTCCCAAACTTTGGGGTGGCTGTGTCTTTTTGATTTTAATTTCCCTAAGCTATAGGACCATAAGTGGAAGTGCCCTAGGCTCTGTTGCTTTGTTTTTTAGATGTTTCAGGAAACACCATACACTTCTCCCGAGTGTCTGTTGGCAATTTACATCCCGCCCATCAGCATAACAAGGCTCCCAGTTCTCCATGGCCTGTCCTGCCTTTCTGGATTTTACACTTTTTTCAGATGGCCCTTTTGACCGGGGGGAAGTGAGACTTCATTGTAGTGCAGATTTCCTTTGCAAGCTTGCTTGGTTGGCCAAAAAGGGCGTATGCGTTTTTTCCTGAATATATTCAGGAAAAAACGCATACGCCCTTTTTGGCCAAGTGCATCATTGTGGACGTTCTGCCTCTTTTCCTATGCTTTCAATGCAATTCCAGTCTATCTCCTGAAATCGGTTTCCTGCAATTCTGCCCCGCTTTCAAGTCCTCTTGGCAGCCTTACTTCAGTCTATTTTTGGACGATAGCTGTCATTTATAACTCTGCAGGTTTGTGAATTACAGTGCCCCTGAGCTCCTTTCTTCAACTCGCTTTCTTGTGACCTGGCCACAACACCGCAGGATGGCTTCAGGCCCTAATCTGGTTCCGGCCCGGCATGCTGAGCCTTTGGTTAATTCCTCTTCCTGGTGGGAAATGAGAGTTAAATTTGCCCGTCCAGACACCTCCAGCTAGCCTCTCATTGGTTCTCGCTATTCCTGTTCATCTTCCGCAGAAATTACAAACTGGGCCAAACAGGAGGTTAAAGGGACTGACTCTCCAAGTGGGGAGAGTGTTAGTAAAGTGTCTGGAATGTTGCACCCGAGTACCAGGGAAGGAAAACTGAGACATATTTGAACACGTCTCCCGATCACATGGTTGATCATACTCTGGGTTCCACATGCATGTTTTAGCTGAAGGAAGAATACCTTAAACCTGGGTAGTTGAAACCCGTGGAATGGGTACCATGCAATATGACTTCAAAGGGTCTTCATTTGCTCACCGAACCTCTCCAATCCTATCACTGCTGCGTTTATGCCCCTGTACACATGCTTGATTGTCTTTTGGAGACATAGCAATCCATAGGTTTTAAGATACTTACTAGTCAGGTACATTCTTAGGCGTTTAATATGGGGTGTTGAGTCCATTTCGTTGAGCAAGGAGTAGCTCTTGTCTATTCCATATTTGGCTTAAGGAACTTTATCTGTGCTCATTTCAATCTCTGGTTTTATGCAGCACCCCAACTCACCTTTACCCTTAAGCAAGAATAAGTTGGTTTTCTAAATTTGAGACCCTGTTCTGTTCTGTAATTCAGTTCCTGTGTAGCCAAGTTTACATTCCGTGTATTACTGATATCTTATGATGTTTCTTTTTCTGTGTGACTTATTTCAGTTAGAATCATCATACCTGAATCCACTCATTGTGCTGCTAAGGGCCTGATGACACAGATTTCATTGCTGAGTGATATTGCTTTGTAAGTAAATACCACAACTTCTTTATCCATTTTTCACTTTCTGTGATGTTGAACTTGTAGTGTACACGAGGTTCTTGTAAACAGAGCCGTTCCAAACTTTGGGGTGGCTGTGTCTTTTTGATTTTAATTTCCCTAAGCTATAGGACCATAAGTGGAAGTGCCCTAGGTTCTGTTGCTTTGTTTTTTAGATGTTTCAGGAAACACCATACACTTCTCCCGAGTGGTTGTTGGCAATTTACATCCCGCCCATCAGCATAACAAGGCTCCCAGTTCTCCATGGCCTGTCTTGTCTTTCTGGATTTTACACTTTTTTCAGATGGCACTTTTGACCGGGGGGAAGTGAGACTTCATTGTAGTGCAGATTTCCTTTGCAAGCTTGCTTGGTTGGCCAAAAAGGGCGTATGCGTTTTTTCCTGAATATATTCAGGAAAAAACGCATACGCCCTTTTTGGCCAAGTGCATCATTGTGGACGTTCTGCCTCTTTTCCTATGCTTTCAATGCAATTCCAGTCTACCTCCTGAAATCGGTTTCCTGCAATTCTGCCCCGCTTTCAAGTCCTCTTGGCAGCCTTACTTCAGTCTATTTTTGGACGATAGCTGTCATTTATAAGTCTGCAGGTTTGTGAATTACAGTGCCCCTGAGCTCCTTTCTTCAACTCGCTTTCTTGTGACCTGGCCGCAACACCGCAGGATGGCTTCAGGCCCTAATCTGGTTCTGGCACGGCACGCTGAGCCTTTGGTTAATTCCTCTTCCTGGTGAGAAATGAGAGTTAAATTTGCCCGTCCAGACACCTCCAGCTAGTCTCTCATTGGTTCTCGCTATTCCTGTTCATCTTCCGCAGAAATTGCAAACTGGGCCAAACAGGAGGTTAAAGGGACTGACTCTCCAAGTCGGGAGAGTGTTAGTAAAGTGTCTGGAATGTTGCACCCGAGTACCAGGGGAGGAAAACTGAGACATATTTGAACACGTCTCCCGTTCACATGGTTGATCATACTCTAGGTTCCACATGCATGTTTTAGCTGAAGGAAGAATACCTTAAACCTGGAGAGTTGAGACCCGTGGAATGGGTACCATGCAATATGACTTCAAAGGGTCTTCATTTGCTCACCGAACCTCTCCAATCCTATCACTGCTGCGTTTATGCCCCTGCACACACGCTTGATTCTCTTTCGGAGACATAGCAATCCATAGGTTTTAAGATACTTACTAGTCAGGTACATTCTTAGGCGTTTAATATGGGGTGTTGAGTCCATTTCGTTGAGCAAGGAGTAGCTCTTGTCTATTCCATATTTGGCTTAAGGAACTTTATCTGTGCTCATTTCAATCTCTGGTTTTATGCAGCACCCCAACTCACCTTTCCCCTTAAGCAAGCATAAGTTGCTTTTCTAAATTTGAGACACTGTTCTGTTCTGTAATTCAGTTCCTGTGTAGCCAAGTTTACATTCCGTGTATTAGTGATATCTTATGATGTTTCTTTTTCTGTGTGACTTATTTCAGTTAGAATCATCGTACCTGAATCCACTCATTGTGCTGCTAAGGGCCTGATGACACAGATTTCATTGCTGAGTGATATTGCTTTGTAAGTAAATACCACAACTTCTTTATCCATTTTTCACTTTCTGCGATGTTGAACTTGTACTGTACACGAGGTTCTTGTAAACAGAGCCGTTCCAAACTTTGGGGAGGCTGTGTCTTTTTGATTTTAATTTCCCTAAGCTATAGGACCATAAGTGGAAGTGCCCTAGGTTCTGTTGCTTTGTTTTTTAGATGTTTCAGGAAACACCATACACTTCTCCCGAGTGGTTGTTGGCAATTTACATCCCGCCCATCAGCATAACAAGGCTCCCAGTTCTCCATGGCCTGTCTTGTCTTTCTGGATTTTACACTTTTTTCAGATGGCCCTTTTGACCGGGGGGAAGTGAGACTTCATTGTAGTGCAGATTTCCTTTGCAAGCTTGCTTGGTTGGCCAAAAAGGGCGTATGCGTTTTTTCCTGAATATATTCAGGAAAAAACGCATACGCCCTTTTTGGCCAAGTGCATCATTGTGGACGTTCTGCCTCTTTTCCTATGCTTTCAATGCAATTGCAGTCTACCTCCTGAAATCGGTTTCCTGCAATTCTGCCCCGCTTTCAAGTCCTCTTGGCAGCCTTACTTCAGTCTATTTTTGGACGATAGCTGTCATTTATAAGTCTGCAGGTTTGTGAATTACAGTGCCCCTGAGCTCCTTTCTTCAACTCGCTTTCTTGTGACCTGGCCGCAACACCGCAGGATGGCTTCAGGCCATAATCTGGTTCTGGCACGGCACGCTGAGCCTTTGGTTAATTCCTCTTCCTGGTGAGAAATGAGAGTTAAATTTGCCAGTCCAGACAGCTCCAGCTAGTCTCTCATTGGTTCTCGCTATTCCTGTTCATCTTCCGCAGAAATTGCAAACTGGGCCAAACAGGAGGTTAAAGGGACTGACTCTCCAAGTCGGGAGAGTGTTAGTAAAGCGTCTGGAATGTTGCACCCGAGTACCAGGGGAGGAAAACTGAGACATATTTGAACACGTCTCCCGATCACATGGTTGATCATACTCTAGGTTCCACATGCATGTTTTAGCTGAAGGAAGAATACCTTAAACCTGGAGAGTTGAGACCCTTGTAATGCGTACCATGCAATATGACTTCAAAGGGTCTTCATTTGCTCACCGAACCTCTCCAATCCTATCACTGCTGCGTTTATGCCCCTGTACACACGCTTGATTCTCTTTTGGAGACATAGCAATCCATAGGTTTTAAGATACTTACTAGTCAGGTACATTCTTAGGGGTTTAATATGGGGTTTTGAGTCCATTTCGTTGAGCAAGGAGTAGCTCTTGTCTATTCCATATTTGGCTTAAGGAACTTTATCTGTGCTCATTTCAATCTCTGGTTTTATGCAGCACCCCAACTCACCTTTCTCCTTAAGCAAGCATAAGTTGGTTTTCTAAATTTGAGACCCTGTTCTGTTCTGGAATGCAGTTCCTGTGTAGCCAAGTTTACATTCCGTGTATTACTGATATCTTATGATGTTTCTTTTTCTGAGTGACTTATTTCAGTTAGAATCATCGTACCTGAATCCACTCATTATGCTGCTACGGGCCTGATGACATAGATTTCTTTGCTGAGTGATACTGCATTGTACGTAAGTACCACAAGTTCTTTATCCATTTTTCACTTTCTGCGATGTTGAACTTGTACTGTAAACGAGGTTCTTGTAAACAGAGGCGTCCCAAACTTTGGGGTGGCTGTGTCTTTTTGATTTTAATTTCCCTAAGCTATAGGACCATAAGTGGCAGTGCCCTAGGCTCTGTTGCTTTGTTTTTTAGATGTTTCAGGAAACACCATACACTTCTCCCCAGTGTCTCTTGGCAATTTACATCCCGCCCATCAGCATAACAAGGCTCCCAGTTCTCCATGGCCTGTCCTGCCTTTCTGGATTTTACACTTTTTTCAGATGGCCCTTTTGACCGGGGGGAAGTGAGACTTCATTGTAGTGCAGATTTCCTTTGCAAGCTTGCTTGGTTGGCCAAAATGGGCGTATGCGTTTTTTCCTGAATATATTCAGGAAAAAACGCATACGCCCTTTTTGGCCAAGTGCATCATTGTGGACGTTCTGCCTCTTTTCCTATGCTTTCAATGCAATTCCAGTCTACCTCCTGAAATCGGTTTCCTGCAATTCTGCCCCGCTTTCAAGTCCTCTTGGCAGCCTTACTTCAGTCTATTTTTGGACGATAGCTGTCATTTATAACTCTGCAGGTTTGTGAATTACAGTGCCCCTGGGCTCCTTTCTTCTACTCGCTTCCTTGTGACCTGGCCGCAACACCGCAGGATGGCTTCAGGCCCTAATCTGGTTCCGGTACGGCACGCTGAGCCTTTGGTTATTTCCTCTTCCTGGTGGGAAATGAGAGTTAAATTTGCCCGTCCAGACACCTCCAGCTAGCCTCTCATTGGTTCTCGCTATTCCTGTTCATCTTCCGCAGAAATTGCAAACTGGGCCAAACAGGAGGTTAAAGGCGCTGACACTCCAAGTGGGGAGAGTGTTAGTAAAGCGTCTGGAATGTTGCACCCGAGTACCAGGGGAGGAAAACTGAGACATATTTGAACACGTCTCCCGTTCACATGGTTGATCATACTTGGGTTCCACATGCATGTTTTAGCTGAAGGAAGAATACCTTAAACCTGGAGAGTTGAGACCCGTGTAATGGGTACCATGCAATATGACTTCAAAGGGTCTTCATTTGCTCACCGAACCTCTCCAATCCTATCACTGCTGCGTTTATGCCCCTGTACACACGCTTGATTCTCTTTTGGAGACATAGCAATCCATAGGTTTTAAGATACTTACTAGTCAGGTACATTCTTAGGCGTTTAATATGGGGTGTTGAGTCCATTTCGTTGAGCAAGGAGTAGCTCTTGTCTATTCCATATTTGGCTTAAGGAACTTTATCTGTGCTCATTTCAATCTCTGGTTTTATGCAGCACCCCAACTCACCTTTACCCTTAAGCAAGCATAAGTTGCTTTTCTAAATTTGAGACACTGTTCTGTTTTGGAATTCAGTTCCTGTGTAGCCACGTTTACATTCCGTGTATTAGTGATATCTTATGATGTTTCTTTTTCTGTGTGACTTATTTCAGTTAGAATCATCGTACCTGAATCCACTCATTGTGCTGCTAAGGGCCTGATGACACAGATTTCATTGCTGAGTGATATTGCTTTGTAAGTAAATACCACAACTTCTTTATCCATTTTTCATTTTCTGCGATGTTGAACTTGTACTGTAAACGAGGTTCTTGTAAACAGAGCCGTTCCAAACTTTGGGGTGGCTGTGTCTTTTTGATTTTAATTTCCCTAAGCTATAGGACCATAAGTGGAAGTGCCCTAGGTTCTGTTGCTTTGTTTTTTAGATGTTTCAGGAAACACCATACACTTCTCCCGAGTGGTTGTTGGCAATTTACATCCCGCCCATCAGCATAACAAGGCTCCCAGTTCTCCATGGCTTGTCTTGTCTTTCTGGATTTTACACTTTTTTCAGATGGCCCTTTTGACCGGGGGGAAGTGAGACTTCATTGTAGTGCAGATTTCCTTTGCAAGCTTGCTTGGTTGGCCAAAAAGGGCGTATGCGTTTTTTCCTGAATATATTCAGGAAAAAACGCATACGCCCTTTTTGGCCAAGTGCATCATTGTGGACGTTCTGCCTCTTTTCCTATGCTTTCAGTGCAATTCCTGTCTACCTCCTGAAATCGGTTTCCTGCAATTCTGCCCCGCTTTCAAGTCCTCTTGGCAGCCTTAGTTCAGTCTATTTTTGGACGATAGCTGTCATTTATAAGTCTGCAGGTTTGTGAATTACAGTGCCCCTGAGCTCCTTTCTTCAACTCGCTTTCTTGTGACCTGGCCGCAACACCGCAGGATGGCTTCAGGCCCTAATCTGGTTCTGGCACGGCACGCTGAGCCTTTGGTTAATTCCTCTTCCTGGTGAGAAATGAGAGTTAAATTTGCCCGTCCAGACACCTCCAGCTAGTCTCTCATTGGTTCTCGCTATTCCTGTTCATCTTCCGCAGAAATTGCAAACTGGGCCAAACAGGAGGTTAAAGGGACTGACTCTCCAAGTCGGGAGAGTGTTAGTAAAGCGTCTGGAATGTTGCACCCGAGTACCAGGGGAGGAAAACTGAGACATATTTGAACACGTCTCCCGATCACATGGTTGATCATACTCTAGGTTCCACATGCATGTTTTAGCTGAAGGAAGAATACCTTAAACCTGGGTAGTTGAGACCCGTGGAATGGGTACCATGCAATATGACTTCAAAGGGTCTTCATTTGCTCACCGAACCTCTCCAATCCTATCACTGCTGCGTTTATGCCCCTGTACACACGCTTGATTCTCTTTTGGAGACATAGCAATCCATAGGTTTTAAGATACTTACTAGTCAGGTACATTCTTAGGCATTTAATATGGGGTGTTGAGTCCATTTCGTTGAGCAAGGAGTAGCTCTTGTCTATTCCATATTTGTCTTAAGGAACATTATCTGTGCTCATTTCAATCTCTGGTTTTATGCAGCACCCCAACTCACCTTTCCCCTTAAGCAAGCATAAGTTGCTTTTCTAAATTTGAGACACTGTTCTGTTCTGTAATTCAGTTCCTGTGTAGCCAAGTTTACATTCCGTGTATTAGTGATATCTTATGATGTTTCTTTTTCTGTGTGACTTATTTCAGTTAGAATCATCATACCTGAATCCACTCATTGTGCTGCTAAGGGCCTGATGACACAGATTTCATTGCTGAGTGATATTGTTTTGTAAGTAAATACCACAACTTCTTTATCCATTTTTCACTTTCTGCGATGTTGAACTTGTACTGTAAACGAGGTTCTTGTAAACAGAGCCGTTCCAAACTTTGGGGTGGCTGTTTCTTTTTCATTTTAATTTCCTTAAGCTATAGAACCATAAGTGGAAGTGCCCTAGGTTCTGTTGCTTTGTTTTTTAGATGTTTCAGGAAACACCATACACTTCTCCCGAGTGGTTGTTGGCAATTTACATCCCGCCCATCAGCATAACAAGGCTCCCAGTTCTCCATGGCCTGTCTTGTCTTTCTGGATTTTACACTTTTTTCAGATGGCCCTTTTGACCGGGGGGAAGTGAGACTTCATTGTAGTGCAGATTTCCTTTGCAAGCTTGCTTGGTTGGCCAAAAAGGGCGTATGCGTTTTTTCCTGAATATATTCAGGAAAAAACGCATACGCCCTTTTTGGCCAAGTGCATCATTGTGGACGTTCTGCCTCTTTTCCTATGCTTTCAATGCAATTCCAGTCTACCTCCTGAAATCGGTTTCCTGCAATTCTGCCCCGCTTTCAAGTCCTCTTGGCAGCCTTACTTCAGTCTATTTTTGGACGATAGCTGTCATTTATAACTCTGCAGGTTTGTGAATTACAGTGCCCCTGAGCTCCTTTCTTCAACTCGCTTTCTTGTGAGCTGGCCGCAACACCGCAGGATGGCTTCAGGCCCTAATCTGGTTCTGGCATGGCACGCTGAGCCTTTGGTTAATTCCTCTTCCTGGTGAGAAATGAGAGTTAAATTTGCCCGTCCAGACACCTCCAGCTAGTCTCTCATTGGTTCTCGCTATTCCTGTTCATCTTCCGCAGAAATTGCAAACTGGGCCAAACAGGAGGTTAAAGGGACTGACTCTCCAAGTCGGGAGAGTGTTAGTAAAGCGTCTGGAATGTTGCACCCGAGTACCAGGGGAGGAAAACTGAGACATATTTGAACACGTCTCCCGATCACATGGTTGATCATACTCTAGGTTCCACATGCATGTTTTAGCTGAAGGAAGAATACCTTAAACCTGGAGAGTTGAGACCCGTGGAATGGGTACCATGCAATATGACTTCAAAGGGTCTTCATTTGCTCACCGAACCTCTCCAATCCTATCACTGCTGCGTTTATGCCCCTGTACACACGCTTGATTCTCTTTTGGAGACATAGCAATCCATAGGTTTTAAGATACTTACTAGTCAGGTACATTCTTAGGCGTTTAATATGGGGTGTTGAGTCCATTTCGTTGAGCAAGGAGTAGCTCTTGTCTATTCCATATTTGGCTTAAGGAACTTTATCTGTGCTCATTTCAATCTCTGGTTTTATGCAGCACCCCAACTCACCTTTCCCCTTAAGCAAGCATAAGTTGCTTTTCTAAATTTGAGACACTGTTCTGTTCTGTAATTCAGTTCCTGTGTAGCCAAGTTTACATTCCGTGTATTAGTGATATCTTATGATGTTTCTTTTTCTGTGTGACTTATTTCAGTTAGAATCATCGTACCTGAATCCACTCATTGTGCTGCTAAGGGCCTGATGACACAGATTTCATTGCTGAGTGATATTGCTTTGTAAGTAAATACCACAACTTCTTTATCCATTTTTCACTTTCTGCGATGTTGAACTTGTACTGTACACGAGGTTCTTGTAAACAGAGCCGTTCCAAACTTTGGGGAGGCTGTGTCTTTTTGATTTTAATTTCCCTAAGCTATAGGACCATAAGTGGAAGTGCCCTAGGTTCTGTTGCTTTGTTTTTTAGATGTTTCAGGAAACACCATACACTTCTCCCGAGTGGTTGTTGGCAATTTACATCCCGCCCATCAGCATAACAAGGCTCCCAGTTCTCCATGGCCTGTCTTGTCTTTCTGGATTTTACACTTTTTTCAGATGGCCCTTTTGACCGGGGGGAAGTGAGACTTCATTGTAGTGCAGATTTCCTTTGCAAGCTTGCTTGGTTGGCCAAAAAGGGCGTATGCGTTTTTTCCTGAATATATTCAGGAAAAAACGCATACGCCCTTTTTGGCCAAGTGCATCATTGTGGACGTTCTGCCTCTTTTCCTATGCTTTCAATGCAATTCCAGTCTACCTCCTGAAATCGGTTTCCTGCAATTCTGCCCCGCTTTCAAGTCCTCTTGGCAGCCTTACTTCAGTCTATTTTTGGACGATAGCTGTCATTTATAACTCTGCAGGTTTGTGAATTACAGTGCCCCTGAGCTCCTTTCTTCAACTCGCTTTCTTGTGACCTGGCCGCAACACTGCAGGATGGCTTCAGGCCCTAATCTGGTTCCGGCACGGCACGCTGAGCCTTTGGTTAATTCCTCTTCCTGGTGGGAAATGAGAGTTAAATTTGCCCGTCCAGACACCTCCAGCTAGTCTCTCATTGGTTCTCGCTATTCCTGTTCATCTTCCGCAGAAATTGCAAACTGGGCCAAACAGGAGGTTAAAGGGACTGACTCTCCAAGTCGGAAGAGTGTTAGTAAAGCGTCTGGAATGTTGCACCCGAGTACCAGGGGAGGAAAACTGAGACATATTTGAACACGTCTCCCGTTCACATGGTTGATCATACTCTGGGTTCCACATGCATGTTTTAGCTGAAGGAAGAATACCTTAAACCTGGGTAGTTGAGACCCGTGTAATGGGTACCATGCAATATGACTTCAAAGGGTCTTCATTTGCTCACCGAACCTCTCCAATCCTATCACTGCTGCGTTTATTCCCCTGTACACACGCTTGATTCTCTTTTGGAGACATAGCAATCCATAGGTTTTAAGATACTTACTAGTCAGGTACATTCTTAGGCGTTTAATATGGGGTGTTGAGTCCATTTCGTTGAGCAAGGAGTAGCTCTTGTCTATTCCATATTTGGCTTAAGGAACTTTATCTGTGCTCATTTCAATCTCTGGTTTTATGCAGCACCCCAACTCACCTTTACCCTTAAGCAAGAATAAGTTGGTTTTCTAAATTTGAGACCCTGTTCTGTTCTGTAATTCAGTTCCTGTGTAGCCAAGTTTACATTCCGTGTATTACTGATATCTTATGATGTTTCTTTTTCTGTGTAACTTATTTCAGTTAGAATCATCATACCTGAATCCACTCATTGTGATGCTAAGGGCCTGATGACATAGATTTCATTGCTGAGTGATATTGCTTTGTAAGTAAATACCACAACTTCTTTATCCATTTTTCACTTTCTGCGATGTTGAACTTGTACTGTAAACGAGGTTCTTGTAAACAGAGGCGTCCCAAACTTTGGGGTGGCTGTGTCTTTTTGATTTTAATTTCCCTAAGCTATAGGACCATAAGTGGCAGTGCCCTAGGTTCTGTTGCTTTGTTTTTTAGATGTTTCAGGAAACACCATACACTTCTCCCGAGTGTCTGTTGGCAATTTACATCCCGCCCATCAGCATAACAAGGCTCCCAGTTCTCCATGGCCTGTCCTGCCTTTCTGGATTTTACACTTTTTTCAGATGGCCCTTTTGACCGGGGGAAAGTGAGACTTCATTGTAGTGCAGATTTCCTTTGCAAGCTTGCTTGGTTGGCCAAAAAGGGCGTATGCGTTTTTTCCTGAATATATTCAGGAAAAAACGCATACGCCCTTTTTGGCCAAGTGCATCATTGTGGACGTTCTGCCTCTTTTCCTATGCTTTCAATGCAATTCCAGTCTATCTCCTGAAATCGGTTTCCTGCAATTCTGCCCCGCTTTCAAGTCCTCTTGGCAGCCTTACTTCAGTCTATTTTTGGACGATAGCTGTCATTTATAACTCTGCAGGTTTGTGAATTACAGTGCCACTGAGCTCCTTTCTTCAACTCGCTTTCTTGTGACCTGGCCACAACACCGCAGGATGGCTTCAGGCCCTAATCTGGTTCCGGCCCGGCATGCTGAGCCTTTGGTTAATTCCTCTTCCTGGTGGGAAATGAGAGTTAAATTTGCCCGTCCAGACACCTCCAGCTAGCCTCTCATTGGTTCTCGCTATTCCTGTTCATCTTCCGCAGAAATTACAAACTGGGCCAAACAGGAGGTTAAAGGGACTGACTCTCCAAGTGGGGAGAGTGTTAGTAAAGTGTCTGGAATGTTGCACCCGAGTACCAGGGAAGGAAAACTGAGACATATTTGAACACGTCTCCCGATCACATGGTTGATCATACTCTGGGTTCCACATGCATGTTTTAGCTGAAGGAAGAATACCTTAAACCTGGGTAGTTGAAACCCGTGGAATGGGTACCATGCAATATGACTTCAAAGGGTCTTCATTTGCTCACCGAACCTCTCCAATCCTATCACTGCTGCGTTTATGCCCCTGTACACATGCTTGATTGTCTTTTGGAGACATAGCAATCCATAGGTTTTAAGATACTTACTAGTCAGGTACATTCTTAGGCGTTTAATATGGGGTGTTGAGTCCATTTCGTTGAGCAAGGAGTAGCTCTTGTCTATTCCATATTTGGCTTAAGGAACTTTATCTGTGCTCATTTCAATCTCTGGTTTTATGCAGCACCCCAACTCACCTTTACCCTTAAGCAAGAATAAGTTGGTTTTCTAAATTTGAGACCCTGTTCTGTTCTGTAATTCAGTTCCTGTGTAGCCAAGTTTACATTCCGTGTATTACTGATATCTTATGATGTTTCTTTTTCTGTGTGACTTATTTCAGTTAGAATCATCATACCTGAATCCACTCATTGTGCTGCTAAGGGCCTGATGACACAGATTTCATTGCTGAGTGATATTGCTTTGTAAGTAAATACCACAACTTCTTTATCCATTTTTCACTTTCTGTGATGTTGAACTTGTAGTGTACACGAGGTTCTTGTAAACAGAGCCGTTCCAAACTTTGGGGTGGCTGTGTCTTTTTGATTTTAATTTCCCTAAGCTATAGGACCATAAGTGGAAGTGCCCTAGGTTCTGTTGCTTTGTTTTTTAGATGTTTCAGGAAACACCATACACTTCTCCCGAGTGGTTGTTGGCAATTTACATCCCGCCCATCAGCATAACAAGGCTCCCAGTTCTCCATGGCCTGTCTTGTCTTTCTGGATTTTACACTTTTTTCAGATGGCCCTTTTGACCGGGGGGAAGTGAGACTTCATTGTAGTGCAGATTTCCTTTGCAAGCTTGCTTGGTTGGCCAAAAAGGGCGTATGCGTTTTTTCCTGAATATATTCAGGAAAAAACGCATACGCCCTTTTTGGCCAAGTGCATCATTGTGGACGTTCTGCCTCTTTTCCTATGCTTTCAATGCAATTGCAGTCTACCTCCTGAAATCGGTTTCCTGCAATTCTGCCCCGCTTTCAAGTCCTCTTGGCAGCCTTACTTCAGTCTATTTTTGGACGATAGCTGTCATTTATAAGTCTGCAGGTTTGTGAATTACAGTGCCCCTGAGCTCCTTTCTTCAACTCGCTTTCTTGTGACCTGGCCGCAACACCGCAGGATGGCTTCAGGCCATAATCTGGTTCTGGCACGGCACGCTGAGCCTTTGGTTAATTCCTCTTCCTGGTGAGAAATGAGAGTTAAATTTGCCAGTCCAGACAGCTCCAGCTAGTCTCTCATTGGTTCTCGCTATTCCTGTTCATCTTCCGCAGAAATTGCAAACTGGGCCAAACAGGAGGTTAAAGGGACTGACTCTCCAAGTCGGGAGAGTGTTAGTAAAGCGTCTGGAATGTTGCACCCGAGTACCAGGGGAGGAAAACTGAGACATATTTGAACACGTCTCCCGATCACATGGTTGATCATACTCTAGGTTCCACATGCATGTTTTAGCTGAAGGAAGAATACCTTAAACCTGGAGAGTTGAGACCCTTGTAATGCGTACCATGCAATATGACTTCAAAGGGTCTTCATTTGCTCACCGAACCTCTCCAATCCTATCACTGCTGCCTTTATGCCCCTGTACACATGCTTGATTCTCTTTTGGAGACATAGCAATCCATAGGTTTTCCGATACTTACTAGTCAGTTACATTCTTAGGCGTTTAATATGCGGTGTTGAGTACATTTCTTTGAGCAAGGAGTAGCTCTTGTCTATTCCATATTTGGCCTAAGGAACTTTATCTGTGCTCATTTCAATCTCTGGTTTTATGCAGCACCCCAACTCACCTTTCCCCTTAAGCAAGCATAAGTTGGTTTTCTAAATTTGAGACCCTGTTCTGTTCTGTAATTCAGTTCCTGTGTAGCCAAGTTTACATTCCGTGTATTACTGATATCTTATGATGTTTCTTTTCTGTGTGACTTATTTCAGTTAGAATCATCATACCTGAATCCACTCATTGTGCTGCTACGGGCCTGATGACACAGATTTCATTGCTGAGTGATATTGCTTTGTAAGTAAATACCACAACTTCTTTATCCATTTTTCACTTTCTGCGATGTTGAACTTGTACTGTAAACGAGGTTCTTGTAAACAGAGCCGTTCCAAACTTTGGGGTGGCTGTGTCTTTTTGATTTTAATTTCCCTAAGCTATAGGACCATAAGTGGCAGTGCCCTAGGCTCTGTTGCTTTGTTTTTTAGATGTTTCAGGAAACACCATACACTTCTCCCGAGTGTCTGTTGGCAATTTACATCCCGCCCATCAGCATAACAAGGCTCCCAGTTCTCCATGGCCTGTCCTGCCTTTCTGGATTTTACACTTTTTTCAGATGGCCCTTTTGACCGGGGGGAAGTGAGACTTCATTGTAGTGCAGATTTCCTTTGCAAGCTTGCTTGGTTGGCCAAAAAGGGCGTATGCGTTTTTTCCTGAATATATTCAGGAAAAAACGCATACGACCTTTTTGGCCAAGTGCATCATTGTGGACGTTCTGCCTCTTTTCCTATGCTTTCAATGCAATTCCAGTCTACCTCCTGAAATCGGTTTCCTGCAATTCTGCCCCACTTTCAAGTCCTCTTGGCAGCCTTACTTCAGTCTATTTTTGGACGATAGCTGTCATTTATAACTCTGCAGGTTTGTGAATTACAGTGCCCCTGAGCTCCTTTCTTCAACTCGCTTTCTTGTGACCTGGCCGCAACACCGCAGGATGGCTTCAGGCCCTAATCTGGTTCCGGCACGGCACGCTGAGCCTTTGGTTAATTCCTCTTCCTGGTGGGAAATGAAAGTTAAATTTGCCCGTCCAGACACCTCCAGCTAGTCTCTCATTGGTTCTCGCTATTCCTGTTCATCTTCCGCAGAAATTGCAAACTGGGCCAAACAGGAGGTTAAAGGGACTGACTCTCCAAGTCGGGAGAGTGTTAGTAAAGCGTCTGGAATGTTGCACCCGAGTACCAGGGGAGGAAAACTGAGACATATTTGAACACGTCTCCCGTTCACATGGTTGATCATACTCTGGGTTCCACATGCATGTTTTAGCTGAAGGAAGAATACCTTAAACCTGGAGAGTTGAGACCCGTGTAATGGGTACCATGCAATATGACTTCAAAGGGTCTTCATTTGCTCACCGAACCTCTCCAATCCTATCACTGCTGCGTTTATGCCCCTGTACACACGCTTGATTCTCTTTTGGAGACATAGCAATCCATAGGTTTTAAGATACTTACTAGTCAGGTACATTCTTAGGCGTTTAATATGGGGTGTTGAGTCCATTTCGTTGAGCAAGGAGTAGCTCTTGTCTATTCCATATTTGGCTTAAGGAACTTTATCTGTGCTCATTTCAATCTCTGGTTTTATGCAGCACCCCAACTCACCTTTCCCCTTAAGCAAGCATAAGTTGGTTTTCTAAATTTGAGACCCTGTTCTGTTCTGTAATTCAGTTCCTGTGTAGCCAAGTTTACATTCCGTGTATTACTGATATCTTATGATGTTTCTTTTTCTGTGTGACTTATTTCAGTTAGAATCATCATACCTGAATCCACTCATTGTGATGCTAAGGGCCTGATGACATAGATTTCATTGCTGAGTGATATTGCTTTGTAAGTAAATACCACAACTTCTTTATCCATTTTTCACTTTCTGCGATGTTGAACTTGTACTGTAAACGAGGTTCTTGTAAACAGAGGCGTCCCAAACTTTGGGGTGGCTGTGTCTTTTTGATTTTAATTTCCCTAAGCTATAGGACCATAAGTGGCAGTGCCCTAGGCTCTGTTGCTTTGTTTTTTAGATGTTTCAGGAAACACCATACACTTCTCCCGAGTGTCTGTTGGCAATTTACATCCCGCCCATCAGCATAACAAGGCTCCCAGTTCTCCATGGCCTGTCCTGCCTTTCTGGATTTTACACTTTTTTCAGATGGCCCTTTTGACCGGGGGGAAGTGAGACTTCATTGTAGTGCAGATTTCCTTTGCAAGCTTGCTTGGTTGGCCAAAAAGGGCGTATGCGTTTTTTCCTGAATATATTCAGGAAAAAACGCATACGCCCTTTTTGGCCAAGTGCATCATTGTGGACGTTCTGCCTCTTTTCCTATGCTTTCAATGCAATTCCAGTCTATCTCCTGAAATCGGTTTCCTGCAATTCTGCCCCGCTTTCAAGTCCTCTTGGCAGCCTTACTTCAGTCTATTTTTGGACGATAGCTGTCATTTATAAGTCTGCAGGTTTGTGAATTACAGTGCCCCTGAGCTCCTTTCTTCAACTCGCTTTCTTGTGACCTGGCCGCAACACCGCAGGATGGCTTCAGGCCCTAATCTGGTTCCGGCCCGGCATGCTGAGCCTTTGGTTAATTCCTCTTCCTGGTGGGAAATGAGAGTTAAATTTGCCCGTCCAGACACCTCCAGCTAGCCTCTCATTGGTTCTCGCTATTCCTGTTCATCTTCCGCAGAAATTGCAAACTGGGCCAAACAGGAGGTTAAAGGCGCTGACTCTCCAAGTGGGGAGAGTGTTAGTAAAGCGTCTGGAATGTTGCACCCGAGTACCAGGGGAGGAAAACTGAGACATATTTGAACACGTCTCCCGATCACATGGTTGATCATACTCTGGGTTCCACATGCATGTTTTATCTGAAGGAAGAATACCTAAAACCTGGGTAGTTGAAACCCGTGGAATGGGTACCATGCAATATGACTTCAAAGGGTCTTCATTTGCTCACCGAACCTCTCCAATCCTATCACTGCTGCGTTTATGCCCCTGTACACATGCTTGATTCTCTTTCGGAGACATAGCAATCCATAGGTTTTAAGATACTTACTAGTCAGGTACATTCTTAGGCGTTTAATATGCGGTGTTGAGTCCATTTCGTTGAGCAAGGAGTAGCTCTTGTCTATTCCATATTTGACTTAAGGAACTTTATCTGTGCTCATTTCAATCTCTGGTTTTATGCAGCACCCCAACTCACCTTTACCCTTAAGCAAGCATAAGTTGGTTTTCTAAATTTGAGACCCTGTTCTGTTCTGTAATTCAGTTCCTGTGTAGCCAAGTTTACATTCCGTGTATTACTGATATCTTATGATGTTTCTTTTTCTGTGTGACTTACTTCAGTTAGAATCATCATACCTGAATCCACTCATTGTGCTGCTAAGGGCCTGATGACACAGATTTCATTGCTGAGTGATATTGCTTTGTAAGTAAATACCACAACTTCTTTATCCATTTTTCACTTTCTGCGATGTTGAACTTGTACTGTAAACGAGGTTCTTGTAAACAGAGCCGTCCCAAACTTTGGGGTGGCTGTGTCTTTTTGATTTTAATTTCCCTAAGCTATAGGACCATAAGTGGAAGTGCCCTAGGTTCTGTTGCTTTGTTTTTTAGATGTTTCAGGAAACACCATACACTTCTCCCGAGTGGTTGTTGGCAATTTACATGCCGCCCGTCAGAATAACAAGGCTCCCAGTTCTCCATGGCCTGTCCTGCCTTTCTGGATTTTACACTTTTTTCAGATGGCCCTTTTGACCGGGGGGAAGTGAGACTTCATTGTAGTGCAGATTTCCTTTGCAAGCTTGCTTGGTTGGCCAAAAAGGGCGTATGCGTTTTTTCCTGAATATATTCAGGAAAAAACGCATACGCCCTTTTTGGCCAAGTGCATCATTGTGGACGTTCTGCCTCTTTTCCTATGCTTTCAATGCAATTCCAGTCTACCTCCTGAAATCGGTTTCCTGCAATTCTGCCCCGCTTTCAAGTCCTCTTGGCAGCCTTACTTCAGTCTATTTTTGGACGATAGCTGTCATTTATAACTCTGCAGGTTTGTGAATTACAGTGCCCCTGAGCTCCTTTCTTCAACTCGCTTTCTTGTGACCTGGCCGCAACACCGCAGGATGGCTTCAGCCCCTAATCTGGTTCCGGCACGGCACGCTGAGCCTTTGGTTATTTCCTCTTCCTGGTGGGAAATGAGAATTAAATTTGCCCATCCAGACACCTCCAGCTAGTCTCTCATTGGTTCTCGCTATTCGTGTTCATCTTCCGCAGAAATTGCAAACTGGGCCAAACAGGAGGTTAAAGGCGCTGACTCTCCAAGTGGGGAGAGTGTTAGTAAAGCGTCTGGAATGTTGCACCCGAGTACCAGGGGAGGAAAACTGAGACATATTTGAACACGTCTCCCGTTCACATGGTTGATCATACTTGGGTTCCACATGCATGTTTTAGCTGAAGGAAGAATACCTTAAACCTGGGTAGTTGAAACCCGTGGAATGGGTACCATGCAATATGACTTCAAAGGGTCTTCATTTGCTCACCGAACCTCTCCAATCTTATCACTGCTGTGTTTATGCCCCTGTACACATGCTTGATTCTCTTTCGGAGACATAGCAATCCATAGGTTTTAAGATACTTACTAGTCAGGTACATTCTTAGGCGTTTAATATGCGGTGTTGAGTCCATTTCGTTGAGCAAGGAGTAGCTCTTGTCTATTCCATATTTGGCTTAAGGAACTTTATCTGTGCTCATTTCAATCTCTGGTTTTATGCAGCAACCCAACTCACCTTTCCCCTTAAGCAAGCATAAGTGGGTTTTCTAAATTTGAGACCCTGTTCTGTTCTGTAATTCAGTTCCTGTGTAGCCAAGTTTATATTCCGTGTATTACTGATATCTTATGATGTTTCTTTTTCTGTGTGACTTACTTCAGTTAGAATCATCATACCTGAATCCACTCATTGTGCTGCTACGGGCCTGATGACACAGATTTCATTGCTGAGTGATATTGCTTTGTAAGTAAATACCACAACTTCTTTATCCATTTTTCACTTTCTGCGATGTTGAACTTGTACTGTAAACGAGGTTCTTGTAAACGGAGCTGTTCCAAACTTTGGGGTGGCTGTGTCTTTTTGATTTTAATTTCCCTAAGCTATAGGACCATAAGTGGAAGTGCCCTAGGTTCTGTTGCTTTGTTTTTTAGATGTTTCAGGAAACACCATACACTTCTCCCGAGTGGTTGTTGGCAATTTACATCCCGCCCATCAGCATAACAAGGCTCCCAGTTCTCCATGGCCTGTCCTGCCTTTCTGGATTTTACACTTCTTTCAGATGGCCCTTTTGACCGGGGGGAAGTGAGACTTCATTGTAGTGCAGATTTCCTTTGCAAGCTTGCTTGGTTGGCCAAAAAGGGCGTATGCGTTTTTCCCTGAATATATTCAGGAAAAAACGCATACGCCCTTTTTGGCCAAGTGCATCATTGTGGACGTTCTGCCTCTTTTCCTATGCTTTCAATGCAATTCCAGTCTACCTCCTGAAATCGGTTTCCTGCAATGCTGCCCCGCTTTCAAGTCCTCTTGGCAGCCTTACTTCAGTCTATTTTTGGACGATAGCTGTCATTTATAACTCTGCAGGTTTGTGAATTACAGTGCCCCTGAGCTCCTTTCTTCAACTCGCTTTCTTGTGACCTGGCCGCAACACCGCAGGATGGCTTCAGGCCCTAATCTGGTTCCGGTACGGCACGCTGAGCCTTTGGTTATTCCCTCTTCCTGGTGGGAAATGAGAGTTAAATTTGCCCGTCCAGACACCTCCAGCTAGCCTCTCATTGGTTCTCGCTATTCCTGTTCATCTTCCGCAGAAATTGCAAACTGGGCCAAACAGGAGGTTAAAGGCGCTGACTCTCCAAGTGGGGAGAGTGTTAGTAAAGCGTCTGGAATGTTGCACCCGAGTACCAGGGGAGGAAAACTGAGACATATTTGAACACGTCTCCCGTTCACATGGTTGATCATACTTGGGTTCCACATGCATGTTTTAGCTGAAGGAAGAATACCTTAAACCTGGAGAGTTGAGACCCGTGGAATGGGTACCATGCAATATGACTTCAAAGGGTCTTCATTTGCTCACCGAACCTCTCCAATCCTATCACTGCTGCGTTTATGCCCCTGTACACACGCTTGGTTCTCTTTTGGAGACATAGCAATCCATAGGTTTTAAGATACTTACTAGTCAGGTACATTCTTAGGCATTTAATATGGGGTGTTGAGTCCATTTCGTTGAGCAAGGAGTAGCTCTTGTCTATTCCATATTTGGCTTAAGGAACTTTATGTGTGCTCATTTCAATCTCTGGTTTTATTCAGCACCCCAACTCACCTTTCCCCTTAAGCAAGCATAAGTTGGTTTTCTAAATTTGAGACCCTGTTCTGTTTTGGAATGCAGTTCCTGTGTAGCCAAGTTTACATTCCGTGTATTAGTGATATCTTATGATGTTTCTTTTTCTGTGTGACTTATTTCAGTTAGAATCATCGTACCTGAATCCACTCATTATGCTGCTACGGGCCTGATGACATAGATTTCATTGCTGAGTGATACTGCATTGTACGTAAGTACCACAAGTTCTTTATCCATTTTTCACTTTCTGTGATATTGAACTTGTACGGTAAACGAGCTTCTTGTAAATGGAGGCGTCCCAAACTTTGGGGTGGCTGTGTCTTTTTGATTTTAATTTCCCTAAGCTATAGGACCATAAGTGGAAGTGCCCTAGGCTCTGTTGCTTTGTTTTTTAGATGTTTCAGGAAACACCATACACTTCTCCCGAGTGTCTGTTGGCAATTTACATCCCGCCCATCAGCATAACAAGGCTCCCAGTTCTCCATGGCCTGTCCTGCCTTTCTGGATTTTACACTTTTTTCAGATGGCCCTTTTGACCGGGGGGAAATGAGACTTCATTGTAGTGCAGATTTCCTTTGCAAGCTTGCTTGGTTGGCCAAAAAGGGCGTATGCGTTTTTTCCTGAATATATTCAGGAAAAAACGCATACGCCCTTTTTGGCCAAGTGCATCATTGTGGACGTTCTGCCTCTTTTCCTATGCTTTCAATGCAATTCCAGTCTACCTCCTGAAATCGGTTTCCTGCAATTCTGCCCCGCTTTCAAGTCCTCTTGGCAGCCTTACTTCAGTCTATTTTTGGACGATAGCTGTCATTTATAACTCTGCAGGTTTGTGAATTACAGTGCCCCTGAGCTCCTTTGTTCAACTCGCTTTCTTTTGAGCTGGCCGCAACACCGCAGGATGGCTTCAGGCCCTAATCTGGTTCCGGCACGTCACGCTGAGCCTTTGGTTATTTCCTCTTCCTGGTGGGAAATGAGAGTTAAATTTGCCCGTCCAGACACCTCCAGCTAGTCTCTCATTGGTTCTCGCTATTCCTGTTCATCTTCCGCAGAAATTGCAAACTGGGCCAAACAGGAGGTTAAAGGCGCTGACTCTCCAAGTGGGGAGAGTGTTAGTAAAGCGTCTGGAATGTTGCACCCGAGTACCAGGGGAGGAAAACTGAGACATATTTGAACACGTCTCCCGTTCACATGGTTGATCATACTTGGGTTCCACATGCATGTTTTAGCTGAAGGAAGAATACCTTAAACCTGGGTAGTTGAAACCCGTGGAATGGGTACCATGCAATATGACTTCAAAGGGTCTTCATTTGCTCACCGAACCTCTCCAATCTTATCACTGCTGTGTTTATGCCCCTGTACACATGCTTGATTCTCTTTCGGAGACATAGCAATCCATAGGTTTTAAGATACTTACTAGTCAGGTACATTCTTAGGCGTTTAATATGCGGTGTTGAGTCCATTTCGTTGAGCAAGGAGTAGCTCTTGTCTATTCCATATTTGGCTTAAGGAACTTTATCTGTGCTCATTTCAATCTCTAGTTTTATGCAGCAACCCAACTCACCTTTCCCCTTAAGCAAGCATAAGTGGGTTTTCTAAATTTGAGACCCTGTTCTGTTCTGTAATTCAGTTCCTGTGTAGCCAAGTTTATATTCCGTGTATTACTGATATCTTATGATGTTTCTTTTTCTGTGTGACTTACTTCAGTTAGAATCATCATACCTGAATCCACTCAGTGTGCTGCTACGGGCCTGATGACACAGATTTCATTGCTGAGTGATATTGCTTTGTAAGTAAATACCACAACTTCTTTATCCATTTTTCACTTTCTGCGATGTTGAACTTGTACTGTAAACGAGGTTCTTGTAAACGGAGCCGTTCCAAACTTTGGGGTGGCTGTGTCTTTTTGATTTTAATTTCCCTAAGCTATAGGACCATAAGTGGAAGTGCCCTAGGTTCTGTTGCTTTGTTTTTTAGATGTTTCAGGAAACACCATACACTTCTCCCGAGTGGTTGTTGGCAATTTACATCCCGCCCATCAGCATAACAAGGCTCCCAGTTCTCCATGGCCTGTCCTGCCTTTCTGGATTTTACACTTCTTTCAGATGGCCCTTTTGACTGGGGGGAAGTGAGACTTCATTGTAGTGCAGATTTCCTTTGCAAGCTTGCTTGGTTGGCCAAAAAGGGCGTATGCGTTTTTCCCTGAATATATTCAGGAAAAAACGCATACGCCCTTTTTGGCCAAGTGCATCATTGTGGACGTTCTGCCTCTTTTCCTATGCTTTCAATGCAATTCCAGTCTACCTCCTGAAATCGGTTTCCTGCAATTCTGCCCCGCTTTCAAGTCCTCTTGGCAGCCTTACTTCAGTCTATTTTTGGACGATAGCTGTCATTTATAACTCTGCAGGTTTGTGAATTACAGTGCCCCTGAGCTCCTTTATTCAACTCGCTTTCTTGTGACCTGGCCGCAACACCGCAGGATGGCTTCAGGCCCTAATCTGGTTCCGGCACGGCACGCTGAGCCTTTGGTTATTTCCTCTTCCTGGTGGGAAATGAGAGTTAAATTTGCCCGTCCAGACACCTCCAGCTAGCCTCTCATTGGTTCTCGCTATTCCTGTTCATCTTCCGCAGAAATTGCAAACTGGGCCAAACAGGAGGTTAAAGGCACTGACTCTCAAAGTGGGGAGAGTATTAGTAAAGCGTCTGGAATGTTGCACCCGAGTACCAGGGGAGGAAAACTGAGACATATTTGAACACGTCTCCCGTTCACATGGTTGATCATACTTGGGTTCCACATGCATGTTTTAGCTGAAGGAAGAATACCTTAAGCC
The DNA here is from genome assembly GCF_949987515.2 of Delphinus delphis. Taxonomy (NCBI): domain Eukaryota; kingdom Metazoa; phylum Chordata; class Mammalia; order Artiodactyla; family Delphinidae; genus Delphinus; species Delphinus delphis. Next base: position 63,537 of record NW_027192811.1, read on the forward strand.
TGGAGAGTTAAGACCCGTGTAATGGGTACCATGCAATATGACTTCAAAGGGTCTTCATTTGCTCACCGAACCTCTCCAATCCTATCACTGCTGCGTTTATGCCCCTGTACACATGCTTGATTCTCTTTCGGAGACATAGCAATCCATAGGTTTTTAAGATACTTACTAGTCAGGTACATTCTTAGGCGTTTAATATGCGGTGTTGAGTCCATTTCATTGAGCAAGGAGTAGCTCTTGTCTATTCCATATTTGACTTAAGGAACTTTATCTGTGCTCATTTCAATCTCTGGTTTTATGCAGCACCCCAACTCACCTTTACCCTTAAGCAAGCATAAGTTGGTTTTCTAAATTTGAGACCCTGTTCTGTTCTGTAATTCAGTTCCTGTGTAGTCAAGTTTACATTCCGTGTATTACTGATATCTTATGATGTTTCTTTTTCTGTGTGACTTACTTCAGTTAGAATCATCATACCTGAATCCACTCATTGTGCTGCTAAGGGCCTGATGACACAGATTTCATTGCTGAGTGATATTGCTTTGTAAGTAAATACCACAACTTCTTTATCCATTTTTCACTTTCTGCGATGTTGAACTTGTACTGTAAACGAGGTTCCTGTAAACGGAGCCGTTCCAAACTTTGGGGTGGCTGTGTCTTTTTGATTTTAATTTCCCTAAGCTATAGGACCATAAGTGGAAGTGCCCTAGGTTCTGTTGCTTTGTTTTTTAGATGTTTCAGGAAACACCATACACTTCTCCCGAGTGGTTGTTGGCAATTTACATCCCGCCCATCAGCATAACAAGGCTCCCAGTTCTCCATGGCCTGTCCTACCTTTCTGGATTTTACACTTTTTTCAGATGGCCCTTTTGACCGGGGGGAAGTGAGACTTCATTGTAGTGCAGATTTCCTTTGCAAGCTTGCTTGGTTGGCCAAAAAGGGCGTATGCGTTTTTTCCTGAATATATTCAGGAAAAAACGCATACGCCCTTTTTGGCCAAGTGCATCATTGTGGACGTTCTGCCTCTTTTCCTATGCTTTCAATGCAATTCCAGTCTACCTCCTGAAATCGGTTTCCTGCAATTCTGCCCCGCTTTCAAGTCCTCTTGGCAGCCTTACTTCAGTCTATTTTTGGACGATAGCTGTCATTTATAACTCTGCAGGTTTGTGCATTACAGTGTCCCTGAGCTCCTTTCTTCAACTTGCTTTCTTGTGACCTGGCCGCAACACCGCAGGATGGCTTCAGGCCCTAATCTGGTTCCGGCAGGGCACGCTGAGCCTTTGGTTATTTCCTCTTCCTGGTGGGAAATGAGAGTTAAATTTGCCCGTCCAGACACCTCCAGCTAGTCTCTCATTGGTTCTCGCTATTTCTGTTCATCTTCCGCAGAAATTGCAAACTGGGCCAAACAGGAGGTTAAAGGCGCTGACTCTCCAAGTGGGGAGAGTGTTAGTAAAGCGTCTGGAATGTTGCACCCGAGTACCAGGGGAGGAAAACTGAGAAATATTTGAACACGTCTCCCGTTCACATGGTTGACCATACTTGGGTTCCACATGCATGTTTTAGCTGAAGGAAGAATACCTTAAACCTGGAGAGTTAAGACCCGTGTAATGGGTACCATGCAATATGACTTCAAATGGTCTTCATTTGCTCACCGAACCTCTCCAATCCTATCACTGCTGCGTTTATGCCCCTGTACACATGCTTGATTCTCTTTCGGAGACATAGCAATCCATAGGTTTTTAAGATACTTACTAGTCAGGTACATTCTTAGGCGTTAATATGCGGTGTTGAGTCCATTTCGTTGAGCAAGGAGTAGCTCTTGTCTATTCCATATTTGACTTAAGGAACTTTATCTGTGCTCATTTCAATCTCTGGTTTTATGCAGCACCCCAACTCACCTTTACCCTTAAGCAAGCATAAGTTGGTTTTCTAAATTTGAGACACTGTTCTGTTCTGTAATTCAGTTCCTGTGTAGCCAAGTTTACATTCCGTGTATTACTGATATCTTATGATGTTTCTTTTTCTGTGTGACTTACTTCAGTTAGAATCATCATACCTGAATCCACTCATTGTGCTGCTAAGGGCCTGATGACATAGATTTCATTGCTGAGTGATATTGCTTTGTAAGTAAATACCACAACTTCTTTATCCATTTTTCACTTTCTGCGATGTTGAACTTGTACTGTAAACGAGATTCTTGTAAACAGAGGCGTCCCAAACTTTGGGGTGGCTGTGTCTTTTTGATTTTAATTTCCCTAAGCTATAGGACCATAAGTGGAAGTGCCCTAGGTTCTGTTGCTTTGTTTTTTAGATGTTTCAGGAAACACCATACACTTCTCCCGAGTGGTTGTTGGCAATTTACATCCCGCCCATCAGCATAACAAGGCTCCCAGTTCTCCATGGCCTGTCCTGCCTTTCTGGATTTTACACTTTTTTCAGATGGCCCTTTTGACCGGGGGGAAGTGAGACTTCATTGTAGTGCAGATTTCCTTTGCAAGCTTGCTTGGTTGGCCAAAAAGGGCGTATGCGTTTTTTCCTGAATATATTCAGGAAAAAACGCATACGCCCTTTTTGGCCAAGTGCATCATTGTGGACGTTCTGCCTCTTTTCCTATGCTTTCAATGCAATTCCAGTCTACCTCCTGAAATCGGTTTCCTGCAATTCTGCCCCGCTTTCAAGTCCTCTTGGCAGCCTTACTTCAGTATATTTTTGGACGATAGCTGTCATTTATAAGTCTGCAGGTTTGTGAATTACAGTGCCCCTGAGCTCCTTTCTTCAACTCGCTTTCTTTTGAGCTGGCCGCAACACCGCAGGATGGCTTCAGGCTCTAATCTGGTTCCGGTACGGCACGCTGAGCCTTTGGTTAATTCCTCTTCCTGGTGGGAAATGAGAGTTAAATTTGCCCGTCCAGACACCTCCAGCTAGCCTCTCATTGGTTCTCGCTATTCCTGTTCATCTTCCGCAGAAATTGCAAACTGGGCCAAACAGGAGGTTAAAGGCGCTGACTCTCCAAGTGGGGAGAGTGTTAGTAAAGTGTCTGGAATGTTGCACCCGAGTACCAGGGGAGGAAAACTGAGACATATTTGAACACGTCTCCCGTTCACATGGTTGATCATACTTGGGTTCCACATGCATGTTTTAGCTGAAGGAAGAATACCTTAAACCTGGGTAGTTGAAACCCGTGGAATGGGTACCATGCAATATGACTTCAAAGTGTCTTCATTTGCTCACCGAACCTCTCCAATCCTATCACTGCTGCGTTTATGCCCCTGTACACATGCTTGATTCTCTTTCGGAGACATAGCAATCCATAGGTTTTAAGATACTTACTAGTCAGGAACATTCTTAGGCGTTTAATATGGGGTGTTGAGTCCATTTCGTTGAGCAAGGAGTAGCTCTTGTCTATTCCATATTTGGCTTAAGGAACTTTATCTGTGCTCATTTCAATCTCTGGTTTTATGCAGCACCCCAACTCACCTTTCCCCTTAAGCAAGCAGAAGTTGGTTTTCTAAATTTGAGACCCTGTTCTGTTCTGTAATTCAGTTCCTGTGTAGCCAAGTTTACATTCCGTGTATTACTGATATCTTATGATGTTTCTTTTTCTGTGTGACTTACTTCAGTTAGAATCATCATACCTGAATCCACTCATTGTGCTGCTACGGGCCTGATGACACAGATTTCATTGCTGAGTGATATTGCTTTGTAAGTAAATACCACAACTTCTTTATCCATTTTTCACTTTCTGCGATGTTGAACTTGTACTGTAAACGAGGTTCTTGTAAACAGAGCCGTTCCAAACTTTGGGGTGGCTGTGTCTTTTTGATTTTAATTTCCCTAAGCTATAGGACCATAAGTGGAAGTGCCCTAGGTTCTGTTGCTTTGTTTTTTAGATGTTTCAGGAAACACCATACACTTCTCCGGAGTGGTTGTTGGCAATTTACATCCCGCCCCTCAGCATAACAAGGCTCCCAGTTCTCCATGGCCTGTCCTGCCTTTCTGGATTTTACACTTTTTTCAGATGGCCCTTTTGACCGGGGGGAAGTGAGACTTCATTGTAGTGCAGATTTCCTTTGCAAGCTTGCTTGGTTGGCCAAAAAGGGCGTATGCGTTTTTTCCTGAATATATTCAGGAAAAAACGCATACGCCCTTTTTGGCCAAGTGCATCATTGTGGACGTTCTGCCTCTTTTCCTATGCTTTCAATGCAATTCCAGTCTACCTCCTGAAATCGGTTTCCTGCAATGCTGCCCCGCTTTCAAGTCCTCTTGGCAGCCTTACTTCAGTCTATTTTTGGACGATAGCTGTCATTTATAACTCTGCAGGTTTGTGAATTACAGTGCCCCTGAGCTCCTTTCTTCAACTCGCTTTCTTGTGACCTGGCCGCAACACCGCAGGATGGCTTCAGGCCCTAATCTGGTTCCGGCACGGCACGCTGAGCCTTTGGTTATTTCCTCTTCCTGGTGGGAAATGAGAGTTAAATTTGCCCGTCCAGACACCTCCAGCTAGCCTCTCATTGGTTCTCGCTATTCCTGTTCATCTTCCGCAGAAATTGCAAACTGGGCCAAACAGGAGGTTAAAGGCACTGACTCTCCAAGTGGGGAGAGTGTTAGTAAAGCGTTTGGAATGTTGCACCCGAGTACCAGGGGAGGAAAACTGAGACATATTTGAACACGTCTCCCGTTCACATGGTTGATCATACTTGGGTTCCACATGCATGTTTTAGCTGAAGGAAGAATACCTTAAACCTGGAGAGTTAAGACCCGTGTAATGGGTACCATGCAATATGACTTCAAAGGGTCTTCATTTGCTCACCGAACCTCTCCAATCCTATCACTGCTGCGTTTATGCCCCTGTACACATGCTTGATTCTCTTTCGGAGACATAGCAATCCATAGGTTTTTAAGATACTTACTAGTCAGGTACATTCTTAGGCGTTTAATATGCGGTGTTGAGTCCATTTCATTGAGCAAGGAGTAGCTCTTGTCTATTCCATATTTGACTTAAGGAAATTTATCTGTGCTCATTTCAATCTCTGGTTTTATGCAGCACCCCAACTCACCTTTACCCTTAAGCAAGCATAAGTTGGTTTTCTAAATTTGAGACCCTGTTCTGTTCTGTAATTCAGTTCCTGTGTAGCCAAGTTTACATTCCGTGTATTACTGATATCTTATGATGTTTCTTTTTCTGTGTGACTTACTTCAGTTAGAATCATCATACCTGAATCCACTCATTGTGCTGCTAAGGGCCTGATGACACAGATTTCATTGCTGAGTGATATTGCTTTGTAAGTAAATACCACAACTTCTTTATCCATTTTTCACTTTCTGCGATGTTGAACTTGTACTGTAAACGAGGTTCCTGTAAACGGAGCTGTTCCAAACTTTGGGGTGGCTGTGTCTTTTTGATTTTAATTTCCCTAAGCTATAGGACCATAAGTGGAAGTGCCCTAGGTTCTGTTGCTTTGTTTTTTAGATGTTTCAGGAAACACCATACACTTCTCCCGAGTGGTTGTTGGCAATTTACATCCCGCCCATCAGCATAACAAGGCTCCCAGTTCTCCATGGCCTGTCCTACCTTTCTGGATTTTACACTTTTTTCAGATGGCCCTTTTGACCGGGGGGAAGTGAGACTTCATTGTAGTGCAGATTTCCTTTGCAAGCTTGCTTGGTTGGCCAAAAAGGGCGTATGCGTTTTTTCCTGAATATATTCAGGAAAAAACGCATACGCCCTTTTTGGCCAAGTGCATCATTGTGGACGTTCTGCCTCTTTTCCTATGCTTTCAATGCAATTCCAGTCTACCTCCTGAAATCGGTTTCCTGCAATTCTGCCCCGCTTTCAAGTCCTCTTGGCAGCCTTACTTCAGTCTATTTTTGGACGATAGCTGTCATTTATAACTCTGCAGGTTTGTGCATTACAGTGTCCCTGAGCTCCTTTCTTCAACTTGCTTTCTTGTGACCTGGCCGCAACACCGCAGGATGGCTTCAGGCCCTAATCTGGTTCCGGCAGGGCACGCTGAGCCTTTGGTTATTTCCTCTTCCTGGTGGGAAATGAGAGTTAAATTTGCCCGTCCAGACACCTCCAGCTAGTCTCTCATTGGTTCTCGCTATTTCTGTTCATCTTCCGCAGAAATTGCAAACTGGGCCAAACAGGAGGTTAAAGGCGCTGACTCTCCAAGTGGGGAGAGTGTTAGTAAAGCGTCTGGAATGTTGCACCCGAGTACCAGGGGAGGAAAACTGAGAAATATTTGAACACGTCTCCCGTTCACATGGTTGACCATACTTGGGTTCCACATGCATGTTTTAGCTGAAGGAAGAATACCTTAAACCTGGAGAGTTAAGACCCGTGTAATGGGTACCATGCAATATGACTTCAAATGGTCTTCATTTGCTCACCGAACCTCTCCAATCCTATCACTGCTGCGTTTATGCCCCTGTACACATGCTTGATTCTCTTTCGGAGACATAGCAATCCATAGGTTTTTAAGATACTTACTAGTCAGGTACATTCTTAGGCGTTAATATGCGGTGTTGAGTCCATTTCGTTGAGCAAGGAGTAGCTCTTGTCTATTCCATATTTGACTTAAGGAACTTTATCTGTGCTCATTTCAATCTCTGGTTTTATGCAGCACCCCAACTCACCTTTACCCTTAAGCAAGCATAAGTTGGTTTTCTAAATTTGAGACCCTGTTCTGTTCTGTAATTCAGTTCCTGTGTAGCCAAGTTTACATTCCGTGTATTACTGATATCTTATGATGTTTCTTTTTCTGTGTGACTTACTTCAGTTAGAATCATCATACCTGAATCCACTCATTGTGCTGCTAAGGGCCTGATGACATAGATTTCATTGCTGAGTGATATTGCTTTGTAAGTAAATACCACAACTTCTTTATCCATTTTTCACTTTCTGCGATGTTGAACTTGTACTGTAAACGAGGTTCTTGTAAACAGAGGCGTCCCAAACTTTGGGGTGGCTGTGTCTTTTTGATTTTAATTTCCCTAAGCTATAGGACCATAAGTGGAAGTGCCCTAGGTTCTGTTGCTTTGTTTTTTAGATGTTTCAGGAAACACCATACACTTCTCCCGAGTGGTTGTTGGCAATTTACATCCCGCCCATCAGCATAACAAGGCTCCCAGTTCTCCATGGCCTGTCCTGCCTTTCTGGATTTTACACTTTTTTCAGATGGCCCTTTTGACCGGGGGGAAGTGAGACTTCATTGTAGTGCAGATTTCCTTTGCAAGCTTGCTTGGTTGGCCAAAAAGGGCGTATGCGTTTTTTCCTGAATATATTCAGGAAAAAACGCATACGCCCTTTTTGGCCAAGTGCATCATTGTGGACGTTCTGCCTCTTTTCCTATGCTTTCAATGCAATTCCAGTCTACCTCCTGAAATCGGTTTCCTGCAATTCTGCCCCGCTTTCAAGTCCTCTTGGCAGCCTTACTTCAGTATATTTTTGGACGATAGCTGTCATTTATAAGTCTGCAGGTTTGTGAATTACAGTGCCCCTGAGCTCCTTTCTTCAACTCGCTTTCTTTTGAGCTGGCCGCAACACCGCAGGATGGCTTCAGGCTCTAATCTGGTTCCGGTACGGCACGCTGAGCCTTTGGTTAATTCCTCTTCCTGGTGGGAAATGAGAGTTAAATTTGCCCGTCCAGACACCTCCAGCTAGCCTCTCATTGGTTCTCGCTATTCCTGTTCATCTTCCGCAGAAATTGCAAACTGGGCCAAACAGGAGGTTAAAGGCGCTGACTCTCCAAGTGGGGAGAGTGTTAGTAAAGTGTCTGGAATGTTGCACCCGAGTACCAGGGGAGGAAAACTGAGACATATTTGAACACGTCTCCCGTTCACATGGTTGATCATACTTGGGTTCCACATGCATGTTTTAGCTGAAGGAAGAATACCTTAAACCTGGGTAGTTGAAACCCGTGGAATGGGTACCATGCAATATGACTTCAAAGGGTCTTCATTTGCTCACCGAACCTCTCCAATCCTATCACTGCTGCGTTTATGCCCCTGTACACATGCTTGATTCTCTTTCGGAGACATAGCAATCCATAGGTTTTAAGATACTTACTAGTCAGGTACATTCTTAGGCGTTTAATATGCGGTGTTGAGTCCATTTCGTTGAGCAAGGAGTAGCTCTTGTCTATTCCATATTTGGCTTAAGGAACTTTATCTGTGCTCATTTCAATCTCTGGTTTTATGCAGCACCCCAACTCACCTTTACCCTTAAGCAAGCATAAGTTGGTTTTCTAAATTTGAGACCCTGTTCTGTTTTGGAATTCAGTTCCTGTGTAGCCAAGTTTACATTCCGTGTATTAGTGATATCTTATGATGTTTCTTTTTCTGTGTGACTTATTTCAGTTAGAATCATCGTACCTGAATCTACTCATTATGCTGCTACGGGCCTGATGACATAGATTTCATTGCTGAGTGATACTGCATTGTACGTAAGTACCACAAGTTCTTTATCCATTTTTTACTTTCTGCGATGTTGAACTTGTACTGTAAACGAGGTTCTTGTAAACAGAGCCGTTCCAAACTTTGGGGTGGCTGTGTCTTTTTGATTTTAATTTCCCTAAGCTATAGGACCATAAGTGGAAGTGCCCTAGGCTCTGTTGCTTTGTTTTTTAGATGTTTCAGGAAACACCATACACTTCTCCCGAGTGGTTGTTGGCAATTTACATCCCGCCCATCAGCATAACAAGGCTCCCAGTTCTCCATGGCCTGTCCTGCCTTTCTGGATTTTACACTTTTTTCAGATGGCCCTTTTGACCGGGGGGAAGTGAGACTTCATTGTAGTGCAGATTTCCTTTGCAAGCTTGCTTGGTTGGCCAAAAAGGGCGTATGCGTTTTTTCCTGAATATATTCAGGAAAAAACGCATACGCCCTTTTTGGCCAAGTGCATCATTGTGGACGTTCTGCCTCTTTTCCTATGCTTTCAATGCAATTCCAGTCTACCTCCTGAAATCGGTTTCCTGCAATTCTGCCCCGCTTTCAAGTCCTCTTGGCAGCCTTACTTCAGTCTATTTTTGGACGATAGCTGTCATTTATAACTCTGCAGGTTTGTGAATTACAGTGCCCCTGAGCTCCTTTCTTCAACTCGCTTTCTTGTGACCTGGCCGCAACACCGCAGGATGGCTTCAGGACCTAATCTGGTTCCGGCACGGCACGCTGAGCCTTTGGTTATTTCCTCTTCCTGGTGGGAAATGAGAGTTAAATTTGCCCGTCCAGACACCTCCAGCTAGTCTCTCATTGGTTCTCGCTATTCCTGTTCATCTTCCGCAGAAATTGCAAACTGGGCCAAACAGGAGGTTAAAGGGACTGACTCTCCAAGTCGGGAGAGTGTTAGTAAAGCGTCTGGAATGTTGCACCCGAGTACCAGGGTACGAAAACTGAGACATATTTGAACACGTCTCCCGATCACATGGTTGATCATACTCTAGGTTCCACATGCATGTTTTAGCTGAAGGAAGAATACCTTAAACCTGGGTAGTTGAAACCTGTGGAATGGGTACCATGCAATATGACTTCAAAGTGTCTTCATTTGCGCACCGAACCTCTCCAATCCTATCACTGCTGCGTTTATGCCCCTGTACACATGCTTGATTCTCTTTCGGAGACATAGCAATCCATAGGTTTTAAGATACTTACTAGTCAGGAACATTCTTAGGCGTTTAATATGGGGTGTTGAGTCCATTTCGTTGAGCAAGGAGTAGCTCTTGTCTATTCCATATTTGGCTTAAGGAACTTTATCTGTGCTCATTTCAATCTCTGGTTTTATGCAGCACCCCAACTCACCTTTCCCCTTAAGCAAGCAGAAGTTGGTTTTCTAAATTTGAGACCCTGTTCTGTTCTGTAATTCAGTTCCTGTGTAGCCAAGTTTACATTCCGTGTATTACTGATATCTTATGATGTTTCTTTTTCTGTGTGACTTACTTCAGTTAGAATCATCATACCTGAATCCACTCATTGTGCTGCTACGGGCCTGATGACACAGATTTCATTGCTGAGTGATATTGCTTTGTAAGTAAATACCACAACTTCTTTATCCATTTTTCACTTTCTGCGATGTTGAACTTGTACTGTAAACGAGGTTCTTGTAAACAGAGCCGTTCCAAACTTTGGGGTGGCTGTGTCTTTTTGATTTTAATTTCCCTAAGCTATAGGACCATAAGTGGAAGTGCCCTAGGTTCTGTTGCTTTGTTTTTTAGATGTTTCAGGAAACACCATACACTTCTCCGGAGTGGTTGTTGGCAATTTACATCCCGCCCCTCAGCATAACAAGGCTCCCAGTTCTCCATGGCCTGTCCTGCCTTTCTGGATTTTACACTTTTTTCAGATGGCCCTTTTGACCGGGGGGAAGTGAGACTTCATTGTAGTGCAGATTTCCTTTGCAAGCTTGCTTGGTTGGCCAAAAAGGGCGTATGCGTTTTTTCCTGAATATATTCAGGAAAAAACGCATACGCCCTTTTTGGCCAAGTGCATCATTGTGGACGTTCTGCCTCTTTTCCTATGCTTTCAATGCAATTCCAGTCTACCTCCTGAAATCGGTTTCCTGCAATGCTGCCCCGCTTTCAAGTCCTCTTGGCAGCCTTACTTCAGTCTATTTTTGGACGATAGCTGTCATTTATAACTCTGCAGGTTTGTGAATTACAGTGCCCCTGAGCTCCTTTCTTCAACTCGCTTTCTTGTGACCTGGCCGCAACACCGCAGGATGGCTTCAGGCCCTAATCTGGTTCCGGCACGGCACGCTGAGCCTTTGGTTATTTCCTCTTCCTGGTGGGAAATGAGAGTTAAATTTGCCCGTCCAGACACCTCCAGCTAGCCTCTCATTGGTTCTCGCTATTCCTGTTCATCTTCCGCAGAAATTGCAAACTGGGCCAAACAGGAGGTTAAAGGCACTGACTCTCCAAGTGGGGAGAGTGTTAGTAAAGCGTTTGGAATGTTGCACCCGAGTACCAGGGGAGGAAAACTGAGACATATTTGAACACGTCTCCCGTTCACATGGTTGATCATACTTGGGTTCCACATGCATGTTTTAGCTGAAGGAAGAATACCTTAAACCTGGAGAGTTAAGACCCGTGTAATGGGTACCATGCAATATGACTTCAAAGGGTCTTCATTTGCTCACCGAACCTCTCCAATCCTATCACTGCTGCGTTTATGCCCCTGTACACATGCTTGATTCTCTTTCGGAGACATAGCAATCCATAGGTTTTTAAGATACTTACTAGTCAGGTACATTCTTAGGCGTTTAATATGCGGTGTTGAGTCCATTTCATTGAGCAAGGAGTAGCTCTTGTCTATTCCATATTTGACTTAAGGAAATTTATCTGTGCTCATTTCAATCTCTGGTTTTATGCAGCACCCCAACTCACCTTTACCCTTAAGCAAGCATAAGTTGGTTTTCTAAATTTGAGACCCTGTTCTGTTCTGTAATTCAGTTCCTGTGTAGCCAAGTTTACATTCCGTGTATTACTGATATCTTATGATGTTTCTTTTTCTGTGTGACTTACTTCAGTTAGAATCATCATACCTGAATCCACTCATTGTGCTGCTAAGGGCCTGATGACACAGATTTCATTGCTGAGTGATATTGCTTTGTAAGTAAATACCACAACTTCTTTATCCATTTTTCACTTTCTGCGATGTTGAACTTGTACTGTAAACGAGGTTCTTGTAAACAGAGCCGTTCCAAACTTTGGGGTGGCTGTGTCTTTTTGATTTTAATTTCCCTAAGCTATAGGACCATAAGTGGAAGTGCCCTAGGTTATGTTGCTTTGTTTTTTAGATGTTTCAGGAAACACCATACACTTCTCCCGAGTGGTTGTTGGCAATTTACATCCCGCCCATCAGCATAACAAGGCTCCCAGTTCTCCATGGCCTGTCCTGCCTTTCTGGATTTTACACTTTTTTCAGATGGCCCTTTTGACCGGGGGGAAGTGAGACTTCATTGTAGTGCAGATTTCCTTTGCAAGCTTGCTTGGTTGGCCAAAAAGGGCGTATGCGTTTTTTCCTGAATATATTCAGGAAAAAACGCATACGCCCTTTTTGGCCAAGTGCATCATTGTGGACGTTCTGCCTCTTTTCCTATGCTTTCAATGCAATTCCAGTCTACCTCCTGAAATCGGTTTCCTGCAATTCTGCCCCACTTTCAAGTCCTCTTGGCAGCCTTACTTCAGTCTATTTTTGGACGATAGCTGTCATTTATAACTCTGCAGGTTTGTGAATTACAGTGCCCCTGAGCTCCTTTCTTCAACTCGCTTTCTTGTGACCTGGCCGCAACACCGCAGGATGGCTTCAGGCCCTAATCTGGTTCCGGCAGGGCACGCTGAGCCTTTGGTTATTTCCTCTTCCTGGTGGGAAATGAGAGTTAAATTTGCCCGTCCAGACACCTCCAGCTAGCCTCTCATTGGTTCTGGCTATTCCTGTTCATCTTCCGCAGAAATTGCAAACTGGGCCAAACAGGAGGTTAAAGGCGCTGACTCTCCAAGTGGGGAGAGTGTTAGTAAAGTGTCTGGAATGTTGCACCCGAGTACCAGGGGAGGAAAACTGAGACATATTTGAACACGTCTCCCGTTCACATGGTTGATCATACTTGGGTTCCACATGCATGTTTTAGCTGAAGGAAGAATACCTAAAACCTGGGTAGTTGAAACCCGTGGAATGGGTACCATGCAATATGACTTCAAAGGGTCTTCATTTGCTCACCGAACCTCTCCAATCCTATCACTGCTGCGTTTATGCCCCTGTACACATGCTTGATTCTCTTTTGGAGACATAGCAATCCATAGGTTTTAAGATACTTACTAGTCAGGTACATTCTTAGGCGTTTAATATGCGGTGTTGAGTCCATTTCATTGAGCAAGGAGTAGCTCTTGTCTATTCCATATTTGACTTAAGGAAATTTATCTGTGCTCATTTCAATCTCTGGTTTTATGCAGCACCCCAACTCACCTTTACCCTTAAGCAAGCATAAGTTGGTTTTCTAAATTTGAGACCCTGTTCTGTTCTGTAATTCAGTTCCTGTGTAGCCAAGTTTACATTCCGTGTATTACTGATATCTTATGATGTTTCTTTTTCTGTGTGACTTACTTCAGTTAGAATCATCATACCTGAATCCACTCATTGTGCTGCTAAGGGCCTGATGACACAGATTTCATTGCTGAGTGATATTGCTTTGTAAGTAAATACCACAACTTCTTTATCCATTTTTCACTTTCTGCGATGTTGAACTTGTACTGTAAACGAGGTTCTTGTAAACAGAGCCGTTCCAAACTTTGGGGTGGCTGTGTCTTTTTGATTTTAATTTCCCTAAGCTATAGGACCATAAGTGGAAGTGCCCTAGGTTCTGTTGCTTTGTTTTTTAGATGTTTCAGGAAACACCATACACTTCTCCCGAGTGGTTGTTGGCAATTTACATCCCGCCCATCAGCATAACAAGGCTCCCAGTTCTCCATGGCCTGTCCTGCCTTTCTGGATTTTACACTTTTTTCAGATGGCCCTTTTGACCGGGGGGAAGTGAGACTTCATTGTAGTGCAGATTTCCTTTGCAAGCTTGCTTGGTTGGCCAAAAAGGGCGTATGCGTTTTTTCCTGAATATATTCAGGAAAAAACGCATATGCCCTTTTTGGCCAAGTGCATCATTGTGGACGTTCTGCCTCTTTTCCTATGCTTTCAATGCAATTCCAGTCTACCTCCTGAAATCGGTTTCCTGCAATGCTGCCCCGCTTTCAAGTCCTCTTGGCAGCCTTACTTCAGTATATTTTTGGACGATAGCTGTCATTTATAACTCTGCAGGTTTGTGAATTACAGTGCCCCTGAGCTCCTTTGTTCAACTCGCTTTCTTTTGAGCTGGCCGCAACACCGCAGGATGGCTTCAGGCCCTAATCTGGTTCCGGTACGGCACGCTGAGCCTTTGGTTATTTCCTCTTCCTGGTGGGAAATGAGAGTTAAATTTGCCCGTCCAGACACCTCCAGCTAGCCTCTCATTGGTTCTCGCTATTCCTGTTCATCTTCCGCAGAAATTGCAAACTGGGCCAAACAGGAGGTTAAAGGCGCTGACTCTCCAAGTGGGGAGAGTGTTAGTAAAGCGTCTGGAATGTTGCACCCGAGTACCAGGGGAGGAAAACTGAGACATATTTGAACACGTCTCCCGTTCACATGGTTGATCATACTTGGGTTCCACATGCATGTTTTAGCTGAAGGAAGAATACCTAAAACCTGGGTAGTTGAAACCCGTGGAATGGGTACCATGCAATATGACTTCAAAGGGTCTTCATTTGCTCACCGAACCTCTCCAATCCTATCACTGCTGCGTTTATGCCCCTGTACACATGCTTGATTCTCTTTTGGAGACATAGCAATCCATAGGTTTTAAGATACTTACTAGTCAGGTACATTCTTAGGCGTTTAATATGCGGTGTTGAGTCCATTTCATTGAGCAAGGAGTAGCTCTTGTCTATTCCATATTTGACTTAAGGAAATTTATCTGTGCTCATTTCAATCTCTGGTTTTATGCAGCACCCCAACTCACCTTTACCCTTAAGCAAGCATAAGTTGGTTTTCTAAATTTGAGACCCTGTTCTGTTCTGTAATTCAGTTCCTGTGTAGCCAAGTTTACATTCCGTGTATTACTGATATCTTATGATGTTTCTTTTTCTGTGTGACTTACTTCAGTTAGAATCATCATACCTGAATCCACTCATTGTGCTGCTAAGGGCCTGATGACACAGATTTCATTGCTGAGTGATATTGCTTTGTAAGTAAATACCACAACTTCTTTATCCATTTTTCACTTTCTGCGATGTTGAACTTGTACTGTAAACGAGGTTCTTGTAAACAGAGCCGTTCCAAACTTTGGGGTGGCTGTGTCTTTTTGATTTTAATTTCCCTAAGCTATAGGACCATAAGTGGAAGTGCCCTAGGTTCTGTTGCTTTGTTTTTTAGATGTTTCAGGAAACACCATACACTTCTCCCGAGTGGTTGTTGGCAATTTACATCCCGCCCATCAGCATAACAAGGCTCCCAGTTCTCCATGGCCTGTCCTGCCTTTCTGGATTTTACACTTTTTTCAGATGGCCCTTTTGACCGGGGGGAAGTGAGACTTCATTGTAGTGCAGATTTCCTTTGCAAGCTTGCTTGGTTGGCCAAAAAGGGCGTATGCGTTTTTTCCTGAATATATTCAGGAAAAAACGCATACGCCCTTTTTGGCCAAGTGCATCATTGTGGACGTTCTGCCTCTTTTCCTATGCTTTCAATGCAATTCCAGTCTACCTCCTGAAATCGGTTTCCTGCAATTCTGCCCCACTTTCAAGTCCTCTTGGCAGCCTTACTTCAGTATATTTTTGGACGATAGCTGTCATTTATAACTCTGCAGGTTTGTGAATTACAGTGCCCCTGAGCTCCTTTGTTCAACTCGCTTTCTTTTGAGCTGGCCGCAACACCGCAGGATGGCTTCAGGCCCTAATCTGGTTCCGGTACGGCACGCTGAGCCTTTGGTTATTTCCTCTTCCTGGTGGGAAATGAGAGTTAAATTTGCCCGTCCAGACACCTCCAGCTAGCCTCTCATTGGTTCTGGCTATTCCTGTTCATCTTCCGCAGAAATTGCAAACTGGGCCAAACAGGAGGTTAAAGGCGCTGACTCTCCAAGTGGGGAGAGTGTTAGTAAAGCGTCTGGAATGTTGCACCCGAGTACCAGGGGAGGAAAACTGAGACATATTTGAACACGTCTCCCGTTCACATGGTTGATCATACTTGGGTTCCACATGCATGTTTTAGCTGAAGGAAGAATACCTAAAACCTGGGTAGTTGAAACCCGTGGAATGGGTACCATGCAATATGACTTCAAAGGGTCTTCATTTGCTCACCGAACCTCTCCAATCCTATCACTGCTGCGTTTATGCCCCTGTACACATGCTTGATTCTCTTTTGGAGACATAGCAATCCATAGGTTTTAAGATACTTACTAGTCAGGTACATTCTTAGGCGTTTAATATGCGGTGTTGAGTCCATTTCGTTGAGCAAGGAGTAGCTCTTGTCTATTCCATATTTGGCTTAAGGAACTTTATGTGTGCTCATTCAATCTCTGGTTTTATTCAGCACCCCAACTCACCTTTCCCCTTAAGCAAGCATAAGTTGGTTTTCTAAATTTGAGACCCTGTTCTGTTTTGGAATGCAGTTCCTGTGTAGCCAAGTTTACATTCCGTGTATTAGTGATATCTTATGATGTTTCTTTTTCTGTGTGACTTATTTCAGTTAGAATCATCGTACCTGAATCCACTCATTATGCTGCTACGGGCCTGATGACATAGATTTCATTGCTGAGTGATACTGCATTGTACGTAAGTACCACAAGTTCTTTATCCATTTTTCACTTTCTGTGATATTGAACTTGTACGGTAAACGAGGTTCTTGTAAATGGAGGCGTCCCAAACTTTAGGGTGGCTGTGTCTTTTTGATTTTAATTTCCCTAAGCTATAGGACCATAAGTGGAAGTGCCCTAGGCTCTGTTGCTTTGTTTTTTAGATGTTTCAGGAAACACCATACACTTCTCCCGAGTGTCTGTTGGCAATTTACATCCCGCCCATCAGCATAACAAGGCTCCCAGTTCTCCATGGCCTGTCCTGCCTTTCTGGATTTTACACTTTTTTCAGATGGCCCTTTTGACCGGGGGGAAGTGAGACTTCATTGTAGTGCAGATTTCCTTTGCAAGCTTGCTTGGTTGGCCAAAAAGGGCGTATGCGTTTTTTCCTGAATATATTCAGGAAAAAACGCATACGCCCTTTTTGGCCAAGTGCATCATTGTGGACGTTCTGCCTCTTTTCCTATGCTTTCAATGCAATTGCAGTCTACCTCCTGAAATCGGTTTCCTGCAATTCTGCCCCGCTTTCAAGTCCTCTTGGCAGCCTTACTTCAGTCTATTTTTGGACGATAGCTGTCATTTATAACTCTGCAGGTTTGAGAATTACAGTGCCCCTGAGCTCCTTTCTTCAACTCGCTTTCTTGTGACCTGGCCGCAACACCGCAGGATGGCTTCAGGCCCTAATCTGGTTCCGGCACGGCACGCTGAACCTTTGGTTATTTCCTCTTCCTGGTTGGAAATGAGAGTTAAATTTGCCCGTCCAGACACCTCCAGCTAGTCTCTCATTGGTTCTCGCTATTCCTGTTCATCTTCCGCAGAAATTGCAAACTGGGCCAAACAGGAGGTTAAAGGCGCTGACTCTCCAAGTGGGGAGAGTGTTAGTAAAGCGTCTGGAATGTTGCACCCGAGTACCAGGGGAGGAAAACTGAGACATATTTGAACACGTCTCCCGTTCACATGGTTGATCATACTTGGGTTCCACATGCATGTTTTAGCTGAAGGAAGAATACCTTAAACCTGGGTAGTTGAAACCCGTGGAATGGGTACCATGCAATATGACTTCAAAGGGTCTTCATTTGCTCACCGAACCTCTGCAATCTTATCACTGCTGTGTTTATGCCCCTGTACACATGCTTGATTCTCTTTCGGAGACATAGCAATCCATAGGTTTTAAGATACTTACTAGTCAGGTACATTCTTAGGCGTTTAATATGCGGTGTTGAGTCCATTTCGTTGAGCAAGGAGTAGCTCTTGTCTATTCCATATTTGGCTTAAGGAACTTTATCTGTGCTCATTTCAATCTCTGGTTTTATGCAGCAACCCAACTCACCTTTCCCCTTAAGCAAGCATAAGTGGGTTTTCTAAATTTGAGACCCTGTTCTGTTCTGTAATTCAGTTCCTGTGTAGCCAAGTTTATATTCCGTGTATTACTGATATCTTATGATGTTTCTTTTTCTGTGTGACTTACTTCAGTTAGAATCATCATACCTGAATCCACTCATTGTGCTGCTACGGGCCTGATGACACAGATTTCATTGCTGAGTGATATTGCTTTGTAAGTAAATACCACAACTTCTTTATCCATTTTTCACTTTCTGCGATGTTGAACTTGTACTGTAAACGAGGTTCTTGTAAACGGAGCTGTTCCAAACTTTGGGGTGGCTGTGTCTTTTTGATTTTAATTTCCCTAAGCTATAGGACCATAAGTGGAAGTGCCCTAGGTTCTGTTGCTTTGTTTTTTAGATGTTTCAGGAAACACCATACACTTCTCCCGAGTGGTTGTTGGCAATTTACATCACGCCCATCAGCATAACAAGGCTCCCAGTTCTCCATGGCCTGTCCTGCCTTTCTGGATTTTACACTTCTTTCAGATGGCCCTTTTGACCGGGGGGAAGTGAGACTTCATTGTAGTGCAGATTTCCTTTGCAAGCTTGCTTGGTTGGCCAAAAAGGGCGTATGCGTTTTTCCCTGAATATATTCAGGAAAAAACGCATACGCCCTTTTTGGCCAAGTGCATCATTGTGGACGTTCTGCCTCTTTTCCTATGCTTTCAATGCAATTCCAGTCTACCTCCTGAAATCGGTTTCCTGCAATGCTGCCCCGCTTTCAAGTCCTCTTGGCAGCCTTACTTCAGTCTATTTTTGGACGATAGCTGTCATTTATAACTCTGCAGGTTTGTGAATTACAGTGCCCCTGAGCTCCTTTCTTCAACTCGCTTTCTTGTGACCTGGCCGCAACACCGCAGGATGGCTTCAGGCCCTAATCTGGTTCCGGCACGGCACGCTGAGCCTTTGGTTATTTCCTCTTCCTGGTGGGAAATGAGAGTTAAATTTGCCCGTCCAGACACCTCCAGCTAGTCTCTCATTGGTTCTCGCTATTCCTGTTCATCTTCCGCAGAAATTGCAAACTGGGCCAAACAGGAGGTTAAAGGCGCTGACTCTCCAAGTGGGGAGAGTGTTAGTAAAGCGTCTGGAATGTTGCACCCGAGTACCAGGGGAGGAAAACTGAGACATATTTGAACACGTCTCCCGTTCACATGGTTGATCATACTTGGGTTCCACATGCATGTTTTAGCTGAAGGAAGAATACCTTAAACCTGGGTAGTTGAAACCCGTGGAATGGGTACCATGCAATATGACTTCAAAGGGTCTTCATTTGCTCACCGAACCTCTCCAATCTTATCACTGCTGTGTTTATGCCCCTGTACACATGCTTGATTCTCTTTCGGAGACAGAGCAATCCATAGGTTTTAAGATACTTACTAGTCAGGTACATTCTTAGGCGTTTAATATGCGGTGTTGAGTCCATTTCGTTGAGCAAGGAGTAGCTCTTGTCTATTCCATATTTGGCCTAAGGAACTTTATCTGTGCTCATTTCAATCTCTGGTTTTATGCAGCAACCCAACTCACCTTTACCCTTAAGCAAGCATAAGTGGGTTTTCTAAATTTGAGACCCTGTTCTGTTCTGTAATTCAGTTCCTGTGTAGCCAAGTTTATATTCCGTGTATTACTGATATCTTATGATGTTTCTTTTTCTGTGTGACTTACTTCAGTTAGAATCATCATACCTGAATCCACTCAGTGTGCTGCTACGGGCCTGATGACACAGATTTCATTGCTGAGTGATATTGCTTTGTAAGTAAATACCACAACTTCTTTATCCATTTTTCACTTTCTGCGATGTTGAACTTGTACTGTAAACGAGGTTCTTGTAAACGGAGCCGTTCCAAACTTTGGGGTGGCTGTGTCTTTTTGATTTTAATTTCCCTAAGCTATAGGACCATAAGTGGAAGTGCCCTAGGTTCTGTTGCTTTGTTTTTTAGATGTTTCAGGAAACACCATACACTTCTCCCCAGCGGTTGTTGGCAATTTACATCCCGCCCATCAGCATAACAAGGCTCCCAGTTCTCCATGGCCTGTCCTGCCTTTCTGGATTTTACACTTCTTTCAGATGGCCCTTTTGACCGGGGGGAAGTGAGACTTCATTGTAGTGCAGATTTCCTTTGCAAGCTTGCTTGGTTGGCCAAAAAGGGCGTATGCGTTTTTCCCTGAATATATTCAGGAAAAAACGCATACGCCCTTTTTGGCCAAGTGCATCATTGTGGACGTTCTGCCTCTTTTCCTATGCTTTCAATGCAATTCCAGTCTACCTCCTGAAATCGGTTTCCTGCAATTCTGCCCCGCTTTCAAGTCCTCTTGGCAGCCTTACTTCAGTCTATTTTTGGACGATAGCTGTCATTTATAACTCTGCAGGTTTGTGAATTACAGTGCCCCTGAGCTCCTTTCTTCAACTCGCTTTCTTGTGACCTGGCCGCAACACCGCAGGATGGCTTCAGGCCCTAATCTGGTTCCGGCACGGCACGCTGAGCCTTTCGTTATTTCCTCTTCCTGGTGGGAAATGAGAGTTAAATTTGCCCGTCCAGACACCTCCAGCTAGTCTCTCATTGGTTCTCGCTATTTCTGTTCATCTTCCGCAGAAATTGCAAACTGGGCCAAACAGGAGGTTAAAGGCGCTGACTGTCCAAGTGGGGAGAGTGTTAGTAAAGCGTCTGGAATGTTGCATCCGAGTACCAGGGGAGGAAAACTGAGAAATATTTGAACACGTCTCCCGTTCACATGGTTGACCATACTCTGGGTTCCACATGCATGTTTTAGCTGAAGGAAGAATACCTTAAACCTGGAGAGTTAAGACCCGTGTAATGGGTACCATGCAATATGACTTCAAATGGTCTTCATTTGCTCACCGAACCTCTCCAATCCTATCACTGCTGCGTTTATGCCCCTGTACACATGCTTGATTCTCTTTCGGAGACATAGCAATCCATAGGTTTTTAAGATACTTACTAGTCAGGTACATTCTTAGGCGTTAATATGCGGTGTTGAGTCCATTTCGTTGAGCAAGGAGTAGCTCTTGTCTATTCCATATTTGACTTAAGGAACTTTATCTGTGCTCATTTCAATCTCTGGTTTTATGCAGCACCCCAACTCACCTTTACCCTTAAGCAAGCATAAGTTGGTTTTCTAAATTTGAGACCCTGTTCTGTTCTGTAATTCAGTTCCTGTGTAGCCAAGTTTACATTCCGTGTATTACTGATATCTTATGATGTTTCTTTTTCTGTGTGACTTACTTCAGTTAGAATCATCATACCTGAATCCACTCATTGTGCTGCTAAGGGCCTGATGACACAGATTTCATTGCTGAGTGATATTGCTTTGTAAGTAAATACCACAACTTCTTTATCCATTTTTCACTTTCTGCGATGTTGAACTTGTACTGTAAACGAGGTTCTTGTAAACAGAGGCGTCCCAAACTTTGGGGTGGCTGTGTCTTTTTGATTTTAATTTCCCTAAGCTATAGGACCATAAGTGGAAGTGCCCTAGGTTCTGTTGCTTTGTTTTTTAGATGTTTCAGGAAACACCATACACTTCTCCCGAGTGGTTGTTGGCAATTTACATCCCGCCCATCAGCATAACAAGGCTCCCAGTTCTCCATGGCCTGTCCTGCCTTTCTGGATTTTACACTTTTTTCAGATGGCCCTTTTGACCGGGGGGAAGTGAGACTTCATTGTAGTGCAGATTTCCTTTGCAAGCTTGCTTGGTTGGCCAAAAAGGGCGTATGCGTTTTTTCCTGAATATATTCAGGAAAAAACGCATACGCCCTTTTTGGCCAAGTGCATCATTGTGGACGTTCTGCCTCTTTTCCTATGCTTTCAATGCAATTCCAGTCTACCTCCTGAAATCGGTTTCCTGCAATTCTGCCCCGCTTTCAAGTGCTCTTGGCAGCCTTACTTCAGTATATTTTTGGACGATAGCTGTCATTTATAACTCTGCAGGTTTGTGAATTACAGTGCCCCTGAGCTCCTTTCTTCAACTCGCTTTCTTTTGAGCTGGCCGCAACACCGCAGGATGGCTTCAGGCTCTAATCTGGTTCCGGTACGGCACGCTGAGCCTTTGGTTAATTCCTCTTCCTGGTGGGAAATGAGAGTTAAATTTGCCCGTCCAGACACCTCCAGCTAGCCTCTCATTGGTTCTCGCTATTCCTGTTCATCTTCCGCAGAAATTGCAAACTGGGCCAAACAGGAGGTTAAAGGGACTGACTCTCCAAGTCGGGAGAGTGTTAGTAAAGCGTCTGGAATGTTGCACCCGAGTACCAGGGTACGAAAACTGAGACATATTTGAACACGTCTCCCGATCACATGGTTGATCATACTCTAGGTTCCACATGCATGTTTTAGCTGAAGGAAGAATACCTTAAACCTGGGTAGTTGAAACCCGTGGAATGGGTACCATGCAATATGACTTCAAAGTGTCTTCATTTGCGCACCGAACCTCTCCAATCCTATCACTGCTGCGTTTATGCCCCTGTACACATGCTTGATTCTCTTTTGGAGACATAGCAATCCATAGGTTTTAAGATACTTACTAGTCAGGAACATTCTTAGGCGTTTAATATGGGGTGTTGAGTCCATTTCGTTGAGCAAGGAGTAGCTCTTGTCTATTCCATATTTGGCTTAAGGAACTTTATCTGTGCTCATTTCAATCTCTGGTTTTATGCAGCACCCCAACTCACCTTTCCCCTTAAGCAAGCAGAAGTTGGTTTTCTAAATTTGAGACCCTGTTCTGTTCTGTAATTCAGTTCCTGTGTAGCCAAGTTTACATTCCGTGTATTACTGATATCTTATGATGTTTCTTTTTCTGTGTGACTTACTTCAGTTAGAATCATCATACCTGAATCCACTCATTGTGCTGCTACGGGCCTGATGACACAGATTTCATTGCTGAGTGATATTGCTTTGTAAGTAAATACCACAACTTCTTTATCCATTTTTCACTTTCTGCGATGTTGAACTTGTACTGTAAACGAGGTTCTTGTAAACAGAGCCGTTCCAAACTTTGGGGTGGCTGTGTCTTTTTGATTTTAATTTCCCTAAGCTATAGGACCATAAGTGGAAGTGCCCTAGGTTCTGTTGCTTTGTTTTTTAGATGTTTCAGGAAACACCATACACTTCTCCGGAGTGGTTGTTGGCAATTTACATCCCGCCCCTCAGCATAACAAGGCTCCCAGTTCTCCATGGCCTGTCCTGCCTTTCTGGATTTTACACTTTTTTCAGATGGCCCTTTTGACCGGGGGGAAGTGAGACTTCATTGTAGTGCAGATTTCCTTTGCAAGCTTGCTTGGTTGGCCAAAAAGGGCGTATGCGTTTTTTCCTGAATATATTCAGGAAAAAACGCATACGCCCTTTTTGGCCAAGTGCATCATTGTGGACGTTCTGCCTCTTTTCCTATGCTTTCAATGCAATTCCAGTCTACCTCCTGAAATCGGTTTCCTGCAATGCTGCCCCGCTTTCAAGTCCTCTTGGCAGCCTTACTTCAGTCTATTTTTGGACGATAGCTGTCATTTATAACTCTGCAGGTTTGTGAATTACAGTGCCCCTGAGCTCCTTTCTTCAACTCGCTTTCTTGTGACCTGGCCGCAACACCGCAGGATGGCTTCAGGCCCTAATCTGGTTCCGGCACGGCACGCTGAGCCTTTGGTTATTTCCTCTTCCTGGTGGGAAATGAGAGTTAAATTTGCCCGTCCAGACACCTCCAGCTAGCCTCTCATTGGTTCTCGCTATTCCTGTTCATCTTCCGCAGAAATTGCAAACTGGGCCAAACAGGAGGTTAAAGGGACTGACTCTCCAAGTCGGGAGAGTGTTAGTAAAGTGTCTGGAATGTTGCACCCGAGTACCAGGGGAGGAAAACTGAGACATATTTGAACACGTCTCCCGTTCACATGGTTGATCATACTCTGGGTTCCACATGCATGTTTTAGCTGAAGGAAGAATACCTAAAACCTGGAGAGTTGAGACCCGTGTAATGGGTACCATGCAATATGACTTCAAAGGGTCTTCATTTGCTCACCGAACCTCTCCAATCCTATCACTGCTGCGTTTATGCCCCTGTACACATGCTTGATTCTCTTTTGGAGACATAGCAATCCATAGGTTTTACGATATTACTAGTCAGGTACATTCTTAGGCGTTTAATATGCGGTGTTGAGTCCATTTTGTTGAGCAAGGAGTAGCTCTTGTCTATTCCGTATTTGACTTAAGGAAATTTATCTGTGCTCATTTCAATCTCTGGTTTTATGCAGCACCCCAACTCACCTTTACCCTTAAGCAAGCATAAGTTGGTTTTCTAAATTTGAGACCCTGTTCTGTTCTGTAATTCAGTTCCTGTGTAGCCAAGTTTACATTCCGTGTATTACTGATATCTTATGATGTTTCTTTTTCTGTGTGACTTATTTCAGTTAGAATCATCATACCTGAATCCACTCATTGTGCTGCTAAGGGCCTGATGACATAGATTTCATTGCTGAGTGATATTGCTTTGTAAGTGAATACCACAACTTCTTTATCCATTTTTCACTTTCTGCGATGTTGAACTTGTACTGTAAACGAGGTTCTTGTAAACAGAGCCGTTCCAAACTTTGGGGTGGCTGTGTCTTTTTGATTTTAATTTCCCTAAGCTATAGGACCATAAGTGGAAGTGCCCTAGGCTCTGTTGCTTTGTTTTTTAGATGTTTCAGGAAACACCATACACTTCTCCCAAGTGTCTGTTGGCAATTTACATCCCGCCCATCAGCATAACAAGGCTCCCAGTTCTCAATGGCCTGTTGCCTTTCTGGATTTTACACTTTTTTCAGATGGCCCTTTTGACCAGAGGGAAGTGAGACTTCATTGTAGTGCAGATTTCCTTTGCAAGCTTGCTTGGTTGGCCAAAAAGGGCGTATGCGTTTTTTCCTGAATATATTCAGGAAAAAACGCATACGCCCTTTTTGGCCAAGTGCATCATTGTGGACGTTCTGCCTCTTTTCCTATGCTTTCAATGCAATTCCAGTCTACCTCCTGAAATCGGTTTCCTGCAATTCTGCCCCGCTTTCAAGTCCTCTTGGCAGCCTTACTTCAGTCTATTTTTGGACGATAGCTGTCATTTATAACTCTGCAGGTTTGTGAATTACAGTGCCCCTGAGCTCCTGTCTTCAACTCGTTTTCTTGTGACCTGGCCGCAACACCGCAGGATGGCTTCAGGCCCTAATCTGGTTCCGGCCCGGCATGCTGAGCCTTTGGTTAATTCCTCTTCCTGGTGGGAAATGAGAGTTAAATTTGCCCGTCCAGACACCTCCAGCTAGCCTCTCATTGGTTCACGCTATTCCTGTTCATCTTCCGCAGAAATTGCAAACTGGGCCAAACAGGAGGTTAAAGGGACTGACTCTCCAAGTGGGGAGAGTGTTAGTAAAGCGTCTGGAATGTTGCACCCGAGTACCAGGGGAGGAAAACTGAGACATATTTGAACACGTCTCCCGATCACATGGTTGATCATACTCTAGGTTCCACATGCATGTTTTAGCTGAAGGAAGAATACCTTAAACCTGGGTAGTTGAAACCCGTGGAATGGGTACTATGCAATATGACTTCAAAGGGTCTTCATTTGCTCACCGAACCTCTCCAATCCTATCACTGCTGCTTTTATGCCCCTGTACACATGCTTGATTCTCTTTCGGAGACATAGCAATCCATAGGTTTTAAGATACTTACTAGTCAGGTACATTCTTAGGCGTTTAATATGCGGTGTTGAGTCCATTTCGTTGAGCAAGGAGTAGCTCTTGTCTATTCCATATTTGGCTTAAGGAACTTTATCTGTGCTCATTTCAATCTCTGGTTTTATGCAGCAACCCAACTCACCTTTCCCCTTAAGCAAGCATAAGTTGGTTTTCTAAATTTGAGAACCTGTTCTGTTTTGGAATTCAGTTCCTGTGTAGCCAAGTTTACATTCCGTGTATTAGTGATATCTTATGATGTTTCTTTTTCTGTGTGACTTATTTCAGTTAGAATCATCGTACATGAATCTACTCATTATGCTGCTACGGGCCTGATGACATAGATTTCATTGCTGAGTGATACTGCATTGTACGTAAGTACCACAACTTCTTTATCCATTTTTCACTTTCTGCGATGTTGAACTTGTACTGTAAACGAGGTTCTTGTAAACAGAGCCGTTCCAAACTTTGGGGTGGCTGTGTCTTTTTGATTTTAATTTCCCTAAGCTATAGGACCATAAGTGGAAGTGCCCTAGGCTCTGTTGCTTTGTTTTTTAGATGTTTCAGGAAACACCATACAATTCTCCCAAGTGTCTGTTGGCAATTTACATCCCGCCCCTCAGCATAACAAGGCTCCCAGTTCTCAATGGCCTGTTGCCTTTCTGGATTTTACACTTTTTTCAGATGGCCCTTTTGACCGAGGGGAAGTGAGACTTCATTGTAGTGCAGATTTCCTTTGCAAGCTTGCTTGGTTGGCCAAAAAGGGCGTATGCGTTTTTTCCTGAATATATTCAGGAAAAAACGCATACGCCCTTTTTGGCCAAGTGCATCATTGTGGACGTTCTGCCTCTTTTCCTATGCTTTCAATGCAATTCCAGTCTACCTCCTGAAATCGGTTTCCTGCAATTCTGCCCCGCTTTCAAGTCCTCTTGGCAGCCTTACTTCAGTCTATTTTTGGACGATAGCTGTCATTTATAACTCTGCAGGTTTGTGAATTACAGTGCCCCTGAGCTCCTGTCTTCAACTCGCTTTCTTGTGACCTGGCCGCAACACCGCAGGATGGCTTCAGGCCCTAATCTGGTTCCGGCCCGGCATGCTGAGCCTTTGGTTAATTCCTCTTCCTGGTGGGAAATGAGAGTTAAATTTGCCCGTCCAGACACCTCCAGCTAGCCTCTCATTGGTTCTCGCTATTCCTGTTCATCTTCCGCAGAAATTGCAAACTGGGCCAAACAGGAGGTTAAAGGGACTGACTCTCCAAGTGGGGAGAGTGTTAGTAAAGCGTCTGGAATGTTGCACCCGAGTACCAGGGGAGGAAAACTGAGACATATTTGAACACGTCTCCCGATCACATGGTTGATCATACTCTAGGTTCCACATGCATGTTTTAGCTGAAGGAAGAATACCTTAAACCTGGGTAGTTGAAACCCGTGGAATGGGTACCATGCAATATGACTTCAAAGGGTCTTCATTTGCTCACCGAACCTCTCCAATCCTATCACTGCTGCTTTTATGCCCCTGTACACATGCTTGATTCTCTTTCGGAGACATAGCAATCCATAGGTTTTAAGATACTTACTAGTCAGGTACATTCTTAGGCGTTTAATATGCGGTGTTGATCCATTTCGTTGAGCAAGGAGTAGCTCTTGTCTATTCCATATTTGGCTTAAGGAACTTTATCTGTGCTCATTTCAATCTCTGGTTTTATGCAGCAACCCAACTCACCTTTCCCCTTAAGCAAGCATAAGTTGGTTTTCTAAATTTGAGAACCTGTTCTGTTTTGGAATTCAGTTCCTGTGTAGCCAAGTTTACATTCCGTGTATTAGTGATATCTTATGATGTTTCTTTTTCTGTGTGACTTATTTCAGTTAGAATCATCGTACCTGAATCTACTCATTATGCTGCTACGGGCCTGATGACATAGATTTCATTGCTGAGTGATACTGCATTGTACGTAAGTACCACAAGTTCTTTATCCATTTTTCACTTTCTGCGATGTTGAACTTGTACTGTAAACGAGGTTCTTGTAAACAGAGCCGTTCCAAACTTTGGGGTGGCTGTGTCTTTTTGATTTTAATTTCCCTAAGCTATAGGACCATAAGTGGAAGTGCCCTAGGCTCTGTTGCTTTGTTTTTTAGATGTTTCAGGAAACACCATACACTTCTCCCAAGTGTCTGTTGGCAATTTACATCCCGCCCATCAGCATAACAAGGCTCCCAGTTCTCAATGGCCTGTTGCCTTTCTGGATTTTACACTTTTTTCAGATGGCCCTTTTGACCGAGGGGAAGTGAGACTTCATTGTAGTGCAGATTTCCTTTGCAAGCTTGCTTGGTTGGCCAAAAAGGGCGTATGCGTTTTTTCCTGAATATATTCAGGAAAAAACGCATACGCCCTTTTTGGCCAAGTGCATCATTGTGGAAGTTCTGCCTCTTTTCCTATGCTTTCAATGCAATTCCAGTCTACCTCCTGAAATCGGTTTCCTGCAATTCTGCCCCGCTTTCAAGTCCTCTTGGCAGCCTTACTTCAGTCTATTTTTGGACGATAGCTGTCATTTATAACTCTGCAGGTTTGTGAATTGCAGTGCCCCTGAGCTCCTTTCTTCAACTCGCTTTCTTTTGAGCTGGCCGCAACACCGCAGGATGGCTTCAGGCCCTAATCTGGTTCCGGTACAGCACGCTGAGCTTTTGGTTATTTCCTCTTCCTGGTGGGAAATGAGAGTTAAATTTGCCCGTCCAGACACCTCCAGTTAGCCTCTCATTGGTTCTCGCTATTCCTGTTCATCTTCCGCAGAAATTGCAAACTGGGCCAAACAGGAGGTTAAAGGCGCTGACTCTCCAAGTGGGGAGAGTGTTAGTAAAGCGTCTGGAATGTTGCACCCGAGTACCAGGGGAGGAAAACTGAGACATATTTGAACACGTCTCCCGTTCACATGGTTGATCATACTTGGGTTCCACATGCATGTTTTAGCTGAAGGAAGAATACCTTAAACCTGGAGAGTTGAGACCCGTGTAATGGGTACCATGCAATATGACTTCAAAGGGTCTTCATTTGCTCACCGAACCTCTCCAATCCTATCACTGCTGCGTTTATGCCCCTGTACACATGCTTGATTCTCTTTCGGAGACATAGCAATCCATAGGTTTTAAGATACTTACTAGTCAGGTACATTCTTAGCCGTTTAATATGCGGTGTTGAGTCCATTTCGTTGAGCAAGGAGTAGCTCTTGTCTATTCCATATTTGGCCTAAGGAACTTTATCTGTGCTCATTTCAATCTCTGGTTTTATGCAGCACCCCAACTCACCTTTACCCTTAAGCAAGCATAAGTTGGTTTTCTAAATTTGAGACCCTGTTCTGTTCTGTAATTCAGTTCCTGTGTAGCCAAGTTTACATTCCGTGTATTACTGATATCTTATGATGTTTCTTTTTCTGTGTGACTTATTTCAGTTAGAATCATCATACCTGAATCCACTCATTGTGCTGCTAAGGGCCTGATGACATAGATTTCATTGCTGAGTGATATTGCTTTGTAAGTGAATACCACAACTTCTTTATCCATTTTTCACTTTCTGCGATGTTGAACTTGTACTGTAAACGAGGTTCTTGTAAACAGAGCCGTTCCAAACTTTGGGGTGGCTGTGTCTTTTTGATTTTAATTTCCCTAAGCTATAGGACCATAAGTGGAAGTGCCCTAGGCTCTGTTGCTTTGTTTTTTAGATGTTTCAGGAAACACCATACACTTCTCCCAAGTGTCTGTTGGCAATTTACATCCCGCCCATCAGCATAACAAGGCTCCCAGTTCTCAATGGCCTGTTGCCTTTCTGGATTTTACACTTTTTTCAGATGGCCCTTTTGACCAGAGGGAAGTGAGACTTCATTGTAGTGCAGATTTCCTTTGCAAGCTTGCTTGGTTGGCCAAAAAGGGCGTATGCGTTTTTTCCTGAATATATTCAGGAAAAAACGCATACGCCCTTTTTGGCCAAGTGCATCATTGTGGACGTTCTGCCTCTTTTCCTATGCTTTCAATGCAATTCCAGTCTACCTCCTGAAATCGGTTTCCTGCAATTCTGCCCCGCTTTCAAGTCCTCTTGGCAGCCTTACTTCAGTCTATTTTTGGACGATAGCTGTCATTTATAACTCTGCAGGTTTGTGAATTACAGTGCCCCTGAGCTCCTTTCTTCAACTCGCTTTCTTGTGACCTGGCCGCAACACCGCAGGATGGCTTCAGGCCCTAATCTGGTTCCGGCCCGGCATGCTGAGCCTTTGGTTAATTCCTCTTCCTGGTGGGAAATGAGAGTTAAATTTGCCCGTCCAGACACCTCCAGCTAGCCTCTCATTGGTTCTCGCTATTCCTGTTCATCTTCCGCAGAAATTGCAAACTGGGCCAAACAGGAGGTTAAAGGGACTGACTCTCCAAGTGGGGAGAGTGTTAGTAAAGCGTCTGGAATGTTGCACCCGAGTACCAGGGGAGGAAAACTGAGACATATTTGAACACGTCTCCCGATCACATGGTTGATCATACTCTAGGTTCCACATGCATGTTTTAGCTGAAGGAAGAATACCTTAAACCTGGGTAGTTGAAACCCGTGGAATGGGTACCATGCAATATGACTTCAAAGGGTCTTCATTTGCTCACCGAACCTCTCCAATCCTATCACTGCTGCTTTTATGCCCCTGTACACATGCTTGATTCTCTTTCGGAGACATAGCAATCCATAGGTTTTAAGATACTTACTAGTCAGGTACATTCTTAGGCGTTTAATATGCGGTGTTGAGTCCATTTCGTTGAGCAAGGAGTAGCTCTTGTCTATTCCATATTTGGCTTAAGGAACTTTATCTGTGCTCATTTCAATCTCTGGTTTTATGCAGCAACCCAACTCACCTTTCCCCTTAAGCAAGCATAAGTTGGTTTTCTAAATTTGAGAACCTGTTCTGTTTTGGAATTCAGTTCCTGTGTAGCCAAGTTTACATTCCGTGTATTAGTGATATCTTATGATGTTTCTTTTTCTGTGTGACTTATTTCAGTTAGAATCATCGTACCTGAATCTACTCATTATGCTGCTACGGGCCTGATGACATAGATTTCATTGCTGAGTGATACTGCATTGTACGTAAGTACCACAAGTTCTTTATCCATTTTTCACTTTCTGCGATGTTGAACTTGTACTGTAAACGAGGTTCTTGTAAACAGAGCCGTTCCAAACTTTGGGGTGGCTGTGTCTTTTTGATTTTAATTTCCCTAAGCTATAGGACCATAAGTGGAAGTGCCCTAGGCTCTGTTGCTTTGTTTTTTAGATGTTTCAGGAAACACCATACACTTCTCCCAAGTGTCTGTTGGCAATTTACATCCCGCCCATCAGCATAACAAGGCTCCCAGTTCTCAATGGCCTGTTGCCTTTCTGGATTTTACACTTTTTTCAGATGGCCCTTTTGACCGAGGGGAAGTGAGACTTCATTGTAGTGCAGATTTCCTTTGCAAGCTTGCTTGGTTGGCCAAAAAGGGCGTATGCGTTTTTTCCTGAATATATTCAGGAAAAAACGCATACGCCCTTTTTGGCCAAGTGCATCATTGTGGACGTTCTGCCTCTTTTCCTATGCTTTCAATGCAATTCCAGTCTACCTCCTGAAATCGGTTTCCTGCAATTCTGCCCCGCTTTCAAGTCCTCTTGGCAGCCTTACTTCAGTCTATTTTTGGACGATAGCTGTCATTTATAACTCTGCAGGTTTGTGAATTGCAGTGCCCCTGAGCTCCTTTCTTCAACTCGCTTTCTTTTGAGCTGGCCGCAACACCGCAGGATGGCTTCAGGCCCTAATCTGGTTCCGGTACAGCACGCTGAGCTTTTGGTTATTTCCTCTTCCTGGTGGGAAATGAGAGTTAAATTTGCCCGTCCAGACACCTCCAGCTAGCCTCTCATTGGTTCTCGCTATTCCTGTTCATCTTCCGCAGAAATTGCAAACTGGGCCAAACAGGAGGTTAAAGGCGCTGACTCTCCAAGTGGGGAGAGTGTTAGTAAAGCGTCTGGAATGTTGCACCCGAGTACCAGGGGAGGAAAACTGAGACATATTTGAACACGTCTCCCGTTCACATGGTTGATCATACTTGGGTTCCACATGCATGTTTTAGCTGAAGGAAGAATACCTTAAACCTGGAGAGTTGAGACCCGTGTAATGGGTACCATGCAATATGACTTCAAAGGGTCTTCATTTGCTCACCGAACCTCTCCAAACCTATCACTGCTGCGTTTATGCCCCTGTACACATGCTTGATTCTCTTTCGGAGACATAGCAATCCATAGGTTTTAAGATACTTACTAGTCAGGTACATTCTTAGCCGTTTAATATGCGGTGTTGAGTCCATTTCGTTGAGCAAGGAGTAGCTCTTGTCTATTCCATATTTGGCCTAAGGAACTTTATCTGTGCTCATTTCAATCTCTGGTTTTATGCAGCACCCCAACTCACCTTTACCCTTAAGCAAGCATAAGTTGGTTTTCTAAATTTGAGACCCTGTTCTGTTCTGTAATTCAGTTCCTGTGTAGCCAAGTTTACATTCCGTGTATTACTGATATCTTATGATGTTTCTTTTTCTGTGTGACTTATTTCAGTTAGAATCATCATACCTGAATCCACTCATTGTGCTGCTAAGGGCCTGATGACATAGATTTCATTGCTGAGTGATATTGCTTTGTAAGTGAATACCACAACTTCTTTATCCATTTTTCACTTTCTGCGATGTTGAACTTGTACTGTAAACGAGGTTCTTGTAAACAGAGCCGTTCCAAACTTTGGGGTGGCTGTGTCTTTTTGATTTTAATTTCCCTAAGCTATAGGACCATAAGTGGAAGTGCCCTAGGCTCTGTTGCTTTGTTTTTTAGATGTTTCAGGAAACACCATACACTTCTCCAAAGTGTCTGTTGGCAATTTACATCCCGCCCATCAGCATAACAAGGCTCCCAGTTCTCAATGGCCTGTTGCCTTTCTGGATTTTACACTTTTTTCAGATGGCCCTTTTGACCAGAGGGAAGTGAGACTTCATTGTAGTGCAGATTTCCTTTGCAAGCTTGCTTGGTTGGCCAAAAAGGGCGTATGCGTTTTTTCCTGAATATATTCAGGAAAAAACGCATACGCCCTTTTTGGCCAAGTGCATCATTGTGGACGTTCTGCCTCTTTTCCTATGCTTTCAATGCAATTCCAGTCTACCTCCTGAAATCGGTTTCCTGCAATTCTGCCCCGCTTTCAAGTCCTCTTGGCAGCCTTACTTCAGTCTATTTTTGGACGATAGCTGTCATTTATAACTCTGCAGGTTTGTGAATTACAGTGCCCCTGAGCTCCTGTCTTCAACTCGTTTTCTTGTGACCTGGCCGCAACACCGCAGGATGGCTTCAGGCCCTAAACTGGTTCCGGCCCGGCATTCTGAGCCTTTGGTTAATTCCTCTTCCTGGTGGGAAATGAGAGTTAAATTTGCCCGTCCAGACACCTCCAGCTAGCCTCTCATTGGTTCTCGCTATTCCTGTTCATCTTCCGCAGAAATTGCAAACTGGGCCAAACAGGAGGTTAAAGGGACTGACTCTCCAAGTGGGGAGAGTGTTAGTAAAGCGTCTGGAATGTTGCACCCGAGTACCAGGGGAGGAAAACTGAGACATATTTGAACACGTCTCCCGATCACATGGTTGATCATACTCTAGGTTCCACATGCATGTTTTAGCTGAAGGAAGAATACCTTAAACCTGGGTAGTTGAAACCCGTGGAATGGGTACCATGCAATATGACTTCAAAGGGTCTTCATTTGCTCACCGAACCTCTCCAATCCTATCACTGCTGCTTTTATGCCCCTGTACACATGCTTGATTCTCTTTCGGAGACATAGCAATCCATAGGTTTTAAGATACTTACTAGTCAGGTACATTCTTAGGCGTTTAATATGCGGTGTTGAGTCCATTTCGTTGAGCAAGGAGTAGCTCTTGTCTATTCCATATTTGGCTTAAGGAACTTTATCTGTGCTCATTTCAATCTCTGGTTTTATGCAGCAACCCAACTCACCTTTCCCCTTAAGCAAGCATAAGTTGGTTTTCTAAATTTGAGAACCTGTTCTGTTTTGGAATTCAGTTCCTGTGTAGCCAAGTTTACATTCCGTGTATTAGTGATATCTTATGATGTTTCTTTTTCTGTGTGACTTATTTCAGTTAGAATCATCGTACCTGAATCTACTCATTATGCTGCTACGGGCCTGATGACATAGATTTCATTGCTGAGTGATACTGCATTGTACGTAAGTACCACAAGTTCTTTATCCATTTTTCACTTTCTGCGATGTTGAACTTGTACTGTAAACGAGGTTCTTGTAAACAGAGCCGTTCCAAACTTTGGGGTGGCTGTGTCTTTTTGATTTTAATTTCCCTAAGCTATAGGACCATAAGTGGAAGTGCCCTAGGCTCTGTTGCTTTGTTTTTTAGATGTTTCAGGAAACACCATACAATTCTCCCAAGTGTCTGTTGGCAATTTACATCCCGCCCCTCAGCATAACAAGGCTCCCAGTTCTCAATGGCCTGTTGCCTTTCTGGATTTTACACTTTTCTCAGATGGCCCTTTTGACCGAG
Organism: Delphinus delphis; assembly: GCF_949987515.2. Lineage (NCBI taxonomy): Eukaryota > Metazoa > Chordata > Mammalia > Artiodactyla > Delphinidae > Delphinus > Delphinus delphis. The sequence goes on from NW_027192811.1 coordinate 97,561, forward strand.
GGGAAGTGAGACTTCATTGTAGTGCAGATTTCCTTTGCAAGCTTGCTTGGTTGGCCAAAAAGGGCGTATGCGTTTTTTCCTGAATATATTCAGGAAAAAACGCATACGCCCTTTTTGGCCAAGTGCATCATTGTGGACGTTCTGCCTCTTTTCCTATGCTTTCAATGCAATTCCAGTCTACCTCCTGAAATCGGTTTCCTGCAATTCTGCCCCGCTTTCAAGTCCTCTTGGCAGCCTTACTTCAGTCTATTTTTGGACGATAGCTGTCATTTATAACTCTGCAGGTTTGTGAATTACAGTGCCCCTGAGCTCCTTTCTTCAACTCGCTTTCTTGTGACCTGGCCGCAACACCGCAGGATGGCTTCAGGCCCTAATCTGGTTCCGGCCCGGCATGCTGAGCCTTTGGTTAATTCCTCTTCCTGGTGGGAAATGAGAGTTAAATTTGCCCGTCCAGACACCTCCAGCTAGCCTCTCATTGGTTCTCGCTATTCCTGTTCATCTTCCGCAGAAATTGCAAACTGGGCCAAACAGGAGGTTAAAGGGACTGACTCTCCAAGTCGGGAGAGTGTTAGTAAAGCGTCTGGAATGTTGCACCCGAGTACCAGGGGAGGAAAACTGAGACATATTTGAACACGTCTCCCGTTCACATGGTTGATCATACTCTGGGTTCCACATGCATGTTTTAGCTGAAGGAAGAATACCTTAAACCTGGAGAGTTGAGACCCGTGTAATGGGTACCATGCAATATGACTTCAAAGGGTCTTCATTTGATCACCGAACCTCTCCAATCCTATCACTGCTGCGTTTATTCCCCTGTACACACGCTTGATTCTCTTTTGGAGACATAGCAATCCATAGGTTTTAAGATACTTACTAGTCAGGTACATTCTTAGGGGTTTAATATGGGGTTTTGAGTCCATTTCGTTGAGCAAGGAGTAGCTCTTGTCTATTCCATATTTGGCTTAAGGAACTTTATCTGTGCTCATTTCAATCTCTGGTTTTATGCAGCACCCCAACTCACCTTTCCCCTTAAGCAAGCATAAGTTGGTTTTCTAAATTTGAGACCCTGTTCTGTTTTGGAATGCAGTTCCTGTGTAGCCAAGTTTACATTCCGTGTATTAGTGATATCTTATGATGTTTCTTTTTCTGTGTGACTTATTTCAGTTAGAATCATCGTACCTGAATCCACTCATTGTGCTGCTATGGGCCTGATGACATAGATTTCATTGCTGAGTGATACTGCATTGTACGTAAGTACCACAAGTTCTTTATCCATTTTTCACTTTCTGTGATGTTGAACTTGTACTGTAAACGAGGTTCTTGTAAACAGAGGCGTTCCAAACTTTGGGGTGGCTGTGTCTTTTTGATTTTAATTTCCCTAAGCTATAGGACCATAAGTGGCAGTGCCCTAGGCTCTGTTGCTTTGTTTTTTAGATGTTTCAGGAAACACCATACACTTCTCCTGAGTGTCTGTTGGCAATTTACATCCCGCCCATCAGCATAACAAGGCTCCCAGTTCTCCATGGCCTGTCCTGCCTTTCTGGATTTTACACTTTTTTCAGATGGCCCTTTTGACCGGGGGGAAGTGAGACTTCATTGTAGTGCAGATTTCCTTTGCAAGCTTGCTTGGTTGGCCAAAAAGGGCGTATGCGTTTTTTCCTGAATATATTCAGGAAAAAACGCATACGCCCTTTTTGGCCAAGTGCATCATTGTGGACGTTCTGCCTCTTTTCCTATGCTTTCAATGCAATTCCAGTCTACCTCCTGAAATCGGTTTCCTGCAATTCTGCCCCGCTTTCAAGTCCTCTTGGCAGCCTTACTTCAGTCTATTTTTGGACGATAGCTGTCATTTATAACTCTGCAGGTTTGTGAATTACAGTGCCCCTGAGCTCCTTTCTTCAACTCGCTTTCTTTTGAGCTGGCCGCAACACCGCAGGATGGCTTCAGGCCCTAATCTGATTCTGGCATGGCACGCTGAGCCTTTGGTTAATTCCTCTTCCTGGTAGGAAATGAGAGTTAAATTTGCCCGTCCAGACACCTCCAGCTAGTCTCCATTGGTTCTCGCTATTCCTGTTCATCTTCCGCAGAAATTGCAAACTGGGCCAAACAGGAGGTTAAAGGGACTGACTCTCCAAGTCGGGAGAGTGTTAGTAAAGCGTCTGGAATGTTGCACCCGAGTACCAGGGTACGAAAACTGAGACATATTTGAACACGTCTCCCGATCACATGGTTGATCATACTCTAGGTTCCACATGCATGTTTTAGCTGAAGGAAGAATACCTTAAACCTAGGTAGTTGCAACACGTGGAATGGGTACCATGCAATATGAGTTCAAAGGGTCTTCATTTGCTCACCGAACCTCTCCAATCCTATCACTGCTGCTTTTATGCACCTGTACACATGCTTGATTCTCTTTTGGAGACATAGCAATCCATAGGTTTTAAGATACTTACAAGTCAGGTACATTCTTAGGCGTTTAATATGCGTTGTTGAGTCCATTTCGTTGAGCAAGGAGTAGCTCTTGTCTATTCCATATTTGGCTTAAGGAACTTTATCTGTGCTCATTTCAATCTCTGGTTTTATGCAGCACCCCAACTCACCTTTACCCTTAAGCAAGCATAAGTTGGTTTTCTAAATTTGAGTCCCTGTTCTGTTCTGTAATTCAGTTCCTGTGTAGCCAAGTTTACATTCCGTGTATTACTGATATCTTATGATGTTTCTTTTTCTGTGTGACTTACTTCAGTTAGAATCATCATACCTGAATCCACTCATTGTGCTGCTAAGGGCCTGATGACACAGATTTCATTGCTGAGTGATATTGCTTTGTAAGTACATACCACAACTTCTTTATCCATTTTTCACTTTCTGCGATGTTGAACTTGTACTGTAAACGAGGTTCTTGTAAACAGAGCCGTTCCAAACTTTGGGGTGGCTGTGTCTTTTTGATTTTAATTTCCCTAAGCTATAGGACCATAAGTGGAAGTGCCCTAGGTTCTGTTGCTTTGTTTTTTAGATGTTTCAGGAAACACCATACACTTCTCCCGAGTGGTTGTTGGCAATTTACATCCCGCCCATCAGCATAACAAGGCTCCCAGTTCTCCATGGCCTGTCCTGCCTTTCTGGATTTTACACTTTTTTCAGATGGCCCTTTTGACCGGGGGGAAGTGAGACTTCATTGTAGTGCAGATTTCCTTTGCAAGCTTGCTTGGTTGGCCAAAAAGGGCGTATGCGTTTTTTCCTGAATATATTCAGGAAAAAACGCATACGCCCTTTTTGGCCAAGTGCATCATTGTGGACGTTCTGCCTCTTTTCCTATGCTTTCAATGTAATTCCAGTCTACCTCCTGAAATCGGTTTCCTGCAATTCTGCCCCGCTTTCAAGTCCTCTTGGCAGCCTTACTTCAGTATATTTTTGGACGATAGCTGTCATTTATAACTCTGCAGGTTTGTGAATTACAGTGCCCCTGAGCTCCTTTCTTCAACTCGCTTTCTTTTGAGCTGGCCGCAACACCGCAGGATGGCTTCAGGCCCTAATCTGGTTCCGGTACGGCACGCTGAGCCTTTGGTTATTTCCTCTTCCTGGTGGGAAATGAGAGTTAAATTTGCCCGTCCAGACACCTCCAGCTAGCCTCTCATTGGTTCTCGCTATTCCTGTTCATCTTCCGCAGAAATTGCAAACTGGGCCAAACAGGAGGTTAAAGGGACTGACTCTCTAAGTCGGGAGAGTGTTAGTAAAGCATCTGGAATGTTGCACCCGAGTACCAGGGTACGAAAACTGAGACATATTTGAACACGTCTCCCGATCACATGGTTGATCATACTCTGGGTTCCACATGCATATTTTAGCTGAAGGAAGAATACCTAAAACCTGGGTAGTTGAAACCCGTGGAATGGGTACCATGCAATATGACTTCAAAGGGTCTTCATTTGCTCACCGAACCTCTCCAATCCTATCACTGCTGCGTTTATGCCCCTGTACACATGCTTGATTCTCTTTCGGAGACATAGCAATCCATAGGTTTTAAGATACTTACTAGTCAGGTACATTCTTAGGCGTTTAATATGCGGTGTTGAGTCCATTTCATTGAGCAAGGAGTAGCTCTTGTCTATTCCATATTTGGCTTAAGGAACTTTATCTGTGCTCATTTCAATCTCTGGTTTTATGCAGCACCCCAACTCACCTTTCCCCTTAAGCAAGCATAAGTTGGTTTTCTAAATTTGAGACCCTGTTCTGTTTTGGAATGCAGTTCCTGTGTAGCCAAGTTTACATTCCGTGTATTAGTGATATCTTATGATGTTTCTTTTTCTGTGTGACTTATTTCAGTTAGAATCATCGTACCTGAATCCACTCATTATGCTGCTACGGGCCTGATGACATAGATTTCATTGCTGAGTGATACTGCATTGTACGTAAGTACCACAAGTTCTTTATCCATTTTTCACTTTCTGTGATATTGAACTTGTACGGTAAACGAGGTTCTTGTAAACGGAGGCGTCCCAAACTTTGGGGTGGCTGTGTCTTTTTGATTTTAATTTCCCTAAGCTATAGGGCCATAAGTGGAAGTGCCCTAGGCTCTGTTGCTTTGTTTTTTAGATGTTTCAGGAAACACCATACACTTCTCCTGAGTGGTTGTTGGCAATTTACATCCCGCCCATCAGCATAACAAGGCTCCCAGTTCTCCATGGCCTGTCCTGCCTTTCTGGATTTTACACTTTTTTCAGATGGCCGTTTTGACCGGGGGGAAGTGAGACTTCATTGTAGTGCAGATTTCCTTTGCAAGCTTGCTTGGTTGGCCAAAAAGGGCGTATGCGTTTTTTCCTGAATATATTCAGGAAAAAACGCATACGCCCTTTTTGGCCAAGTGCATCATTGTGGACGTTCTGCCTCTTTTCCTATGCTTTCAATGCAATTCCAGTCTCCCTCCTGAAATCGGTTTCCTGCAATTCTGCCCCGCTTTCAAGTCCTCTTGGCAGCCTTACTTCAGTCTATTTTTGGACGATAGCTGTCATTTATAACTCTGCAGGTTTGTGAATTACAGTGCCCCTGAGCTCCTTTCTTCAACTTGCTTTCTTGTGACCTGGCCGCAACACCGCAGGATGGCTTCAGGCCCTAATCTGGTTCCGGCACGGCACGCTGAGCCTTTGGTTATTTCCTCTTCCTGGTGGGAAATGAGAGTTAAATTTGCCCGTCCAGACACCTCCAGCTAGTCTCTCATTGGTTCTCGCTATTCCTGTTCATCTTCTGCAGAAATTGCAAACTGGGCCAAACAGGAGGTTAAAGGCGCTGACTCTCCAAGTGGGGAGAGTGTTAGTAAAGCATCTGGAATGTTGCACCCGAGTACCAGGGGAGGAAAACTGAGACATATTTGAACACGTCTCCCGTTCACATGGTTGATCATACTTGGGTTCCACATGCATGTTTTAGCTGAAGGAAGAATACCTTAAATCTGGAGAGTTAAGACCCGTGTAATGGGTACCATGCAATATGACTTCAAAGGGTCTTCATTTGCTCACCGAACCTCTCCAATCCTATCACTGCTGCGTTTATGCCCCTGTACACATGCTTGATTCTCTTTCGGAGACATAGCAATCCATAGGTTTTAAGATACTTACTAGTCAGGTACATTCTTAGGCGTTTAATATGCAGTGTTGAGTCCATTTCGTTGAGCAAGGAGTAGCTCTTGTCTATTCCATATTTGACTTAAGGAACTTTATCTGTGCTCATTTCAATCTCTGGTTTTATGCAGCACCCCAACTCACCTTTACCCTTAAGCAAGCATAAGTTGGTTTTCTAAATTTGAGACCCTGTTCTGTTCTGTAATTCAGTTCCTGTGTAGCCAAGTTTACATTCCGTGTATTACTGATATCTTATGATGTTTCTTTTTCTGTGTGACTTACTTCAGTTAGAATCATCATACCTGAATACACTCATTGTGCTGCTAAGGGCCTGATGACACAGATTTCATTGCTGAGTGATATTGCTTTGTAAGTAAATACCACAACTTCTTTCTCCATTTTTCACTTTCTGCGATGTTGAACTTGTACTGTAAACGAGGTTCTTGTAAACAGAGCCGTCCCAAACTTTGGGGTGGCTGTGTCTTTTTGATTTTAATTTCCCTAAGCTATAGGACCATAAGTGGCAGTGCCCTAGGCTCTGTTGCTTTGTTTTTTAGATGTTTCAGGAAACACCATACACTTCTCCCGAGTGTCTGTTGGCAATTTACATCCCGCCCATCAGCATAACAAGGCTCCCAGTTCTCAATGGCCTGTTGCCTTTCTGGATTTTACACTTTTTTCAGATGGCCCTTTTGACCGAGGGGAAGTGAGACTTCATTGTAGTGCAGATTTCCTTTGCAAGCTTGCTTGGTTGGCCAAAAAGGGCGTATGCGTTTTTTCCTGAATATATTCAGGAAAAAACGCATACGCCCTTTTTGGCCAAGTGCATCATTGTGGAAGTTCTGCCTCTTTTCCTATGCTTTCAATGCAATTCCAGTCTACCTCCTGAAATCGGTTTCCTGCAATTCTGCCCCGCTTTCAAGTCCTCTTGGCAGCCTTACTTCAGTCTATTTTTGGACGATAGCTGTCATTTATAACTCTGCAGGTTTGTGAATTGCAGTGCCCCTGAGCTCCTTTCTTCAACTCGCTTTCTTTTGAGCTGGCCGCAACACCGCAGGATGGCTTCAGGCCCTAATCTGGTTCCGGTACAGCACGCTGAGCTTTTGGTTATTTCCTCTTCCTGGTGGGAAATGAGAGTTAAATTTGCCCGTCCAGACACCTCCAGTTAGCCTCTCATTGGTTCTCGCTATTCCTGTTCATCTTCCGCAGAAATTGCAAACTGGGCCAAACAGGAGGTTAAAGGCGCTGACTCTCCAAGTGGGGAGAGTGTTAGTAAAGCGTCTGGAATGTTGCACCCGAGTACCAGGGGAGGAAAACTGAGACATATTTGAACACGTCTCCCGTTCACATGGTTGATCATACTTGGGTTCCACATGCATGTTTTAGCTGAAGGAAGAATACCTTAAACCTGGAGAGTTGAGACCCGTGTAATGGGTACCATGCAATATGACTTCAAAGGGTCTTCATTTGCTCACCGAACCTCTCCAATCCTATCACTGCTGCGTTTATGCCCCTGTACACATGCTTGATTCTCTTTCGGAGACATAGCAATCCATAGGTTTTAAGATACTTACTAGTCAGGTACATTCTTAGCCGTTTAATATGCGGTGTTGAGTCCATTTCGTTGAGCAAGGAGTAGCTCTTGTCTATTCCATATTTGGCCTAAGGAACTTTATCTGTGCTCATTTCAATCTCTGGTTTTATGCAGCACCCCAACTCACCTTTACCCTTAAGCAAGCATAAGTTGGTTTTCTAAATTTGAGACCCTGTTCTGTTCTGTAATTCAGTTCCTGTGTAGCCAAGTTTACATTCCGTGTATTACTGATATCTTATGATGTTTCTTTTTCTGTGTGACTTATTTCAGTTAGAATCATCATACCTGAATCCACTCATTGTGCTGCTAAGGGCCTGATGACATAGATTTCATTGCTGAGTGATATTGCTTTGTAAGTGAATACCACAACTTCTTTATCCATTTTTCACTTTCTGCGATGTTGAACTTGTACTGTAAACGAGGTTCTTGTAAACAGAGCCGTTCCAAACTTTGGGGTGGCTGTGTCTTTTTGATTTTAATTTCCCTAAGCTATAGGACCATAAGTGGAAGTGCCCTAGGCTCTGTTGCTTTGTTTTTTAGATGTTTCAGGAAACACCATACACTTCTCCCAAGTGTCTGTTGGCAATTTACATCCCGCCCATCAGCATAACAAGGCTCCCAGTTCTCAATGGCCTGTTGCCTTTCTGGATTTTACACTTTTTTCAGATGGCCCTTTTGACCAGAGGGAAGTGAGACTTCATTGTAGTGCAGATTTCCTTTGCAAGCTTGCTTGGTTGGCCAAAAAGGGCGTATGCGTTTTTTCCTGAATATATTCAGGAAAAAACGCATACGCCCTTTTTGGCCAAGTGCATCATTGTGGACGTTCTGCCTCTTTTCCTATGCTTTCAATGCAATTCCAGTCTACCTCCTGAAATCGGTTTCCTGCAATTCTGCCCCGCTTTCAAGTCCTCTTGGCAGCCTTACTTCAGTCTATTTTTGGACGATAGCTGTCATTTATAACTCTGCAGGTTTGTGAATTACAGTGCCCCTGAGCTCCTTTCTTCAACTCGCTTTCTTGTGACCTGGCCGCAACACCGCAGGATGGCTTCAGGCCCTAATCTGGTTCCGGCCCGGCATGCTGAGCCTTTGGTTAATTCCTCTTCCTGGTGGGAAATGAGAGTTAAATTTGCCCGTCCAGACACCTCCAGCTAGCCTCTCATTGGTTCTCGCTATTCCTGTTCATCTTCCGCAGAAATTGCAAACTGGGCCAAACAGGAGGTTAAAGGGACTGACTCTCCAAGTGGGGAGAGTGTTAGTAAAGCGTCTGGAATGTTGCACCCGAGTACCAGGGGAGGAAAACTGAGACATATTTGAACACGTCTCCCGATCACATGGTTGATCATACTCTAGGTTCCACATGCATGTTTTAGCTGAAGGAAGAATACCTTAAACCTGGGTAGTTGAAACCCGTGGAATGGGTACCATGCAATATGACTTCAAAGGGTCTTCATTTGCTCACCGAACCTCTCCAATCCTATCACTGCTGCTTTTATGCCCCTGTACACATGCTTGATTCTCTTTCGGAGACATAGCAATCCATAGGTTTTAAGATACTTACTAGTCAGGTACATTCTTAGGCGTTTAATATGCGGTGTTGAGTCCATTTCGTTGAGCAAGGAGTAGCTCTTGTCTATTCCATATTTGGCTTAAGGAACTTTATCTGTGCTCATTTCAATCTCTGGTTTTATGCAGCAACCCAACTCACCTTTCCCCTTAAGCAAGCATAAGTTGGTTTTCTAAATTTGAGAACCTGTTCTGTTTTGGAATTCAGTTCCTGTGTAGCCAAGTTTACATTCCGTGTATTAGTGATATCTTATGATGTTTCTTTTTCTGTGTGACTTATTTCAGTTAGAATCATCGTACCTGAATCTACTCATTATGCTGCTACGGGCCTGATGACATAGATTTCATTGCTGAGTGATACTGCATTGTACGTAAGTACCACAAGTTCTTTATCCATTTTTCACTTTCTGCGATGTTGAACTTGTACTGTAAACGAGGTTCTTGTAAACAGAGCCGTTCCAAACTTTGGGGTGGCTGTGTCTTTTTGATTTTAATTTCCCTAAGCTATAGGACCATAAGTGGAAGTGCCCTAGGCTCTGTTGCTTTGTTTTTTAGATGTTTCAGGAAACACCATACACTTCTCCCAAGTGTCTGTTGGCAATTTACATCCCGCCCATCAGCATAACAAGGCTCCCAGTTCTCAATGGCCTGTTGCCTTTCTGGATTTTACACTTTTTTCAGATGGCCCTTTTGACCGAGGGGAAGTGAGACTTCATTGTAGTGCAGATTTCCTTTGCAAGCTTGCTTGGTTGGCCAAAAAGGGCGTATGCGTTTTTTCCTGAATATATTCAGGAAAAAACGCATACGCCCTTTTTGGCCAAGTGCATCATTGTGGACGTTCTGCCTCTTTTCCTATGCTTTCAATGCAATTCCAGTCTACCTCCTGAAATCGGTTTCCTGCAATTCTGCCCCGCTTTCAAGTCCTCTTGGCAGCCTTACTTCAGTCTATTTTTGGACGATAGCTGTCATTTATAACTCTGCAGGTTTGTGAATTGCAGTGCCCCTGAGCTCCTTTCTTCAACTCGCTTTCTTTTGAGCTGGCCGCAACACCGCAGGATGGCTTCAGGCCCTAATCTGGTTCCGGTACAGCACGCTGAGCTTTTGGTTATTTCCTCTTCCTGGTGGGAAATGAGAGTTAAATTTGCCCGTCCAGACACCTCCAGCTAGCCTCTCATTGGTTCTCGCTATTCCTGTTCATCTTCCGCAGAAATTGCAAACTGGGCCAAACAGGAGGTTAAAGGCGCTGACTCTCCAAGTGGGGAGAGTGTTAGTAAAGCGTCTGGAATGTTGCACCCGAGTACCAGGGGAGGAAAACTGAGACATATTTGAACACGTCTCCCGTTCACATGGTTGATCATACTTGGGTTCCACATGCATGTTTTAGCTGAAGGAAGAATACCTTAAACCTGGAGAGTTGAGACCCGTGTAATGGGTACCATGCAATATGACTTCAAAGGGTCTTCATTTGCTCACCGAACCTCTCCAAACCTATCACTGCTGCGTTTATGCCCCTGTACACATGCTTGATTCTCTTTCGGAGACATAGCAATCCATAGGTTTTAAGATACTTACTAGTCAGGTACATTCTTAGCCGTTTAATATGCGGTGTTGAGTCCATTTCGTTGAGCAAGGAGTAGCTCTTGTCTATTCCATATTTGGCCTAAGGAACTTTATCTGTGCTCATTTCAATCTCTGGTTTTATGCAGCACCCCAACTCACCTTTACCCTTAAGCAAGCATAAGTTGGTTTTCTAAATTTGAGACCCTGTTCTGTTCTGTAATTCAGTTCCTGTGTAGCCAAGTTTACATTCCGTGTATTACTGATATCTTATGATGTTTCTTTTTCTGTGTGACTTATTTCAGTTAGAATCATCATACCTGAATCCACTCATTGTGCTGCTAAGGGCCTGATGACATAGATTTCATTGCTGAGTGATATTGCTTTGTAAGTGAATACCACAACTTCTTTATCCATTTTTCACTTTCTGCGATGTTGAACTTGTACTGTAAACGAGGTTCTTGTAAACAGAGCCGTTCCAAACTTTGGGGTGGCTGTGTCTTTTTGATTTTAATTTCCCTAAGCTATAGGACCATAAGTGGAAGTGCCCTAGGCTCTGTTGCTTTGTTTTTTAGATGTTTCAGGAAACACCATACACTTCTCCAAAGTGTCTGTTGGCAATTTACATCCCGCCCATCAGCATAACAAGGCTCCCAGTTCTCAATGGCCTGTTGCCTTTCTGGATTTTACACTTTTTTCAGATGGCCCTTTTGACCAGAGGGAAGTGAGACTTCATTGTAGTGCAGATTTCCTTTGCAAGCTTGCTTGGTTGGCCAAAAAGGGCGTATGCGTTTTTTCCTGAATATATTCAGGAAAAAACGCATACGCCCTTTTTGGCCAAGTGCATCATTGTGGACGTTCTGCCTCTTTTCCTATGCTTTCAATGCAATTCCAGTCTACCTCCTGAAATCGGTTTCCTGCAATTCTGCCCCGCTTTCAAGTCCTCTTGGCAGCCTTACTTCAGTCTATTTTTGGACGATAGCTGTCATTTATAACTCTGCAGGTTTGTGAATTACAGTGCCCCTGAGCTCCTGTCTTCAACTCGTTTTCTTGTGACCTGGCCGCAACACCGCAGGATGGCTTCAGGCCCTAAACTGGTTCCGGCCCGGCATTCTGAGCCTTTGGTTAATTCCTCTTCCTGGTGGGAAATGAGAGTTAAATTTGCCCGTCCAGACACCTCCAGCTAGCCTCTCATTGGTTCTCGCTATTCCTGTTCATCTTCCGCAGAAATTGCAAACTGGGCCAAACAGGAGGTTAAAGGGACTGACTCTCCAAGTGGGGAGAGTGTTAGTAAAGCGTCTGGAATGTTGCACCCGAGTACCAGGGGAGGAAAACTGAGACATATTTGAACACGTCTCCCGATCACATGGTTGATCATACTCTAGGTTCCACATGCATGTTTTAGCTGAAGGAAGAATACCTTAAACCTGGGTAGTTGAAACCCGTGGAATGGGTACCATGCAATATGACTTCAAAGGGTCTTCATTTGCTCACCGAACCTCTCCAATCCTATCACTGCTGCTTTTATGCCCCTGTACACATGCTTGATTCTCTTTCGGAGACATAGCAATCCATAGGTTTTAAGATACTTACTAGTCAGGTACATTCTTAGGCGTTTAATATGCGGTGTTGAGTCCATTTCGTTGAGCAAGGAGTAGCTCTTGTCTATTCCATATTTGGCTTAAGGAACTTTATCTGTGCTCATTTCAATCTCTGGTTTTATGCAGCAACCCAACTCACCTTTCCCCTTAAGCAAGCATAAGTTGGTTTTCTAAATTTGAGAACCTGTTCTGTTTTGGAATTCAGTTCCTGTGTAGCCAAGTTTACATTCCGTGTATTAGTGATATCTTATGATGTTTCTTTTTCTGTGTGACTTATTTCAGTTAGAATCATCGTACCTGAATCTACTCATTATGCTGCTACGGGCCTGATGACATAGATTTCATTGCTGAGTGATACTGCATTGTACGTAAGTACCACAAGTTCTTTATCCATTTTTCACTTTCTGCGATGTTGAACTTGTACTGTAAACGAGGTTCTTGTAAACAGAGCCGTTCCAAACTTTGGGGTGGCTGTGTCTTTTTGATTTTAATTTCCCTAAGCTATAGGACCATAAGTGGAAGTGCCCTAGGCTCTGTTGCTTTGTTTTTTAGATGTTTCAGGAAACACCATACAATTCTCCCAAGTGTCTGTTGGCAATTTACATCCCGCCCCTCAGCATAACAAGGCTCCCAGTTCTCAATGGCCTGTTGCCTTTCTGGATTTTACACTTTTTTCAGATGGCCCTTTTGACCGAGGGGAAGTGAGACTTCATTGTAGTGCAGATTTCCTTTGCAAGCTTGCTTGGTTGGCCAAAAAGGGCGTATGCGTTTTTTCCTGAATATATTCAGGAAAAAACGCATACGCCCTTTTTGGCCAAGTGCATCATTGTGGACGTTCTGCCTCTTTTCCTATGCTTTCAATGCAATTCCAGTCTACCTCCTGAAATCGGTTTCCTGCAATTCTGCCCCGCTTTCAAGTCCTCTTGGCAGCCTTACTTCAGTCTATTTTTGGACGATAGCTGTCATTTATAACTCTGCAGGTTTGTGAATTACAGTGCCCCTGAGCTCCTTTCTTCAACTCGCTTTCTTGTGACCTGGCCGCAACACCGCAGGATGGCTTCAGGCCCTAATCTGGTTCCGGCCCGGCATGCTGAGCCTTTGGTTAATTCCTCTTCCTGGTGGGAAATGAGAGTTAAATTTGCCCGTCCAGACACCTCCAGCTAGCCTCTCATTGGTTCTCGCTATTCCTGTTCATCTTCCGCAGAAATTGCAAACTGGGCCAAACAGGAGGTTAAAGGGACTGACTCTCCAAGTCGGGAGAGTGTTAGTAAAGCGTCTGGAATGTTGCACCCGAGTACCAGGGGAGGAAAATTGAGACATATTTGAACACGTCTCCCGTTCACATAGTTGATCATACTCTGGGTTCCACATGCATGTTTTAGCTGAAGGAAGAATACCTTAAACCTGGAGAGTTGAGACCCGTGTAATGGGTACCATGCAATATGACTTCAAAGGGTCTTCATTTGATCACCGAACCTCTCCAATCCTATCACTGCTGCGTTTATTCCCCTGTACACACGCTTGATTCTCTTTTGGAGACATAGCAATCCATAGGTTTTAAGATACTTACTAGTCAGGTACATTCTTAGGGGTTTAATATGGGGTTTTGAGTCCATTTCGTTGAGCAAGGAGTAGCTCTTGTCTATTCCATATTTGGCTTAAGGAACTTTATCTGTGCTCATTTCAATCTCTGGTTTTATGCAGCACCCCAACTCACCTTTCCCCTTAAGCAAGCATAAGTTGGTTTTCTAAATTTGAGACCCTGTTCTGTTTTGGAATGCAGTTCCTGTGTAGCCAAGTTTACATTCCGTGTATTAGTGATATCTTATGATGTTTCTTTTTCTGTGTGACTTATTTCAGTTAGAATCATCGTACCTGAATCCACTCATTGTGCTGCTATGGGCCTGATGACATAGATTTCATTGCTGAGTGATACTGCATTGTACGTAAGTACCACAAGTTCTTTATCCATTTTTCACTTTCTGTGATGTTGAACTTGTACTGTAAACGAGGTTCTTGTAAACAGAGGCGTCCCAAACTTTGGGGTGGCTGTGTCTTTTTGATTTTAATTTCCCTAAGCTATAGGACCATAAGTGGCAGTGCCCTAGGCTCTGTTGCTTTGTTTTTTAGATGTTTCAGGAAACACCATACACTTCTCCCGAGTGTCTGTTGGCAATTTACATCCCGCCCATCAGCATAACAAGGCTCCCAGTTCTCCATGGCCTGTCCTGCCTTTCTGGATTTTACACTTTTTTCAGATGGCCCTTTTGACCGGGGGGAAGTGAGACTTCATTGTAGTGCAGATTTCCTTTGCAAGCTTGCTTGGTTGGCCAAAAAGGGCGTATGCGTTTTTTCCTGAATATATTCAGGAAAAAACGCATACGCCCTTTTTGGCCAAGTGCATCATTGTGGACGTTCTGCCTCTTTTCCTATGCTTTCAATGCAATTCCAGTCTACCTCCTGAAATCGGTTTCCTGCAATTCTGCCCCGCTTTCAAGTCCTCTTGGCAGCCTTACTTCAGTCTATTTTTGGACGATAGCTGTCATTTATAACTCTGCAGGTTTGTGAATTACAGTGCCCCTGAGCTCCTTTCTTCAACTCGCTTTCTTTTGAGCTGGCCGCAACACCGCAGGATGGCTTCAGGCCCTAATCTGATTCTGGCATGGCACGCTGAGCCTTTGGTTAATTCCTCTTCCTGGTAGGAAATGAGAGTTAAATTTGCCCGTCCAGACACCTCCAGCTAGTCTCCATTGGTTCTCGCTATTCCTGTTCATCTTCCGCAGAAATTGCAAACTGGGCCAAACAGGAGGTTAAAGGGACTGACTCTCCAAGTCGGGAGAGTGTTAGTAAAGCGTCTGGAATGTTGCACCCGAGTACCAGGGTACGAAAACTGAGACATATTTGAACACGTCTCCCGATCACATGGTTGATCATACTCTAGGTTCCACATGCATGTTTTAGCTGAAGGAAGAATACCTTAAACCTAGGTAGTTGCAACACGTGGAATGGGTACCATGCAATATGAGTTCAAAGGGTCTTCATTTGCTCACCGAACCTCTCCAATCCTATCACTGCTGCTTTTATGCACCTGTACACATGCTTGATTCTCTTTTGGAGACATAGCAATCCATAGGTTTTAAGATACTTACAAGTCAGGTACATTCTTAGGCGTTTAATATGCGTTGTTGAGTCCATTTCGTTGAGCAAGGAGTAGCTCTTGTCTATTCCATATTTGGCTTAAGGAACTTTATCTGTGCTCATTTCAATCTCTGGTTTTATGCAGCACCCCAACTCACCTTTACCCTTAAGCAAGCATAAGTTGGTTTTCTAAATTTGAGTCCCTGTTCTGTTCTGTAATTCAGTTCCTGTGTAGCCAAGTTTACATTCCGTGTATTACTGATATCTTATGATGTTTCTTTTTCTGTGTGACTTACTTCAGTTAGAATCATCATACCTGAATCCACTCATTGTGCTGCTAAGGGCCTGATGACACAGATTTCATTGCTGAGTGATATTGCTTTGTAAGTACATACCACAACTTCTTTATCCATTTTTCACTTTCTGCGATGTTGAACTTGTACTGTAAACGAGGTTCTTGTAAACAGAGCCGTTCCAAACTTTGGGGTGGCTGTGTCTTTTTGATTTTAATTTCCCTAAGCTATAGGACCATAAGTGGAAGTGCCCTAGGTTCTGTTGCTTTGTTTTTTAGATGTTTCAGGAAACACCATACACTTCTCCCGAGTGGTTGTTGGCAATTTACATCCCGCCCATCAGCATAACAAGGCTCCCAGTTCTCCATGGCCTGTCCTGCCTTTCTGGATTTTACACTTTTTTCAGATGGCCCTTTTGACCGGGGGGAAGTGAGACTTCATTGTAGTGCAGATTTCCTTTGCAAGCTTGCTTGGTTGGCCAAAAAGGGCGTATGCGTTTTTTCCTGAATATATTCAGGAAAAAACGCATACGCCCTTTTTGGCCAAGTGCATCATTGTGGACGTTCTGCCTCTTTTCCTATGCTTTCAATGTAATTCCAGTCTACCTCCTGAAATCGGTTTCCTGCAATTCTGCCCCGCTTTCAAGTCCTCTTGGCAGCCTTACTTCAGTATATTTTTGGACGATAGCTGTCATTTATAACTCTGCAGGTTTGTGAATTACAGTGCCCCTGAGCTCCTTTCTTCAACTCGCTTTCTTTTGAGCTGGCCGCAACACCGCAGGATGGCTTCAGGCCCTAATCTGGTTCCGGTACGGCACGCTGAGCCTTTGGTTATTTCCTCTTCCTGGTGGGAAATGAGAGTTAAATTTGCCCGTCCAGACACCTCCAGCTAGCCTCTCATTGGTTCTCGCTATTCCTGTTCATCTTCCGCAGAAATTGCAAACTGGGCCAAACAGGAGGTTAAAGGGACTGACTCTCTAAGTCGGGAGAGTGTTAGTAAAGCATCTGGAATGTTGCACCCGAGTACCAGGGTACGAAAACTGAGACATATTTGAACACGTCTCCCGATCACATGGTTGATCATACTCTGGGTTCCACATGCATATTTTAGCTGAAGGAAGAATACCTAAAACCTGGGTAGTTGAAACCCGTGGAATGGGTACCATGCAATATGACTTCAAAGGGTCTTCATTTGCTCACCGAACCTCTCCAATCCTATCACTGCTGCGTTTATGCCCCTGTACACATGCTTGATTCTCTTTCGGAGACATAGCAATCCATAGGTTTTAAGATACTTACTAGTCAGGTACATTCTTAGGCGTTTAATATGCGGTGTTGAGTCCATTTCATTGAGCAAGGAGTAGCTCTTGTCTATTCCATATTTGGCTTAAGGAACTTTATCTGTGCTCATTTCAATCTCTGGTTTTATGCAGCACCCCAACTCACCTTTCCCCTTAAGCAAGCATAAGTTGGTTTTCTAAATTTGAGACCCTGTTCTGTTTTGGAATGCAGTTCCTGTGTAGCCAAGTTTACATTCCGTGTATTAGTGATATCTTATGATGTTTCTTTTTCTGTGTGACTTATTTCAGTTAGAATCATCGTACCTGAATCCACTCATTATGCTGCTACGGGCCTGATGACATAGATTTCATTGCTGAGTGATACTGCATTGTACGTAAGTACCACAAGTTCTTTATCCATTTTTCACTTTCTGTGATATTGAACTTGTACGGTAAACGAGGTTCTTGTAAACGGAGGCGTCCCAAACTTTGGGGTGGCTGTGTCTTTTTGATTTTAATTTCCCTAAGCTATAGGGCCATAAGTGGAAGTGCCCTAGGCTCTGTTGCTTTGTTTTTTAGATGTTTCAGGAAACACCATACACTTCTCCTGAGTGGTTGTTGGCAATTTACATCCCGCCCATCAGCATAACAAGGCTCCCAGTTCTCCATGGCCTGTCCTGCCTTTCTGGATTTTACACTTTTTTCAGATGGCCCTTTTGACCGGGGGGAAGTGAGACTTCATTGTAGTGCAGATTTCCTTTGCAAGCTTGCTTGGTTGGCCAAAAAGGGCGTATGCGTTTTTTCCTGAATATATTCAGGAAAAAACGCATACGCCCTTTTTGGCCAAGTGCATCATTGTGGACGTTCTGCCTCTTTTCCTATGCTTTCAATGCAATTCCAGTCTCCCTCCTGAAATCGGTTTCCTGCAATTCTGCCCCGCTTTCAAGTCCTCTTGGCAGCCTTACTTCAGTCTATTTTTGGACGATAGCTGTCATTTATAACTCTGCAGGTTTGTGAATTACAGTGCCCCTGAGCTCCTTTCTTCAACTTGCTTTCTTGTGACCTGGCCGCAACACCGCAGGATGGCTTCAGGCCCTAATCTGGTTCCGGCACGGCACGCTGAGCCTTTGGTTATTTCCTCTTCCTGGTGGGAAATGAGAGTTAAATTTGCCCGTCCAGACACCTCCAGCTAGTCTCTCATTGGTTCTCGCTATTCCTGTTCATCTTCTGCAGAAATTGCAAACTGGGCCAAACAGGAGGTTAAAGGCGCTGACTCTCCAAGTGGGGAGAGTGTTAGTAAAGCATCTGGAATGTTGCACCCGAGTACCAGGGGAGGAAAACTGAGACATATTTGAACACGTCTCCCGTTCACATGGTTGATCATACTTGGGTTCCACATGCATGTTTTAGCTGAAGGAAGAATACCTTAAATCTGGAGAGTTAAGACCCGTGTAATGGGTACCATGCAATATGACTTCAAAGGGTCTTCATTTGCTCACCGAACCTCTCCAATCCTATCACTGCTGCGTTTATGCCCCTGTACACATGCTTGATTCTCTTTCGGAGACATAGCAATCCATAGGTTTTAAGATACTTACTAGTCAGGTACATTCTTAGGCGTTTAATATGCAGTGTTGAGTCCATTTCGTTGAGCAAGGAGTAGCTCTTGTCTATTCCATATTTGACTTAAGGAACTTTATCTGTGCTCATTTCAATCTCTGGTTTTATGCAGCACCCCAACTCACCTTTACCCTTAAGCAAGCATAAGTTGGTTTTCTAAATTTGAGACCCTGTTCTGTTCTGTAATTCAGTTCCTGTGTAGCCAAGTTTACATTCCGTGTATTACTGATATCTTATGATGTTTCTTTTTCTGTGTGACTTACTTCAGTTAGAATCATCATACCTGAATACACTCATTGTGCTGCTAAGGGCCTGATGACACAGATTTCATTGCTGAGTGATATTGCTTTGTAAGTAAATACCACAACTTCTTTCTCCATTTTTCACTTTCTGCGATGTTGAACTTGTACTGTAAACGAGGTTCTTGTAAACAGAGCCGTCCCAAACTTTGGGGTGGCTGTGTCTTTTTGATTTTAATTTCCCTAAGCTATAGGACCATAAGTGGCAGTGCCCTAGGCTCTGTTGCTTTGTTTTTTAGATGTTTCAGGAAACACCATACACTTCTCCCGAGTGTCTGTTGGCAATTTACATCCCGCCCATCAGCATAACAAGGCTCCCAGTTCTCCATGGCCTGTCCTGCCTTTCTGGATTTTACCCTTTTTTCAGATGGCCCTTTTGACCGGGGGGAAGTGAGACTTCATTGTAGTGCAGATTTCCTTTGCAAGCTTGCTTGGTTGGCCAAAAAGGGCGTATGCGTTTTTTCCTGAATATATTCAGGAAAAAACGCATACGCCCTTTTTGGCCAAGTGCATCATTGTGGACGTTCTGCCTCTTTTCCTATGCTTTCAATGCAATTCCAGTCTACCTCCTGAAATCGGTTTCCTGCAATTCTGCCCCGCTTTCAAGTCCTCTTGGCAGCCTTACTTCAGTCTATTTTTGGACGATAGCTGTCATTTATAACTCTGCAGGTTTGTGAATTACAGTGCCCCTGAGCTCCTTTCTTCAACTCGCTTTCTTGTGAGCTGGCCGCAACACCGCAGGATGGCTTCAGGCCCTAATCTGGTTCCGGCCCGGCATGCTGAGCCTTTGGTTAATTCCTCTTCCTGGTGGGAAATGAGAGTTAAATTTGCCCGTCCAGACACCTCCAGCTAGCCTCTCATTGGTTCTCGCTATTCCTGTTCATCTTCCGCAGAAATTGCAAACTGGGCCAAACAGGAGGTTAAAGGGACTGACTCTCCAAGTGGGGAGAGTGTCAGTAAAGCGTCTGGAATGTTGCACCCGAGTACCAGGGGAGGAAAACTGAGACATATTTGAACACATCTCCCGATCACATGGTTGATCATACTCTAGGTTCCACATGCATGTTTTAGCTGAAAGAAGAATAACTTAAACCTGGGTAGTTGAAACCCGTGGAATGGGTACCATGCAATATGACTTCAAAGGGTCTTCATTTGCTCACCGAACCTCTCCTATCCTATCACTGCTGCGTTTATGCCCCTGTACACATGCTTGATTCTCTTTCGGAGACATAGCAATCCATAGGTTTTAAGATACTTACTAGTCAGGTACATTCTTAGGCGTTTAATATGGGGTGTTGAGTCCATTTCGTTGAGCAAGGAGTAGCTCTTGTCTATTCCATATTTGGCTTAAGGAACTTTATCTGTGCTCGTTTCAATCTCTGGTTTTATGCAGCACCCCAACTCACCTTTACCCTTAAGCAAGCATAAGTTGGTTTTCTAAATTTGAGACCCTGTTCTGTTCTGTAATTCAGTTCCTGTGTAGCCAAGTTTACATTCCGTGTATTACTGATATCTTATGATGTTTCTTTTTCTGTGTGACTTATTTCAGTTAGAATCATCATACCTGAATCCACTCATTGTGATGCTAAGGGCCTGATGACATAGATTTCATTGCTGAGTGATATTGCTTTGTATGTAAATACCACAACTTCTTTATCCATTTTTCACTTTCTGCGATGTTGAACTTGTACTGTAAACGAGGTTCTTGTAAACAGAGGCGTCCCAAACTTTGGGGTGGCTGTGTCTTTTTGATTTTAATTTCCCTAAGCTATAGGACCATAAGTGGCAGTGCCCTAGGCTCTGTTGCTTTGTTTTTTAGATGTTTCAGGAAACACCATACACTTCTCCCGAGTGTCTGTTGGCAATTTACATCCCGCCCATCAGCATAACAAGGCTCCCAGTTCTCCATGGCCTGTCCTGCCTTTCTGGATTTTACACTTTTTTCAGATGGCCCTTTTGACTGGGGGGAAGTGAGACTTCATTGTAGTGCAGATTTCCTTTGCAAGCTTGCTTGGTTGGCCAAAAAGGGCGTATGCGTTTTTTCCTGAATATATTCAGGAAAAAACGCATACGCCCTTTTTGGCCAAGTGCATCATTGTGGACGTTCTGCCTCTTTTCCTATGCTTTCAATGCAATTCCAGTCTACCTCCTGAAATCGGTTTCCTGCAATTCTGCCCCGCTTTCAAGTCCTCTTGGCAGCCTTACTTCAGTCTATTTTTGGACGATAGCTGTCATTTATAACTCTGCAGGTTTGTGAATTACAGTGCCCCTGAGCTCCTTTCTTCAACTCGCTTTCTTTTGAGCTGGCCACAACACCGCAGGATGGCTTCAGGCCCTAATCTGATTCTGGCATGGCACGCTGAGCCTTTGGTTAATTCCTCTTCCTGGTAGGAAATGAGAGTTAAATTTGCCCGTCCAGACACCTCCAGCTAGTCTCCATTGGTTCTCGCTATTCCTGTTCATCTTCCGCAGAAATTGCAAACTGGGCCAAACAGGAGGTTAAAGGGACTGACTCTCCAAGTCGGGAGAGTGTTAGTAAAGCGTCTGGAATGTTGCACCCGAGTACCAGGGTACGAAAACTGAGATATATTTGAACACGTCTCCCGATCACATGGTTGATCATACTCTAGGTTCCACATGCATGTTTTAGCTGAAGGAAGAATACCTTAAACCTGGGTAGTTGAAACCCATGGAATGGGTACCATGCAATATGACTTCAAAGGGTCTTCATTTGCTCACCCAACCTCTCCAATCCTATCACTGCTGCATTTATGCCCCTGTACACATGCTTGATTCTCTTTTGGAGACATAGCAATCCATAGGTTTTAAGATACTTACAAGTCAGGTACATTCTTAGGCGTTTAATATGCGGTGTTGAGTCCATTTCGTTGAGCAAGGAGTAGCTCTTGTCTATTCCATATTTGGCTTAAGGAACTTTATCTGTGCTCATTTCAATCTCTGGTTTTATGCAGCACCCCAACTCACCTTTACCCTTAAGCAAGCATAAGTTGGTTTTCTAAATTTGAGTCCCTGTTCTGTTCTGTAATTCAGTTCCTGTGTAGCCAAGTTTACATTCCGTGTATTACTGATATCTTATGATGTTTCTTTTTCTGTGTGACTTACTTCAGTTAGAATCATCATACCTGAATCCACTCATTGTGCTGCTAAGGGCCTGATGACACAGATTTCATTGCTGAGTGATATTGCTTTGTAAGTAAATACCACAACTTCTTTCTCCATTTTTCACTTTCTGCGATGTTGAACTTGTACTGTAAACGAGGTTCTTGTAAACAGAGCCGTTCCAAACTTTGGGGTGGCTGTGTCTTTTTGATTTTAATTTCCCTAAGCTATAGGACCATAAGTGGAAGTGCCCTAGGTTCTGTTGCTTTGTTTTTTAGATGTTTCAGGAAACACCATACACTTCTCCCGAGTGGTTGTTGGCAATTTACATCCCGCCCATCAGCATAACAAGGCTCCCAGTTCTCCATGGCCTGTCCTGCCTTTCTGGATTTTACACTTTTCTCAGATGGCCCTTTTGACTGGGGGGAAGTGAGACTTCATTGTAGTGCAGATTTCCTTTGCAAGCTTGCTTGGTTGGCCAAAAAGGGCGTATGCGTTTTTTCCTGAATATATTCAGGAAAAAACGCATACGCCCTTTTTGGCCAAGTGCATCATTGTGGACGTTCTGCCTCTTTTCCTATGCTTTCAATGCAATTCCAGTCTCCCTCCTGAAATCGGTTTCCTGCAATTCTGCCCCGCTTTCAAGTCCTCTTGGCAGCCTTACTTCAGTCTATTTTTGGACGATAGCTGTCATTTATAACTCTGCAGGTTTGTGAATTACAGTGCCCCTGAGCTCCTTTCTTCAACTTGCTTTCTTGTGACCTGGCCGCAACACCGCAGGATGGCTTCAGGCCCTAATCTGGTTCCGGCACGGCACGCTGAGCCTTTGGTTATTTCCTCTTCCTGGTGGGAAATGAGAGTTAAATTTGCCCGTCCAGACACCTCCAGCTAGTCTCTCATTGGTTCTCGCTATTCCTGTTCATCTTCTGCAGAAATTGCAAACTGGGCCAAACAGGAGGTTAAAGGCGCTGACTCTCCAAGTGGGGAGAGTGTTAGTAAAGCATCTGGAATGTTGCACCCGAGTACCAGGGGAGGAAAACTGAGACATATTTGAACACGTCTCCCGTTCACATGGTTGATCATACTTGGGTTCCACATGCATGTTTTAGCTGAAGGAAGAATACCTTAAATCTGGAGAGTTAAGACCCGTGTAATGGGTACCATGCAATATGACTTCAAAGGGTCTTCATTTGCTCACCGAACCTCTCCAATCCTATCACTGCTGCGTTTATGCCCCTGTACACATGCTTGATTCTCTTTCGGAGACATAGCAATCCATAGGTTTTAAGATACTTACTAGTCAGGTACATTCTTAGGCGTTTAATATGCAGTGTTGAGTCCATTTCGTTGAGCAAGGAGTAGCTCTTGTCTATTCCATATTTGACTTAAGGAACTTTATCTGTGCTCATTTCAATCTCTGGTTTTATGCAGCACCCCAACTCACCTTTACCCTTAAGCAAGCATAAGTTGGTTTTCTAAATTTGAGACCCTGTTCTGTTCTGTAATTCAGTTCCTGTGTAGCCAAGTTTACATTCCGTGTATTACTGATATCTTATGATGTTTCTTTTTCTGTGTGACTTACTTCAGTTAGAATCATCATACCTGAATACACTCATTGTGCTGCTAAGGGCCTGATGACACAGATTTCATTGCTGAGTGATATTGCTTTGTAAGTAAATACCACAACTTCTTTCTCCATTTTTCACTTTCTGCGATGTTGAACTTGTACTGTAAACGAGGTTCTTGTAAACAGAGCCGTCCCAAACTTTGGGGTGGCTGTGTCTTTTTGATTTTAATTTCCCTAAGCTATAGGACCATAAGTGGCAGTGCCCTAGGCTCTGTTGCTTTGTTTTTTAGATGTTTCAGGAAACACCATACACTTCTCCCGAGTGTCTGTTGGCAATTTACATCCCGCCCATCAGCATAACAAGGCTCCCAGTTCTCCATGGCCTGTCCTGCCTTTCTGGATTTTACCCTTTTTTCAGATGGCCCTTTTGACCGGGGGGAAGTGAGACTTCATTGTAGTGCAGATTTCCTTTGCAAGCTTGCTTGGTTGGCCAAAAAGGGCGTATGCGTTTTTTCCTGAATATATTCAGGAAAAAACGCATACGCCCTTTTTGGCCAAGTGCATCATTGTGGACGTTCTGCCTCTTTTCCTATGCTTTCAATGCAATTCCAGTCTACCTCCTGAAATCGGTTTCCTGCAATTCTGCCCCGCTTTCAAGTCCTCTTGGCAGCCTTACTTCAGTCTATTTTTGGACGATAGCTGTCATTTATAACTCTGCAGGTTTGTGAATTACAGTGCCCCTGAGCTCCTTTCTTCAACTCGCTTTCTTGTGAGCTGGCCGCAACACCGCAGGATGGCTTCAGGCCCTAATCTGGTTCCGGCCCGGCATGCTGAGCCTTTGGTTAATTCCTCTTCCTGGTGGGAAATGAGAGTTAAATTTGCCCGTCCAGACACCTCCAGCTAGCCTCTCATTGGTTCTCGCTATTCCTGTTCATCTTCCGCAGAAATTGCAAACTGGGCCAAACAGGAGGTTAAAGGGACTGACTCTCCAAGTGGGGAGAGTGTCAGTAAAGCGTCTGGAATGTTGCACCCGAGTACCAGGGGAGGAAAACTGAGACATATTTGAACACATCTCCCGATCACATGGTTGATCATACTCTAGGTTCCACATGCATGTTTTAGCTGAAAGAAGAATAACTTAAACCTGGGTAGTTGAAACCCGTGGAATGGGTACCATGCAATATGACTTTAAAGGGTCTTCATTTGCTCACCGAACCTCTCCTATCCTATCACTGCTGCGTTTATGCCCCTGTACACATGCTTGATTCTCTTTCGGAGACATAGCAATCCATAGGTTTTAAGATACTTACTAGTCAGGTACATTCTTAGGCGTTTAATATGGGGTGTTGAGTCCATTTCGTTGAGCAAGGAGTAGCTCTTGTCTATTCCATATTTGGCTTAAGGAACTTTATCTGTGCTCGTTTCAATCTCTGGTTTTATGCAGCACCCCAACTCACCTTTACCCTTAAGCAAGCATAAGTTGGTTTTCTAAATTTGAGACCCTGTTCTGTTCTGTAATTCAGTTCCTGTGTAGCCAAGTTTACATTCCGTGTATTACTGATATCTTATGATGTTTCTTTTTCTGTGTGACTTATTTCAGTTAGAATCATCATACCTGAATCCACTCATTGTGATGCTAAGGGCCTGATGACATAGATTTCATTGCTGAGTGATATTGCTTTGTATGTAAATACCACAACTTCTTTATCCATTTTTCACTTTCTGCGATGTTGAACTTGTACTGTAAACGAGGTTCTTGTAAACAGAGGCGTCCCAAACTTTGGGGTGGCTGTGTCTTTTTGATTTTAATTTCCCTAAGCTATAGGACCATAAGTGGCAGTGCCCTAGGCTCTGTTGCTTTGTTTTTTAGATGTTTCAGGAAACACCATACACTTCTCCCGAGTGTCTGTTGGCAATTTACATCCCGCCCATCAGCATAACAAGGCTCCCAGTTCTCCATGGCCTGTCCTGCCTTTCTGGATTTTACACTTTTTTCAGATGGCCCTTTTGACTGGGGGGAAGTGAGACTTCATTGTAGTGCAGATTTCCTTTGCAAGCTTGCTTGGTTGGCCAAAAAGGGCGTATGCGTTTTTTCCTGAATATATTCAGGAAAAAACGCATACGCCCTTTTTGGCCAAGTGCATCATTGTGGACGTTCTGCCTCTTTTCCTATGCTTTCAATGCAATTCCAGTCTACCTCCTGAAATCGGTTTCCTGCAATTCTGCCCCGCTTTCAAGTCCTCTTGGCAGCCTTACTTCAGTCTATTTTTGGACGATAGCTGTCATTTATAACTCTGCAGGTTTGTGAATTACAGTGCCCCTGAGCTCCTTTCTTCAACTCGCTTTCTTTTGAGCTGGCCACAACACCGCAGGATGGCTTCAGGCCCTAATCTGATTCTGGCATGGCACGCTGAGCCTTTGGTTAATTCCTCTTCCTGGTAGGAAATGAGAGTTAAATTTGCCCGTCCAGACACCTCCAGCTAGTCTCCATTGGTTCTCGCTATTCCTGTTCATCTTCCGCAGAAATTGCAAACTGGGCCAAACAGGAGGTTAAAGGGACTGACTCTCCAAGTCGGGAGAGTGTTAGTAAAGCGTCTGGAATGTTGCACCCGAGTACCAGGGTACGAAAACTGAGATATATTTGAACACGTCTCCCGATCACATGGTTGATCATACTCTAGGTTCCACATGCATGTTTTAGCTGAAGGAAGAATACCTTAAACCTGGGTAGTTGAAACCCATGGAATGGGTACCATGCAATATGACTTCAAAGGGTCTTCATTTGCTCACCCAACCTCTCCAATCCTATCACTGCTGCATTTATGCCCCTGTACACATGCTTGATTCTCTTTTGGAGACATAGCAATCCATAGGTTTTAAGATACTTACAAGTCAGGTACATTCTTAGGCGTTTAATATGCGGTGTTGAGTCCATTTCGTTGAGCAAGGAGTAGCTCTTGTCTATTCCATATTTGGCTTAAGGAACTTTATCTGTGCTCATTTCAATCTCTGGTTTTATGCAGCACCCCAACTCACCTTTACCCTTAAGCAAGCATAAGTTGGTTTTCTAAATTTGAGTCCCTGTTCTGTTCTGTAATTCAGTTCCTGTGTAGCCAAGTTTACATTCCGTGTATTACTGATATCTTATGATGTTTCTTTTTCTGTGTGACTTACTTCAGTTAGAATCATCATACCTGAATCCACTCATTGTGCTGCTAAGGGCCTGATGACACAGATTTCATTGCTGAGTGATATTGCTTTGTAAGTAAATACCACAACTTCTTTCTCCATTTTTCACTTTCTGCGATGTTGAACTTGTACTGTAAACGAGGTTCTTGTAAACAGAGCCGTTCCAAACTTTGGGGTGGCTGTGTCTTTTTGATTTTAATTTCCCTAAGCTATAGGACCATAAGTGGAAGTGCCCTAGGTTCTGTTGCTTTGTTTTTTAGATGTTTCAGGAAACACCATACACTTCTCCCGAGTGGTTGTTGGCAATTTACATCCCGCCCATCAGCATAACAAGGCTCCCAGTTCTCCATGGCCTGTCCTGCCTTTCTGGATTTTACACTTTTCTCAGATGGCCCTTTTGACTGGGGGGAAGTGAGACTTCATTGTAGTGCAGATTTCCTTTGCAAGCTTGCTTGGTTGGCCAAAAAGGGCGTATGCGTTTTTTCCTGAATATATTCAGGAAAAAACGCATACGCCCTTTTTGGCCAAGTGCATCATTGTGGACGTTCTGCCTCTTTTCCTATGCTTTCAATGCAATTCCAGTCTACATCCTGAAATCGGTTTCCTGTAATTCTGCCCCGCTTTCAAGTCCTCTTGGAAGCCTTACTTCAGTCTATTTTTGGACGATAGCTGTCATTTATAACTCTGCAGGTTTGTGAATTACAGTGCCCCTGAGCTCCTTTCTTCAACTCGCTTTCTTTTGAGCTGGCCGCAACACCGCAGGATGGCTTCAGGCCCTAATCTGATTCTGGCATGGCACGCTGAGCCTTTGTTTAATTCCTCTTCCTGGTAGGAAATGAGAGTTAAATTTGCCCGTCCAGACACCTCCAGCTAGTCTCCATTGGTTCTCGCTATTCCTGTTCATCTTCCGCAGAAATTGCAAACTGGGCCAAACAGGAGGTTAAAGGGACTGACTCTCCAAGTCGGGAGAGTGTTAGTAAAGCGTCTGGAATGTTGCACCCGAGTACCAGGGTACGAAAACTGAGATATATTTGAACACGTCTCCCGATCACATGGTTGATCATACTCTAGGTTCCACATGCATGTTTTAGCTGAAGGAAGAATACCTTAAACCTGGGTAGTTGAAACCCATGGAATGGGTACCATGCAATATGACTTCAAAGGGTCTTCATTTGCTCACCCAACCTCTCCAATCCTATCACTGCTGCATTTATGCCCCTGTACACATGCTTGATTCTCTTT
Organism: Delphinus delphis; assembly: GCF_949987515.2. Classification (NCBI taxonomy): domain Eukaryota; kingdom Metazoa; phylum Chordata; class Mammalia; order Artiodactyla; family Delphinidae; genus Delphinus; species Delphinus delphis. Next base: position 125,238 of record NW_027192811.1, read on the forward strand.
TGGAGACATAGCAATCCATAGGTTTTAAGATACTTACAAGTCAGGTACATTCTTAGGCGTTTAATATGCGGTGTTGAGTCCATTTCGTTGAGCAAGGAGTAGCTCTTGTCTATTCCATATTTGGCTTAAGGAACTTTATCTGTGCTCATTTCAATCTCTGGTTTTATGCAGCACCCCAACTCACCTTTACCCTTAAGCAAGCATAAGTTGGTTTTCTAAATTTGAGTCCCTGTTCTGTTCTGTAATTCAGTTCCTGTGTAGCCAAGTTTATATTCCGTGTATTACTGATATCTTATGATGTTTCTTTTTCTGTGTGACTTACTTCAGTTAGAATCATCATACCTGAATCCACTCATTGTGCTGCTAAGGGCCTGATGACACAGATTTCATTGCTGAGTGATATTGCTTTGTAAGTAAATACCACAACTTCTTTCTCCATTTTTCACTTTCTGCGATGTTGAACTTGTACTGTAAACGAGGTTCTTGTAAACAGAGCCGTTCCAAACTTTGGGGTGGCTGTGTCTTTTTGATTTTAATTTCCCTAAGCTATAGGACCATAAGTGGAAGTGCCCTAGGTTCTGTTGCTTTGTTTTTTAGATGTTTCAGGAAACACCATACACTTCTCCCGAGTGGTTGTTGGCAATTTACATCCCGCCCATCAGCATAACAAGGCTCCCAGTTCTCCATGGCCTGTCCTGCCTTTCTGGATTTTACACTTTTTTCAGATGGCCCTTTTGACCGGGGGGAAGTGAGACTTCATTGTAGTGCAGATTTCCTTTGCAAGCTTGCTTGGTTGGCCAAAAAGGGCGTATGCGTTTTTTCCTGAATATATTCAGGAAAAAACGCATACGCCCGTTTTGGCCAAGTGCATCATTGTGGACGTTCTGCCTCTTTTCCTATGCTTTCAATGCAATTCCAGTCTACCTCCTGAAATCGGTTTCCTGCAATTCTGCCCCGCTTTCAAGTCCTCTTGGCAGCCTTACTTCAGTATATTTTTGGACAATAGCTGTCATTTATAACTCTGCAGGTTTGTGAATTACAGTGCCCCTGAGCTCCTTTCTTCAACTCGCTTTCTTTTGAGCTGGCCGCAACACCGCAGGATGGCTTCAGGCCCTAATCTGGTTCCGGTACGGCACGCTGAGACTTTGGTTATTTCCTCTTCCTGGTGGGAAATGAGAGTTAAATTTGCCCGTCCAGACACCTCCAGCTAGCCTCTCATTGGTTCTCGCTATTCCTGTTCATCTTCCGCAGAAATTGCAAACTGGGCCAAACAAGAGGTTAAAGGGACTGACTCTCCAAGTGGGGAGAGTGTTAGTAAAGCGTCTGGAATGTTGCACCCGAGTACCAGGGGAGGAAAACTGAGACATATTTGAACACGTCTCCCGATCACATGGTTGATCATACTCTGGGTTCCACATGCATGTTTTAGCTGAAGGAAGAATACCTAAAACCTGGGTAGTTGAAACCCGTGGAATGGGTACCATGCAATATGACTTCAAAGGGTCTTCATTTGCTCACCGAACCTCTCCAATCCTATCACTGCTGCGTTTATGCCCCTGTACACATGCTTGATTCTCTTTCGGAGACATAGCAATCCATAGGTTTTAAGATACTTACTAGTCAGGTACATTCTTAGGCGTTTAATATGGGGTGTTGAGTCCATTTCGTTGAGCAAGGAGTAGCTCTTGTCTATTCCATATTTGGCTTAAGGAACTTTATCTGTGCTCATTTCAATCTCTGGTTTTATGCAGCACCCCAACTCACCTTTACCCTTAAGCAAGCATAAGTTGTTTTTCTAAATTTGAGTCCCTGTTCTGTTCTGTAATTCAGTTCCTGTGTAGCCAAGTTTACATTCCGTGTATTACTGATATCTTATGATGTTTCTTTTTCTGTGTGACTTACTTCAGTTAGAATCATCATACCTGAATCCACTCATTGTGCTGCTAAGGGCCTGATGACACAGATTTCATTGCTGAGTGATATTGCTTTGTAAGTAAATACCACAACTTCTTTCTCCATTTTTCACTTTCTGCGATGTTGAACTTGTACTGTAAACGAGGTTCTTGTAAACAGAGCCGTTCCAAACTTTGGGGTGGCTGTGTCTTTTTGATTTTAATTTCCCTAAGCTATAGGACCATAAGTGGAAGTGCCCTAGGTTCTGTTGCTTTGTTTTTTAGATGTTTCAGGAAACACCATACACTTCTCCCGAGTGGTTGTTGGCAATTTACATCCCGCCCATCAGCATAACAAGGCTCCCAGTTCTCCATGGCCTGTCCTGCCTTTCTGGATTTTACACTTTTTTCAGATGGCCCTTTTGACCGGGGGGAAGTGAGACTTCATTGTAGTGCAGATTTCCTTTGCAAGCTTGCTTGGTTGGCCAAAAAGGGCGTATGCGTTTTTTCCTGAATATATTCAGGAAAAAACGCATACGCCCTTTTTGGCCAAGTGCATCATTGTGGACGTTCTGCCTCTTTTCCTATGCTTTCAATGCAATTCCAGTCTACCTCCTGAAATCGGTTTCCTGCAATTCTGCCCCACTTTCAAGTCCTCTTGGCAGCCTTACTTCAGTCTATTTTTGGACGATAGCTGTCATTTATAACTCTGCAGGTTTGTGAATTACAGTGCCCCTGAGCTCCTTTCTTCAACTCGCTTTCTTGTGACCTGGCCGCAACACCGCAGGATGGCTTCAGGCCCTAATCTGATTCTGGCATGGCACGCTGAGCCTTTGGTTAATTCCTCTTCCTGGTAGGAAATGAGAGTTAAATTTGCCCGTCCAGACACCTCCAGCTAGTCTCCATTGGTTCTCGCTATTCCTGTTCATCTTCCGCAGAAATTGCAAACTGGGCCAAACAGGAGGTTAAAGGGACTGACTCTCCAAGTCGGGAGAGTGTTAGTAAAGCGTCTGGAATGTTGCACCCGAGTACCAGGGTACGAAAACTGAGACATATTTGAACACGTCTCCCGATCACATGGTTGATCATACTCTAGGTTCCACATGCATGTTTTAGCTGAAGGAAGAATACCTTAAACCTAGGTAGTTGCAACACGTGGAATGGGTACCATGCAATATGAGTTCAAAGGGTCTTCATTTGCTCACCGAACCTCTCCAATCCTATCACTGCTGCGTTTATGCCCCTGTACACATGCTTGATTCTCTTTTGGAGACATAGCAATCCATAGGTTTTAAGATACTTACAAGTCAGGTACATTCTTAGGCGTTTAATATGCGTTGTTGAGTCCATTTCGTTGAGCAAGGAGTAGCTCTTGTCTATTCCATATTTGGCTTAAGGAACTTTATCTGTGCTCATTTCAATCTCTGGTTTTATGCAGCACCCCAACTCACCTTTATCCTTAAGCAAGCATAAGTTGGTTTTCTAAATTTGAGTCCCTGTTCTGTTCTGTAATTCAGTTCCTGTGTAGAAAAGTTTACATTCCGTGTATTAGCGATATCTTATGATGTTTCTTTTTCTGTGTGACTTACTTCAGTTAGAATCATCGTACCTGAATCCACTCATTATGCTGCTATGGGCCTGATGACATAGATTTCATTGCTGAGTGATACTGCATTGTACGTAAGTACCACAAGTTCTTTATCCATTTTTCACTTTTTGTGAAATTGAACTTGTACGGTAAACGAGGTTCTTGTAAACGGAGGCGTCCCAAACTTTGGGGTGGCTGTGTCTTTTTGATTTTAATTTCCCTAAGCTATAGGGCCATAAGTGGAAGTGCCCTAGGCTCTGTTGCTTTGTTTTTTAGATGTTTCAGGAAACACCATACACTTCTCCCGAGTGGTTGTTGGCAATTTACATCCCGCCCATCAGCATAACAAGGCTCCCAGTTCTCCATGGCCTGTCCTGCCTTTCTGGATTTTACACTTTTTTCAGATGGCCCTTTTGACCGGGGGGAAGTGAGACTTCATTGTAGTGCAGATTTCCTTTGCAAGCTTGCTTGGTTGGCCAAAAAGGGCGTATGCGTTTTTTCCTGAATATATTCAGGAAAAAACGCATACGCCCTTTTTGGCCAAGTGCATCATTGTGGACGTTCTGCCTCTTTTCCTATGCTTTCAATGCAATTCCAGTCTACCTCCTGAAATCGGTTTCCTACAATTCTGCCCCGCTTTCAAGTCCTCTTGGCAGCCTTACTTCAGTCTATTTTTGGACGATAGCTGTCATTTATAACTCTGCAGGTTTGTGAATTACAGTGCCCCTGAGCTCCTTTCTTCAACTCGCTTTCTTGTGACCTGGCCGCAACACCGCAGGATGGCTTCAGGCCCTAATCTGGTTTCGGCCCGGCATGCTGAGCCTTTGGTTAATTCCTCTTCCTGGTGGGAAATGAGAGTTAAATTTGCCCGTCCAGACACCTCCAGCTAGCCTCTCATTGGTTCTCGCTATTCCTGTTCATCTTCCGCAGAAATTGCAAACTGGGCCAAACAGGAGGTTAAAGGGACTGACTCTCCAAGTGGGGAGAGTGTTAGTAAAGCGTCTGGAATGTTGCACCCGAGTACCAGGGGAGGAAAACTGAGACATATTTGAACACGTCTCCCGATCACATGGTTGATCATACTCTGGGTTCCACATGCATGTTTTAGCTGAAGGAAGAATACCTAAAACCTGGGTAGTTGAAACCCGTGGAATGGGTACCATGCAATATGACTTCAAAGGGTCTTCATTTGCTCACCGAACCTCTCCAATCCTATCACTGCTGCGTTTATGCCCCTGTACACATGCTTGATTCTCTTTCGGAGACATAGCAATCCATAGGTTTTAAGATACTTACTAGTCAGGTACATTCTTAGGCGTTTAATATGCGGTGTTGAGTCCATTCCGTTGAGCAAGGAGTAGCTCTTGTCTATTCCATATTTGGCTTAAGGAACTTTATCTGTGCTCATTTCAATCTCTGGTTTTATGCAGCAACCCAGCTCACCTTTACCCTTAAGCAAGCATAAGTTGGTTTTCTAAATTTGAGACCCTGTTCTGTTTTGGAATTCAGTTCCTGTGTAGCCAAGTTTACATTCCGTGTATTAGTGATATCTTATGATGTTTCTTTTTCTGTGTGACTTATTTCAGTTAGAATCATCGTACCTGAATCTACTCATTATGCTGCTACGGGCCTGATGACATAGATTTCATTGCTGTGTGATACTGCATTGTACGTAAGTACCACAAGTTCTTTATCCATTTTTCACTTTCTGCGATGTTGAACTTGTACTGTAAACGGGGTTCTTGTAAACAGAGACGTTCCAAACTTTGGGGTGGCTGTGTCTTTTTGATTTTAATTTCCCTAAGCTATAGGACCATAAGTGGAAGTGCCCTAGGTTCTGTTGCTTTGTTTTTTAGATGTTTCAGGAAACACCATACACTTCTCCCAAGTGTCTGTTGGCAATTTACATCCCGCCCATCAGCATAAGAAGGCTCCCAGTTCTCAATGGCCTGTTGCCTTTCTGGATTTTACACTTTTTTCAGATGGCCCTTTTAACCGGGGGGAAGTGAGACTTCATTGTAGTGCAGATTTCCTTTGCAAGCTTGCTTGGTTGGCCAAAAAGGGCGTATGCGTTTTTTCCTGAATATATTCAGGAAAAAACGCATACGCCCTTTTTGGCCAAGTGCATCATTGTGGACGTTCTGCCTCTTTTCCGATGCTTTCAATGCAATTCCAGTCTACCTCCTGAAATCGGTTTCCTGCAATTCTGCCCCGCTTTCAAGTCCTCTTGGCAGCCTTACTTCAGTCTATTTTTGGACGATAGCTGTCATTTATAACTCTGCAGGTTTGTGAATTACAGTGCCCCTGAGCTCCTTTCTTCAACTCGCTTTCTTTTGAGCTGGCCGCAACACCGCAGGATGGCTTCAGGCCCTAATCTGTTTCCGGCCCGGCATGCTGAGCCTTTGGTTAATTCCTCTTCCTGGTGGGAAATGAGAGTTAAATTTGCCCGTTCAGACACCTCCAGCTAGTCTCTCATTGGTTCTCGCTATTACCGTTCATCTTCCGCAGAAATTGCAAACTGGGCCAAACAGGAGGTTAAAGGGACTGACTCTCCAAGTCGGGAGAGTGTTAGTAAAGCGTCTGGAATGTTGCACCCGAGTACCAGGGGAGGAAAACTGAGACATATTTGAACACGTCTCCCGATCACATGGTTGATCATACTCTGGGTTCCACATGCATGTTTTAGCTGAAGGAAGAATACCTTAAACCTGGAGAGTTGAGACCCGTGTAATGGGTACCATGCAATATGACTTCAAAGGGTCTTCATTTGCTCACCGAACCTCTCCAATCCTATCACTGCTGCGTTTATGCCCCTGTACACACGCTTGATTCTCTTTTGGAGACATAGCAATCCATAGGTTTTAAGATACTTACTAGTCAGGTACATTCTTAGGCGTTTAATATGGGGTGTTGAGTCCATTTCGTTGAGCAAGGAGTAGCTCTTGTCTATTCCATATTTGGCTTAAGGAACTTTATCTGTGCTCATTTCAATCTCTGGTTTTATGCAGCAACCCAACTCACCTTTCCCCTGAAGCAAGCATAAGTTGGTTTTCTAAATTTGAGACCCTGTTCTGTTTGGAATGCAGTTCCTGTGTAGCCAAGTTTACATTCCGTGTATTAGTGATATCTTATGATGTTTCTTTTTCTGTGTGACTTATTTCAGTTAGAATCATCGTACCTGAATCCACTCATTATGCTGCTACGGGCCTGATGACATAGATTTCATTGCTGACTGATACTGCATTGTACGTAAGTACCACAAGTTCTTTATCCATTTTTCACTTTCTGTGATATTGAACTTGTACGGTAAACGAGGTTCTTGTAAACGGAGGCGTCCCAAACTTTGGGGTGGCTGTGTCTTTTTGATTTTAATTTCCCTAAGCTATAGGACCATAAGTGGAAGTGCCCTAGGCTCTGTTGCTTTGTTTTTTAGATGTTTCAGGAAACACCATACACTTCTCCCGAGTGGTTGTTGGCAATTTACATCCCGCCCATCAGCATAACAAGGCTCCCAGTTCTCCATGGCCTGTCCTGCCTTTCTGGATTTTACACTTTTTTCAGATGGCCCTTTTAACCGGGGGGAAGTGAGACTTCATTGTAGTGCAGATTTCCTTTGCAAGCTTGCTTGGTTGGCCAAAAAGGGCGTATGCGTTTTTTCCTGAATATATTCAGGAAAAAACGCATACGCCCTTTTGGCCAAGTGCATCATTGTGGACGTTCTGCCTCTTTTCCTATGCTTTCAATGCAATTCCAGTCTACCTCCTGAAATCGGTTTCCTGCAATTCTGTCCCACTTTCAAGTCCTCTTGGCAGCCTTACTTCAGTCTATTTTTGGACGATAGCTGTCATTTATAACTCTGCAGGTTTGTGAATTACAGTGCCCCTGAGCTCCTTTCTTCAACTCGCTTTCTTTTGAGCTGGCCGCAACACCGCAGGATGGCTTCAGGCCCTAATCTGATTCTGGCATGGCACGCTGAGCCTTTGGTTAATTACTCTTCCTGGTAGGAAATGAGAGTTAAATTTGCCCGTCCAGACACCTCCAGCTAGTCTCCATTGGTTCTCGCTATTCCTGTTCATCTTCCGCAGAAATTGCAAACTGGGCCAAACAGGAGGTTAAAGGGACTGACTCTCCAAGTCGGGAGAGTGTTAGTAAAGCGTCTGGAATGTTGCACCTGAGTACCAGGGTACGAAAACTGAGACATATTTGAACACGTCTCCCGATCACATGGTTGATCATACTCTAGGTTCCACATGCATGTTTTAGCTGAAGGAAGAATACCTTAAACCTGGGTAGTTGAAACCCGTGGAATGGGTACCATGCAATATGACTTCAAAGGGTCTTCATTTGCTCACCGAACCTCTCCAATCCTATCACTGCTGCGTTTATGCCCCTGTACACATGCTTGATTCTCTTTTGGAGACATAGCAATCCATAGGTTTTAAGATACTTACAAGTCAGGTACATTCTTAGGCGTTTAATATGCGTTGTTGAGTCCATTTCGTTGAGCAAGGAGTAGCTCTTGTCTATTCCATATTTGGCTTAAGGAACTTTATCTGTGCTCATTTCAATCTCTGGTTTTATGCAGCACCCCAACTCACCTTTACCCTTAAGCAAGCATAAGTTGTTTTTCTAAATTTGAGTCCCTGTTCTGTTCTGTAATTCAGTTCCTGTGTAGCCAAGTTTACATTCCGTGTATTACTGATATCTTATGATGTTTCTTTTTCTGTGTGACTTACTTCAGTTAGAATCATCATACCTGAATCCACTCATTGTGCTGCTAAGGGCCTGATGACACAGATTTCATTGCTGAGTGATATTGCTTTGTAAGTACATACCACAACTTCTTTATCCATTATTCACTTTCTGCAATGTTGAACTTGTACTGTAAACGAGGTTCTTGTAAACAGAGCCATTCCAAACTTTGGGGTGGCTGTGTCTTTTTGATTTTAATTTCCCTAAGCTATAGGACCATAAGTGGAAGTGCCCTAGGTTCTGTTGCTTTGTTTTTTAGATGTTTCAGGAAACACCATACACTTCTCCCGAGTGGTTGTTGGCAATTTACATCCCGCCCATCAGCATAACAAGGCTCCCAGTTCTCCATGGCCTGTCCTGCCTTTCTGGATTTTACACTTTTTTCAGATGGCCCTTTTGACCGGGGGGAAGTGAGACTTCATTGTAGTGCAGATTTCCTTTGCAAGCTTGCTTGGTTGGCCAAAAAGGGCGTATGCGTTTTTTCCTGAATATATTCAGGAAAAAACGCATACGCCCTTTTTGGCCAAGTGCATCATTGTGGACGTTCTGCCTCTTTTCCTATGCTTTCAATGCAATTCCAGTCTACCTCCTGAAATCGGTTTCCTGCAATTCTGCCCCGCTTTCAAGTCCTCTTGGCAGCCTTACTTCAGTCTATTTTTGGACGATAGCTGTCATTTATAACTCTGCAGGTTTGTGAATTACAGTGCCCCTGAGCTCCTTTCTTCAACTCGCTTTCTTTTGAGCTGGCCGCAACACCGCAGGTTGGCTTCAGGCCCTAAACTGTTTCCGGTACGGCACACTGAGCCTTTGGTTATTTCCTCTTCCTGGTGGGAATTGAGAGTTAAATTTGCCCGTCCAGACACCTCCAGCTAGCCTCTCATTGGTTCTCGCTATTCCTGTTCATCTTCCGCAGAAATTGCAAACTGGGCCAAACAGGAGGTTAAAGGCGCTGACTCTCCAAGTGGGGAGAGTGTTAGTAAAGCGTCTGGAATGTTGCACCCGAGTACAAGGGGAGGAAAACTGAGACATATTTGAACACGTCTCCCGTTCACATGGTTGATCATACTTGGGTTCCACATGCATGTTTTAGCTGAAGGAAGAATACCTTAAACCTGGAGAGTTGAGACCCGTGGAATGGGTACCATGCAATATGACTTCAAAGGGTCTTCATTTGCTCACCGAACCTCTCCAATCCTATCACTGCTGCGTTTATGCCCCTGTACACATGCTTGATTCTCTTTCGGAGACATAGCAATCCATAGGTTTTAAGATACTTACTAGTCAGGTACATTCTTAGGCGTTTAATATGCGGTGTTGAGTCCATTCCGTTGAGCAAGGAGTAGCTCTTGTCTATTCCATATTTGACTTAAGGAACTTTATCTGTGCTCATTTCAATCTCTGGTTTTATGCAGCACCCCAACTCACCTTTACCCTTAAGCAAGCATAAGTTGGTTTTCTAAATTTGAGACCCTGTTCTGTTTTGGAATGCAGTTCCTGTGTAGCCAAGTTTACATTCCGTGTATTAGTGATATCTTATGATGTTTCTTTTTCTGTGTGACTTATTTCAGTTAGAATCATCGTACCTGAATCCACTCATTATGCTGCTACGGGCCTGATGACATAGATTTCATTGCTGAGTGATACTGCATTGTACGTAAGTACCACAAGTTCTTTATCCATTTTTCACTTTTTGTGATATTGAACTTGTACGGTAAACGAGGTTCTTGTAAACGGAGGCGTCCCAAACTTTGGGGTGGCTGTGTCTTTTTGATTTTAATTTCCCTAAGCTATGGGGCCATAAGTGGAAGTGCCCTAGGCTCTGTTGCTTTGTTTTTTAGATGTTTCAGGAAACACCATACACTTCTCCCGAGTGGTTGTTGGCAATTTACATCCCGCCCATCAGCATAACAAGGCTCCCAGTTCTCCATGGCCTGTCCTGCCTTTCTGGATTTTACACTTTTTTCAGATGGCCCTTTTGACCGGGGGGAAGTGAGACTTCATTGTAGTGCAGATTTCCTTTGCAAGCTTGCTTGGTTGGCCAAAAAGGGCGTATGCGTTTTTTCCTGAATATATTCAGGAAAAAACGCATACGCCCTTTTTGGCCAAGTGCATCATTGTGGACGTTCTGCCTCTTTCCCTATGCTTTCAATGCAATTCCAGTCTACCTCCTGAAATCGGTTTCCTGCAATTCTGCCCCGCTTTCAAGTCCTCTTGGCAGCCTTACTTCAGTCTATTTTTGGACGATAGCTGTCATTTATAACTCTGCAGGTTTGTGAATTACAGTGCCCCTGAGCTCCTTTCTTCAACTCGCTTTCTTGTGACCTGGCCGCAACACCGCAGGATGGCTTCAGGCCCTAATCTGGTTTCGGCCCGGCATGCTGAGCCTTTGGTTAATTCCTCTTCCTGGTGGGAAATGAGAGTTAAATTTGCCCGTCCAGACACCTCCAGCTAGCCTCTCATTGGTTCTTGCTATTCCTGTTCATCTTCCGCAGAAATTGCAAACTGGGCCAAACAGGAGGTTAAAGGGACTGACTCTCCAAGTCGGGAGAGTGTTAGTAAAGCGTCTGGAATGTTGCACCCGAGTACCAGGGGAGGAAAACTGAGACATATTTGAACACGTCTCCCGATCACATGGTTGATCATACTCTGGTTCCACATGCATGTTTTAGCTGAAGGAAGAATACCTAAAACCTGGGTAGTTGAAACCCGTGGAATGGGTACCATGCAATATGACTTCAAAGGGTCTTCATTTGCTCACCGAACCTCTCCAATCCTATCACTGCTGCGTTTATGCCCCTGTACACATGCTTGATTCTCTTTCGGAGACATAGCAATCCATAGGTTTTAAGATACTTACTAGTCAGGTACATTCTTAGGCGTTTAATATGCGGTGTTGAGTCCATTCCGTTGAGCAAGGAGTAGCTCTTGTCTATTCCATATTTGGCTTAAGGAACTTTATCTGTGCTCATTTCAATCTCTGGTTTTATGCAGCAACCCAACTCACCTTTACCCTTAAGCAAGCATAAGTTGGTTTTCTAAATTTGAGACCCTGTTCTGTTTTGGAATTCAGTTCCTGTGTAGCCAAGTTTACATTCCGTGTATTAGTGATATCTTATGATGTTTCTTTTTCTGTGTGACTTATTTCAGTTAGAATCATCGTACCTGAATCTACTCATTATGCTGCTACGGGCCTGATGACATAGATTTCATTGCTGAGTGATACTGCATTGTACGTAAGTACCACAAGTTCTTTATCCATTTTTCACTTTCTGCGATGTTGAACTTGTACTGTAAACGGGGTTCTTGTAAACAGAGCCGTTCCAAACTTTGGGGTGGCTGTGTCTTTTTGATTTTAATTTCCCTAAGCTATAGGACCATAAGTGGAAGTGCCCTAGGCTCTGTTGCTTTGTTTTTTAGATGTTTCAGGAAACACCATACACTTCTCCCAAGTGTCTGTTGGCAATTTACATCCCGCCCATCAGCATAACAAGGCTCCCAGTTCTCCATGGCCTGTCCTGCCTTTCTGGATTTTACACTTTTTTCAGATGGCCCTTTTGACCGGGGGGAAGTGAGACTTCATTGTAGTGCAGATTTCCTTTGCAAGCTTGCTTGGTTGGCCAAAAAGGGCGTATGCGTTTTTTCCTGAATATATTCAGGAAAAAACGCATACGCCCTTTTTGGCCAAGTGCATCATTGTGGACGTTCTGCCTCTTTTCCGATGCTTTCAATGCAATTCCAGTCTACCTCCTGAAATCGGTTTCCTGCAATTCTGCCCCGCTTTCAAGTCCTCTTGGCAGCCTTACTTCAGTCTATTTTTGGACGATAGCTGTCATTTATAACTCTGCAGGTTTGTGAATTACAGTGCCCCTGAGCTCCTTTCTTCAACTCGCTTTCTTTTGAGCTGGCCGCAACACCGCAGGATGGCTTCAGGCCCTAATCTGGTTCCGGCCCGGCATGCTGAGCCTTTGGTTAATTCCTCTTCCTGGTGGGAAATGAGAGTTAAATTTGCCCGTTCAGACACCTCCAGCTAGTCTCTCATTGGTTCTCGCTATTACTGTTCATCTTCCGCAGAAATTGCAAACTGGGCCAAACAGGAGGTTAAAGGGACTGACTCTCCAAGTCGGGAGAGTGTTAGTAAAGCGTCTGGAATGTTGCACCCGAGTACCAGGGGAGGAAAACTGAGACATATTTGAACACGTCTCCCGATCACATGGTTGATCATACTCTGGGTTCCACATGCATGTTTTAGCTGAAGGAAGAATACCTTAAACCTGGAGAGTTGAGACCCGTGTAATGGGTACCATGCAATATGAGTTCAAAGGGTCTTCATTTGCTCACCGAACCTCTCCAATCCTATCACTGCTGCGTTTATGCCCCTGTACACACGCTTGATTCTCTTTTGGAGACATAGCAATCCATAGGTTTTAAGATACTTACTAGTCAGGTACATTCTTAGGCGTTTAATATGGGGTGTTGAGTCCATTTCGTTGAGCAAGGAGTAGCTCTTGTCTATTCCATATTTGGCTTAAGGAACTTTATCTGTGCTCATTTCAATCTCTGGTTTTATGCAGCAACCCAACTCACCTTTCCCCTGAAGCAAGCATAAGTTGGTTTTCTAAATTTGAGACCCTGTTCTGTTTGGAATGCAGTTCCTGTGTAGCCAAGTTTACATTCCGTGTATTAGTGATATCTTATGATGTTTCTTTTTCTGTGTGACTTATTTCAGTTAGAATCATCGTACCTGAATCCACTCATTATGCTGCTACGGGCCTGATGACATAGATTTCATTGCTGACTGATACTGCATTGTACGTAAGTACCACAAGTTCTTTATCCATTTTTCACTTTCTGTGATATTGAACTTGTACGGTAAACGAGGTTCTTGTAAATGGAGGCGTCCCAAACTTTGGGGTGGCTGTGTCTTTTTGATTTTAATTTCCCTAAGCTATAGGACCATAAGTGGAAGTGCCCTAGGCTCTGTTGCTTTGTTTTTTAGATGTTTCAGGAAACACCATACACTTCTCCCGAGTGTCTGTTGGCAATTTACATCCCGCCCATCAGCATAACAAGGCTCCCAGTTCTCAATGGCCTGTTGCCTTTCTGGATTTTACACTTTTTTCAGATGGCCCTTTTGACCGAGGGGAAGTGAGACTTCATTGTAGTGCAGATTTCCTTTGCAAGCTTGCTTGGTTGGCCAAAAAGGGCGTATGCGTTTTTTCCTGAATATATTCAGGAAAAAACGCATACACCCTTTTTGGCCAAGTGCATCATTGTGGACGTTCTGCCTCTTTTCCTATGCTTTCAATGCAATTCCAGTCTACCTCCTGAAATCGGTTTCCTGCAATTCTGCCCCGCTTTCAAGTCCTCTTGGCAGCCTTACTTCAGTCTATTTTTGGACGATAGCTGTCATTTATAACTCTGCAGGTTTGTGAATTACAGTGCCCCTGAGCTCCTTTCTTCAACTCGCTTTCTTGTGACCTGGCCGCAACACCGCAGGATGGCTTCAGGCCCTAATCTGGTTCCTGCCCGGCATGCTGAGCCTTTGGTTAATTCCTCTTCCTGGTGGGAAATGAGAGTTAAATTTGCCCGTCCAGACACCTCCAGCTAGTCTCTCATTGGTTCTCGCTATTCCTGTTCATCTTCCGCAGAAATTGCAAACTGGGCCAAACAGGAGGTTAAAGGGACTGACTCTCCAAGTCGGGAGAGTGTTAGTAAAGCGTCTGGAATGTTGCACCCGAGTACCAGGGGAGGAAAACTGAGACATATTTGAACACGTCTCCCGTTCACATGGTTGATCATACACTGGGTTCCACATGCATGTTTTAGCTGAAGGAAGAATACCTTAAACCTGGAGAGTTGAGACCCGTGGAATGGGTACCATGCAATATGACTTCAAAGGGTCTTCATTTGCTCACCGAACCTCTCCAATCCTATCACTGCTGCGTTTATGCCCCTGTACACACGCTTGATTGTCTTTTGGAGACATAGCAATCCATAGGTTTTAAGATACTTACTAGTCAGGTACATTCTTAGGCGTTTAATATGGGGTGTTGAGTCCATTTTGTTGAGCAAGGAGTAGCTCTTGTGTATTCCATATTTGGCTTAAGGAACTTTATCTGTGCTCATTTCAATCTCTGGTTTTATGCAGCACCCCAACTCACCTTTCCCCTGAAGCAAGCATAAGTTGGTTTTCTAAATTTGAGACCCTGTTCTGTTTTGGAATGCAGTTCCTGTGTAGCCAAGTTTACATTCCGTGTATTAGTGATATCTTATGATGTTTCTTTTTCTGTGTGACTTATTTCAGTTAGAATCATCGTACCTGAATCCACTCATTATGCTGCTACGGGCCTGATGACATAGATTTCATTGCTGAGTGATACTGCATTGTACGTAAGTACCACAAGTTCTTTATCCATTTTTCACTTTCTGCGATGTTGAACTTGTACTGTAAACGAGGTTCTTGTAAACAGAGGCGTCCCAAACTTTGGGGTGGCTGTGTCTTTTTGATTTTAATTTCCCTAAGCTATAGGACCATAAGTGGCAGTGCCCTAGGCTCTGTTGCTTTGTTTTTTAGATGTTTCAGGAAACACCATACACTTCTCCTGAGTGTCTGTTGGCAATTTACATCCTCCCATCAGCATAACAAGGCTCCCAGTTCTCCATGGCCTGTCTTGCCTTTCTGGATTTTACACTTTATTCAGATGGCCCTTTTGACCGGGGGGAAGTGAGACTTCATTGTAGTGCAGATTTCCTTTGCAAGCTTGCTTGGTTGGCCAAAAAGGGCGTATGCGTTTTTTCCTGAATATATTCAGGAAAAAACGCATACGCCCTTTTTGGCCAAGTGCATCATTGTGGACGTTCTGCCTCTTTTCCTATGCTTTCAATGCAATTCCAGTCTACCTCCTGAAATCGGTTTCCTGCAATTCTGCCCCGCTTTCAAGTCCTCTTGGCAGCCTTACTTCAGTCTATTTTTGGACGATAGCTGTCATTTATAACTCTGCAGGTTTGTGAATTACAGTGCCCCTGAGCTCCTTTCTTCAACTCGCTTTCTTGTGAGCTGGCCGCAACACCGCAGGATGGCTTCAGGCCCTAATCTGATTCTGGCATGGCACGCTGAGCCTTTGGTTATTTCCTCTTCCTGGTGGGAAATGAGAGTTAAATTTGCCCGTCCAGACACCTCCAGCTAGTCTCCATTGGTTCTCGCTATTCCTGTTCATCTTCCGCAGAAATTGCAAACTGGGCCAAACAGGAGGTTAAAGGGACTGACTCTCCAAGTCGGGAGAGTGTTAGTAAAGCGTCTGGAATGTTGCACCCGAGTACCAGGGTACGAAAACTGAGACATATTTGAACACGTCTCCCGATCACATGGTTGATCATACTCTAGGTTCCACATGCATGTTTTAGCTGAAGGAAGAATACCTTAAACCTAGGTAGTTGCAACACGTGGAATGGGTACCATGCAATATGACTTCAAAGGGTCTTCATTTGCTCACCGAACCTCTCCAATCCTATCACTGCTGCTTTTATGCACCTGTACACATGCTTGATTCTCTTTTGGAGACATAGCAATCCATAGGTTTTAAGATACTTACAAGTCAGGTACATTCTTAGGCGTTTAATATGCGTTGTTGAGTCCATTTCGTTGAGCAAGGAGTAGCTCTTGTCTATTCCATATTTGGCTTAAGGAACTTTATCTGTGCTCATTTCAATCTCTGGTTTTATGCAGCACCCCAACTCACCTTTACCCTTAAGCAAGCATAAGTTGGTTTTCTAAATTTGAGTCCCTGTTCTGTTCTGTAATTCAGTTCCTGTGTAGCCAAGTTTACATTCCGTGTATTACTGATATCTTATGATGTTTCTTTTTCTGTGTGACTTACTTCAGTTAGAATCATCATACCTGAATCCACTCATTGTGCTGCTAAGGGCCTGATGACACAGATTTCATTGCTGAGTGATATTGCTTTGTAAGTACATACCACAACTTCTTTATCCATTTTTCACTTTCTGCGATGTTGAACTTGTACTGTAAACGAGGTTCTTGTAAACAGAGCCGTTCCAAACTTTGGGGTGGCTGTGTCTTTTTGATTTTAATTTCCCTAAGCTATAGGACCATAAGTGGAAGTGCCCTAGGTTCTGTTGCTTTGTTTTTTAGATGTTTCAGGAAACACCATACACTTCTCCCGAGTGGTTGTTGGCAATTTACATCCCGCCCATCAGCATAACAAGGCTCCCAGTTCTCCATGGCCTGTCCTGCCTTTCTGGATTTTACACTTTTTTCAGATGGCCCTTTTGACCGGGGGGAAGTGAGACTTCATTGTAGTGCAGATTTCCTTTGCAAGCTTGCTTGGTTGGCCAAAAAGGGCGTATGCGTTTTTTCCTGAATATATTCAGGAAAAAACGCATACGCCCTTTTTGGCCAAGTGCATCATTGTGGACGTTCTGCCTCTTTTCCTATGCTTTCAATGCAATTCCAGTCTACCTCCTGAAATCGGTTTCCTGCAATTCTGCCCCGCTTTCAAGTCCTCTTGGCAGCCTTACTTCAGTATATTTTTGGACGATAGCTGTCATTTATAACTCTGCAGGTTTGTGAATTACAGTGCCCCTGAGCTCCTTTCTTCAACTCGCTTTCTTGTGACCTGGCCGCAACACCGCAGGATGGCTTCAGGCCCTAATCTGGTTCCGGTACGGCACGCTGAGCCTTTGGTTATTTCCTCTTCCTGGTGGGAAATGAGAGTTAAATTTGCCCGTCCAGACACCTCCAGCTAGCCTCTCATTGGTTCTCGCTATTCCTGTTCATCTTCCGCAGAAATTGCAAACTGGGCCAAACAGGAGGTTAAAGGGACTGACTCTCTAAGTCGGGAGAGTGTTAGTAAAGCGTCTGGAATGTTGCACCCGAGTACCAGGGTACGAAAACTGAGACATATTTGAACACGTCTCCCGATCACATGGTTGATCATACTCTGGGTTCCACATGCATATTTTAGCTGAAGGAAGAATACCTAAAACCTGGGTAGTTGAAACCCGTGGAATGGGTACCATGCAATATGACTTCAAAGGGTCTTCATTTGCTCACCGAACCTCTCCAATCCTATCACTGCTGCGTTTATGCCCCTGTACACATGCTTGATTCTCTTTCGGAGACATAGCAATCCATAGGTTTTAAGATACTTACTAGTCAGGTACATTCTTAGGCGTTTAATATGCGGTGTTGAGTCCATTTCGTTGAGCAAGGAGTAGCTCTTGTCTATTCCATATTTGGCTTAAGGAACTTTATCTGTGCTCATTTCAATCTCTGGTTTTATGCAGCACCCCAACTCACCTTTCCCCTTAAGCAAGCATAAGTTGGTTTTCTAAATTTGAGACCCTGTTCTGTTTTGGAATGCAGTTCCTGTGTAGCCAAGTTTACATTCCGTGTATTAGTGATATCTTATGATGTTTCTTTTTCTGTGTGACTTATTTCAGTTAGAATCATCGTACCTGAATCCACTCATTATGCTGCTACGGGCCTGATGACATAGATTTCATTGCTGAGTGATACTGCATTGTACGTAAGTACCACAAGTTCTTTATCCATTTTTCACTTTCTGTGATATTGAACTTGTACGGTAAACGAGGTTCTTGTAAACGGAGGCGTCCCAAACTTTGGGGTGGCTGTGTCTTTTTGATTTTAATTTCCCTAAGCTATAGGGCCATAAGTGGAAGTGCCCTAGGCTCTGTTGCTTTGTTTTTTAGATGTTTCAGGAAACACCATACACTTCTCCTGAGTGGTTGTTGGCAATTTACATCCCGCCCATCAGCATAACAAGGCTCCCAGTTCTCCATGGCCTGTCCTGCCTTTCTGGATTTTACACTTTTTTCAGATGGCCGTTTTGACCGGGGGGAAGTGAGACTTCATTGTAGTGCAGATTTCCTTTGCAAGCTTGCTTGGTTGGCCAAAAAGGGCGTATGCGTTTTTTCCTGAATATATTC
Source organism: Delphinus delphis (assembly GCF_949987515.2). Lineage (NCBI taxonomy): Eukaryota > Metazoa > Chordata > Mammalia > Artiodactyla > Delphinidae > Delphinus > Delphinus delphis. The sequence continues at coordinate 143,439 of NW_027192811.1, forward strand.
AGGAAAAAACGCATACGCCCTTTTTGGCCAAGTGCATCATTGTGGACGTTCTGCCTCTTTTCCTATGCTTTCAATGCAATTCCAGTCTACCTCCTGAAATCGGTTTCCTGCAATTCTGCCCCGCTTTCAAGTCCTCTTGGCAGCCTTACTTCAGTCTATTTTTGGACGATAGCTGTCATTTATAACTCTGCAGGTTTGTGAATTACAGTGCCCCTGAGCTCCTTTCTTCAACTTGCTTTCTTGTGACCTGGCCGCAACACCGCAGGATGGCTTCAGGCCCTAATCTGGTTCCGGCACGGCACGCTGAGCCTTTGGTTATTTCCTCTTCCTGGTGGGAAATGAGAGTTAAATTTGCCCGTCCAGACACCTCCAGCTAGTCTCTCATTGGTTCTCGCTATTCCTGTTCATCTTCCGCAGAAATTGCAAACTGGGCCAAACAGGAGGTTAAAGGCGCTGACTCTCCAAGTGGGGAGAGTGTTAGTAAAGCATCTGGAATGTTGCACCCGAGTACCAGGGGAGGAAAACTGAGACATATTTGAACACGTCTCCCGTTCACATGGTTGATCATACTTGGGTTCCACATGCATGTTTTAGCTGAAGGAAGAATACCTTAAATCTGGAGAGTTAAGACCCGTGTAATGGGTACCATGCAATATGACTTCAAAGGGTCTTCATTTGCTCACCGAACCTCTCCAATCCTATCACTGCTGCGTTTATGCCCCTGTACACATGCTTGATTCTCTTTCGGAGACATAGCAATCCATAGGTTTTAAGATACTTACTAGTCAGGTACATTCTTAGGCGTTTAATATGCAGTGTTGAGTCCATTTCGTTGAGCAAGGAGTAGCTCTTGTCTATTCCATATTTGACTTAAGGAACTTTATCTGTGCTCATTTCAATCTCTGGTTTTATGCAGCACCCCAACTCACCTTTACCCTTAAGCAAGCATAAGTTGGTTTTCTAAATTTGAGACCCTGTTCTGTTCTGTAATTCAGTTCCTGTGTAGCCAAGTTTACATTCCGTGTATTACTGATATCTTATGATGTTTCTTTTTCTGTGTGACTTACTTCAGTTAGAATCATCATACCTGAATACACTCATTGTGCTGCTAAGGGCCTGATGACACAGATTTCATTGCTGAGTGATATTGCTTTGTAAGTAAATACCACAACTTCTTTCTCCATTTTTCACTTTCTGCGATGTTGAACTTGTACTGTAAACGAGGTTCTTGTAAACAGAGCCGTCCCAAACTTTGGGGTGGCTGTGTCTTTTTGATTTTAATTTCCCTAAGCTATAGGACCATAAGTGGCAGTGCCCTAGGCTCTGTTGCTTTGTTTTTTAGATGTTTCAGGAAACACCATACACTTCTCCCGAGTGGCTGTTGGCAATTTACATCCCGCCCATCAGCATAACAAGGCTCCCAGTCCTCCATGGCCTGTCCTGCCTTTCTGGATTTTACCCTTTTTTCAGATGGCCCTTTTGACCGGGGGGAAGTGAGACTTCATTGTAGTGCAGATTTCCTTTGCAAGCTTGCTTGGTTGGCCAAAAAGGGCGTATGCGTTTTTTCCTGAATATATTCAGGAAAAAACGCATACGCCCTTTTTGGCCAAGTGCATCATTGTGGACATTCTGCCTCTTTTCCTATGCTTTCAATGCAATTCCAGTCTACCTCCTGAAATCGGTTTCCTGCAATTCTGCCCCGCTTTCAAGTCCTCTTGGCAGCCTTACTTCAGTCTATTTTTGGACGATAGCTGTCATTTATAACTCTGCAGGTTTGTGAATTACAGTGCCCCTGAGCTCCTTTCTTCAACTCGCTTTCTTGTGAGCTGGCCGCAACACCGCAGGATGGCTTCAGGCCCTAATCTGGTTCCGGCCCGGCATGCTGAGCCTTTGGTTAATTCCTCTTCCTGGTGGGAAATGAGAGTTAAATTTGCCCGTCCAGACACCTCCAGCTAGCCTCTCATTGGTTCTCGCTATTCCTGTTCATCTTCCGCAGAAATTGCAAACTGGGCCAAACAGGAGGTTAAAGGGACTGACTCTCCAAGTGGGGAGAGTGTCAGTAAAGCGTCTGGAATGTTGCACCCGAGTACCAGGGGAGGAAAACTGAGACATATTTGAACACATCTCCCGATCACATGGTTGATCATACTCTAGGTTCCACATGCATGTTTTAGCTGAAAGAAGAATAACTTAAACCTGGGTAGTTGAAACCCGTGGAATGGGTACCATGCAATGTGACTTCAAAGGGTCTTCATTTGCTCACCGAACCTCTCCTATCCTATCACTGCTGCGTTTATGCCCCTGTACACATGCTTGATTCTCTTTCGGAGACATAGCAATCCATAGGTTTTAAGATACTTACTAGTCAGGTACATTCTTAGGCGTTTAATATGGGGTGTTGAGTCCATTTCGTTGAGCAAGGAGTAGCTCTTGTCTATTCCATATTTGGCTTAAGGAACTTTATCTGTGCTCGTTTCAATCTCTGGTTTTATGCAGCACCCCAACTCACCTTTACCCTTAAGCAAGCATAAGTTGGTTTTCTAAATTTGAGACCCTGTTCTGTTCTGTAATTCAGTTCCTGTGTAGCCAAGTTTACATTCCGTGTATTACTGATATCTTATGATGTTTCTTTTTCTGTGTGACTTATTTCAGTTAGAATCATCATACCTGAATCCACTCATTGTGATGCTAAGGGCCTGATGACATAGATTTCATTGCTGAGTGATATTGCTTTGTATGTAAATACCACAACTTCTTTATCCATTTTTCACTTTCTGCGATGTTGAACTTGTACTGTAAACGAGGTTCTTGTAAACAGAGGCGTCCCAAACTTTGGGGTGGCTGTGTCTTTTTGATTTTAATTTCCCTAAGCTATAGGACCATAAGTGGCAGTGCCCTAGGCTCTGTTGCTTTGTTTTTTAGATGTTTCAGGAAACACCATACACTTCTCCCGAGTGTCTGTTGGCAATTTACATCCCGCCCATCAGCATAACAAGGCTCCCAGTTCTCCATGGCCTGTCCTGCCTTTCTGGATTTTACACTTTTTTCAGATGGCCCTTTTGACTGGGGGGAAGTGAGACTTCATTGTAGTGCAGATTTCCTTTGCAAGCTTGCTTGGTTGGCCAAAAAGGGCGTATGCGTTTTTTCCTGAATATATTCAGGAAAAAACGCATACGCCCTTTTTGGCCAAGTGCATCATTGTGGACGTTCTGCCTCTTTTCCTATGCTTTCAATGCAATTCCAGTCTACCTCCTGAAATCGGTTTCCTGCAATTCTGCCCCGCTTTCAAGTCCTCTTGGCAGCCTTACTTCAGTCTATTTTTGGACGATAGCTGTCATTTATAACTCTGCAGGTTTGTGAATTACAGTGCCCCTGAGCTCCTTTCTTCAACTCGCTTTCTTTTGAGCTGGCCACAACACCGCAGGATGGCTTCAGGCCCTAATCTGATTCTGGCATGGCACGCTGAGCCTTTGGTTAATTCCTCTTCCTGGTAGGAAATGAGAGTTAAATTTGCCCGTCCAGACACCTCCAGCTAGTCTCCATTGGTTCTCGCTATTCCTGTTCATCTTCCGCAGAAATTGCAAACTGGGCCAAACAGGAGGTTAAAGGGACTGACTCTCCAAGTCGGGAGAGTGTTAGTAAAGCGTCTGGAATGTTGCACCCGAGTACCAGGGTACGAAAACTGAGATATATTTGAACACGTCTCCCGATCACATGGTTGATCATACTCTAGGTTCCACATGCATGTTTTAGCTGAAGGAAGAATACCTTAAACCTGGGTAGTTGAAACCCATGGAATGGGTACCATGCAATATGACTTCAAAGGGTCTTCATTTGCTCACCCAACCTCTCCAATCCTATCACTGCTGCATTTATGCCCCTGTACACATGCTTGATTCTCTTTTGAAGACATAGCAATCCATAGGTTTTAAGATACTTACAAGTCAGGTACATTCTTAGGCGTTTAATATGCGGTGTTGAGTCCATTTCGTTGAGCAAGGAGTAGCTCTTGTCTATTCCATATTTGGCTTAAGGAACTTTATCTGTGCTCATTTCAATCTCTGGTTTTATGCAGCACCCCAACTCACCTTTACCCTTAAGCAAGCATAAGTTGGTTTTCTAAATTTGAGTCCCTGTTCTGTTCTGTAATTCAGTTCCTGTGTAGCCAAGTTTACATTCCGTGTATTACTGATATCTTATGATGTTTCTTTTTCTGTGTGACTTACTTCAGTTAGAATCATCATACCTGAATCCACTCATTGTGCTGCTAAGGGCCTGATGACACAGATTTCATTGCTGAGTGATATTGCTTTGTAAGTAAATACCACAACTTCTTTCTCCATTTTTCACTTTCTGCGATGTTGAACTTGTACTGTAAACGAGGTTCTTGTAAACAGAGCCGTTCCAAACTTTGGGGTGGCTGTGTCTTTTTTATTTTAATTTCCCTAAGCTATAGGACCATAAGTGGAAGTGCCCTAGGTTCTGTTGCTTTGTTTTTTAGATGTTTCAGGAAACACCATACACTTCTCCCGAGTGGTTGTTGGCAATTTACATCCCGCCCATCAGCATAACAAGGCTCCCAGTTCTCCATGGCCTGTCCTGCCTTTCTGGATTTTACACTTTTCTCAGATGGCCCTTTTGACTGGGGGGAAGTGAGACTTCATTGTAGTGCAGATTTCCTTTGCAAGCTTGCTTGGTTGGCCAAAAAGGGCGTATGCGTTTTTTCCTGAATATATTCAGGAAAAAACGCATACGCCCTTTTTGGCCAAGTGCATCATTGTGGACGTTCTGCCTCTTTTCCTATGCTTTCAATGCAATTCCAGTCTACATCCTGAAATCGGTTTCCTGTAATTCTGCCCCGCTTTCAAGTCCTCTTGGAAGCCTTACTTCAGTCTATTTTTGGACGATAGCTGTCATTTATAACTCTGCAGGTTTGTGAATTACAGTGCCCCTGAGCTCCTTTCTTCAACTCGCTTTCTTTTGAGCTGGCCGCAACACCGCAGGATGGCTTCAGGCCCTAATCTGATTCTGGCATGGCACGCTGAGCCTTTGGTTAATTCCTCTTCCTGGTAGGAAATGAGAGTTAAATTTGCCCGTCCAGACACCTCCAGCTAGTCTCCATTGGTTCTCGCTATTCCTGTTCATCTTCCGCAGAAATTGCAAACTGGGCCAAACAGGAGGTTAAAGGGACTGACTCTCCAAGTCGGGAGAGTGTTAGTAAAGCGTCTGGAATGTTGCACCCGAGTACCAGGGTACGAAAACTGAGATATATTTGAACACGTCTCCCGATCACATGGTTGATCATACTCTAGGTTCCACATGCATGTTTTAGCTGAAGGAAGAATACCTTAAACCTGGGTAGTTGAAACCCATGGAATGGGTACCATGCAATATGACTTCAAAGGGTCTTCATTTGCTCACCCAACCTCTCCAATCCTATCACTGCTGCATTTATGCCCCTGTACACATGCTTGATTCTCTTTTGGAGACATAGCAATCCATAGGTTTTAAGATACTTACAAGTCAGGTACATTCTTAGGCGTTTAATATGCGGTGTTGAGTCCATTTCGTTGAGCAAGGAGTAGCTCTTGTCTATTCCATATTTGGCTTAAGGAACTTTATCTGTGCTCATTTCAATCTCTGGTTTTATGCAGCACCCCAACTCACCTTTACCCTTAAGCAAGCATAAGTTGGTTTTCTAAATTTGAGTCCCTGTTCTGTTCTGTAATTCAGTTCCTGTGTAGCCAAGTTTATATTCCGTGTATTACTGATATCTTATGATGTTTCTTTTTCTGTGTGACTTACTTCAGTTAGAATCATCATACCTGAATCCACTCATTGTGCTGCTAAGGGCCTGATGACACAGATTTCATTGCTGAGTGATATTGCTTTGTAAGTAAATACCACAACTTCTTTCTCCATTTTTCACTTTCTGCGATGTTGAACTTGTACTGTAAACGAGGTTCTTGTAAACAGAGCCGTTCCAAACTTTGGGGTGGCTGTGTCTTTTTGATTTTAATTTCCCTAAGCTATAGGACCATAAGTGGAAGTGCCCTAGGTTCTGTTGCTTTGTTTTTTAGATGTTTCAGGAAACACCATACACTTCTCCCGAGTGGTTGTTGGCAATTTACATCCCGCCCATCAGCATAACAAGGCTCCCAGTTCTCCATGGCCTGTCCTGCCTTTCTGGATTTTACACTTTTTTCAGATGGCCCTTTTGACCGGGGGGAAGTGAGACTTCATTGTAGTGCAGATTTCCTTTGCAAGCTTGCTTGGTTGGCCAAAAAGGGCGTATGCGTTTTTTCCTGAATATATTCAGGAAAAAACGCATACGCCCGTTTTGGCCAAGTGCATCATTGTGGACGTTCTGCCTCTTTTCCTATGCTTTCAATGCAATTCCAGTCTACCTCCTGAAATCGGTTTCCTGCAATTCTGCCCCGCTTTCAAGTCCTCTTGGCAGCCTTACTTCAGTATATTTTTGGACAATAGCTGTCATTTATAACTCTGCAGGTTTGTGAATTACAGTGCCCCTGAGCTCCTTTCTTCAACTCGCTTTCTTTTGAGCTGGCCGCAACACCGCAGGATGGCTTCAGGCCCTAATCTGGTTCCGGTACGGCACGCTGAGCCTTTGGTTATTTCCTCTTCCTGGTGGGAAATGAGAGTTAAATTTGCCCGTCCAGACACCTCCAGCTAGTCTCCATTGGTTCTCGCTATTCCTGTTCATCTTCCGCAGAAATTGCAAACTGGGCCAAACAGGAGGTTAAAGGGACTGACTCTCCAAGTCGGGAGAGTGTTAGTAAAGCGTCTGGAATGTTGCACCCGAGTACCAGGGTACGAAAACTGAGACATATTTGAACACGTCTCCCGATCACATGGTTGATCATACTCTAGGTTCCACATGCATGTTTTAGCTGAAGGAAGAATACCTTAAACCTAGGTAGTTGCAACACGTGGAATGGGTACCATGCAATATGAGTTCAAAGGGTCTTCATTTGCTCACCGAACCTCTCCAATCCTATCACTGCTGCGTTTATGCCCCTGTACACATGCTTGATTCTCTTTTGGAGACATAGCAATCCATAGGTTTTAAGATACTTACAAGTCAGGTACATTCTTAGGCGTTTAATATGCGTTGTTGAGTCCATTTCGTTGAGCAAGGAGTAGCTCTTGTCTATTCCATATTTGGCTTAAGGAACTTTATCTGTGCTCATTTCAATCTCTGGTTTTATGCAGCACCCCAACTCACCTTTACCCTTAAGCAAGCATAAGTTGGTTTTCTAAATTTGAGTCCCTGTTCTGTTCTGTAATTCAGTTCCTGTGTAGAAAAGTTTACATTCCGTGTATTAGCGATATCTTATGATGTTTCTTTTTCTGTGTGACTTACTTCAGTTAGAATCATCGTACCTGAATCCACTCATTATGCTGCTACGGGCCTGATGACATAGATTTCATTGCTGAGTGATACTGCATTGTACGTAAGTACCACAAGTTCTTTATCCATTTTTCACTTTTTGTGATATTGAACTTGTACGGTAAACGAGGTTCTTGTAAACGGAGGCGTCCCAAACTTTGGGGTGGCTGTGTCTTTTTGATTTTAATTTCCCTAAGCTATAGAGCCATAAGTGGAAGTGCCCTAGGCTCTGTTGCTTTGTTTTTTAGATGTTTCAGGAAACACCATACACTTCTCCCGAGTGGTTGTTGGCAATTTACATCCCGCCCATCAGCATAACAAGGCTCCCAGTTCTCCATGGCCTGTCCTGCCTTTCTGGATTTTACACTTTTTTCAGATGGCCCTTTTGACCGGGGGGAAGTGAGACTTCATTGTAGTGCAGATTTCCTTTGCAAGCTTGCTTGGTTGGCCAAAAAGGGCGTATGCGTTTTTTCCTGAATATATTCAGGAAAAAACGCATACGCCCTTTTTGGCCAAGTGCATCATTGTGGACGTTCTGCCTCTTTTCCTATGCTTTCAATGCAATTCCAGTCTACCTCCTGAAATCGGTTTCCTACAATTCTGCCCCGCTTTCAAGTCCTCTTGGCAGCCTTACTTCAGTCTATTTTTGGACGATAGCTGTCATTTATAACTCTGCAGGTTTGTGAATTACAGTGCCCCTGAGCTCCTTTCTTCAACTCGCTTTCTTGTGACCTGGCCGCAACACCGCAGGATGGCTTCAGGCCCTAATCTGGTTTCGGCCCGGCATGCTGAGCCTTTGGTTAATTCCTCTTCCTGGTGGGAAATGAGAGTTAAATTTGCCCGTCCAGACACCTCCAGCTAGCCTCTCATTGGTTCTCGCTATTCCTGTTCATCTTCCGCAGAAATTGCAAACTGGGCCAAACAGGAGGTTAAAGGGACTGACTCTCCAAGTGGGGAGAGTGTTAGTAAAGCGTCTGGAATGTTGCACCCGAGTACCAGGGGAGGAAAACTGAGACATATTTGAACACGTCTCCCGATCACATGGTTGATCATACTCTGGGTTCCACATGCATGTTTTAGCTGAAGGAAGAATACCTAAAACCTGGGTAGTTGAAACCCGTGGAATGGGTACCATGCAATATGACTTCAAAGGGTCTTCATTTGCTCACCGAACCTCTCCAATCCTATCACTGCTGCGTTTATGCCCCTGTACACATGCTTGATTCTCTTTCGGAGACATAGCAATCCATAGGTTTTAAGATACTTACTAGTCAGGTACATTCTTAGGCGTTTAATATGCGGTGTTGAGTCCATTCCGTTGAGCAAGGAGTAGCTCTTGTCTATTCCATATTTGGCTTAAGGAACTTTATCTGTGCTCATTTCAATCTCTGGTTTTATGCAGCAACCCAACTCACCTTTACCCTTAAGCAAGCATAAGTTGGTTTTCTAAATTTGAGACCCTGTTCTGTTTTGGAATTCAGTTCCTGTGTAGCCAAGTTTACATTCCGTGTATTAGTGATATCTTATGATGTTTCTTTTTCTGTGTGACTTATTTCAGTTAGAATCATCGTACCTGAATCTACTCATTATGCTGCTATGGGCCTGATGACATAGATTTCATTGCTGAGTGATACTGCATTGTACGTAAGTACCACAAGTTCTTTATCCATTTTTCACTTTCTGCGATGTTGAACTTGTACTGTAAACGGGGTTCTTGTAAACAGAGCCGTTCCAAACTTTGGGGTGGCTGTGTCTTTTTGATTTTAATTTCCCTAAGCTATAGGACCATAAGTGGAAGTGCCCTAGGTTCTGTTGCTTTGTTTTTTAGATGTTTCAGGAAACACCATACACTTCTCCCAAGTGTCTGTTGGCAATTTACATCCCGCCCATCAGCATAACAAGGCTCCCAGTTCTCAATGGCCTGTTGCCTTTCTGGATTTTACACTTTTTTCAGATGGCCCTTTTGACCGGGGGGAAGTGAGACTTCATTGTAGTGCAGATTTCCTTTGCAAGCTTGCTTGGTTGGCCAAAAAGGGCGTATGCGTTTTTTCCTGAATATATTCAGGAAAAAACGCATACGCCCTTTTTGGCCAAGTGCATCATTGTGGACGTTCTGCCTCTTTTCCGATGCTTTCAATGCAATTCCAGTCTACCTCCTGAAATCGGTTTCCTGCAATTCTGCCCCGCTTTCAAGTCCTCTTGGCAGCCTTACTTCAGTCTATTTTTGGACGATAGCTGTCATTTATAACTCTGCAGGTTTGTGAATTACAGTGCCCCTGAGCTCCTTTCTTCAACTCGCTTTCTTTTGAGCTGGCCGCAACACCGCAGGATGGCTTCAGGCCCTAATCTGTTTCCGGCCCGGCATGCTGAGCCTTTGGTTAATTCCTCTTCCTGGTGGGAAATGAGAGTTAAATTTGCCCGTTCAGACACCTCCAGCTAGTCTCTCATTGGTTCTCGCTATTACCGTTCATCTTCCGCAGAAATTGCAAACTGGGCCAAACAGGAGGTTAAAGGGACTGACTCTCCAAGTCGGGAGAGTGTTAGTAAAGCGTCTGGAATGTTGCACCCGAGTACCAGGGGAGGAAAACTGAGACATATTTGAACACGTCTCCCGATCACATGGTTGATCATACTCTGGGTTCCACATGCATGTTTTAGCTGAAGGAAGAATACCTTAAACCTGGAGAGTTGAGACCCGTGTAATGGGTACCATGCAATATGACTTCAAAGGGTCTTCATTTGCTCACCGAACCTCTCCAATCCTATCACTGCTGCGTTTATGCCCCTGTACACACGCTTGATTCTCTTTTGGAGACATAGCAATCCATAGGTTTTAAGATACTTACTAGTCAGGTACATTCTTAGGCGTTTAATATGGGGTGTTGAGTCCATTTCGTTGAGCAAGGAGTAGCTCTTGTCTATTCCATATTTGGCTTAAGGAACTTTATCTGTGCTCATTTCAATCTCTGGTTTTATGCAGCAACCCAACTCACCTTTCCCCTGAAGCAAGCATAAGTTGGTTTTCTAAATTTGAGACCCTGTTCTGTTTGGAATGCAGTTCCTGTGTAGCCAAGTTTACATTCCGTGTATTAGTGATATCTTATGATGTTTCTTTTTCTGTGTGACTTATTTCAGTTAGAATCATCGTACCTGAATCCACTCATTATGCTGCTACGGGCCTGATGACATAGATTTCATTGCTGACTGATACTGCATTGTACGTAAGTACCACAAGTTCTTTATCCATTTTTCACTTTCTGTGATATTGAACTTGTACGGTAAACGAGGTTCTTGTAAACGGAGGCGTCCCAAACTTTGGGGTGGCTGTGTCTTTTTGATTTTAATTTCCCTAAGCTATAGGACCATAAGTGGAAGTGCCCTAGGTTCTGTTGCTTTGTTTTTTAGATGTTTCAGGAAACACCATACACTTCTTCCAAGTGGTTGTTGGCAATTTACATCCCGCCCATCAGCATAACAAGGCTCCCAGTTCTCCATGGCCTGTCCTGCCTTTCTGGATTTTACACTTTTTTCAGATGGCCCTTTTAACCGGGGGGAAGTGAGACTTCATTGTAGTGCAGATTTCCTTTGCAAGCTTGCTTGGTTGGCCAAAAAGGGCGTATGCGTTTTTTCCTGAATATATTCAGGAAAAAACGCATACGCCCTTTTGGCCAAGTGCATCATTGTGGACGTTCTGCCTCTTTTCCTATGCTTTCAATGCAATTCCAGTCTACCTCCTGAAATCGGTTTCCTGCAATTCTGTCCCACTTTCAAGTCCTCTTGGCAGCCTTACTTCAGTCTATTTTTGGACGATAGCTGTCATTTATAACTCTGCAGGTTTGTGAATTACAGTGCCCCTGAGCTCCTTTCTTCAACTCGCTTTCTTTTGAGCTGGCCGCAACACCGCAGGATGGCTTCAGGCCCTAATCTGATTCTGGCATGGCACGCTGAGCCTTTGGTTAATTACTCTTCCTGGTAGGAAATGAGAGTTAAATTTGCCCGTCCAGACACCTCCAGCTAGTCTCCATTGGTTCTCGCTATTCCTGTTCATCTTCCGCAGAAATTGCAAACTGGGCCAAACAGGAGGTTAAAGGGACTGACTCTCCAAGTCGGGAGAGTGTTAGTAAAGCGTCTGGAATGTTGCACCCGAGTACCAGGGTACGAAAACTGAGACATATTTGAACACGTCTCCCGATCACATGGTTGATCATACTCTAGGTTCCACATGCATGTTTTAGCTGAAGGAAGAATACCTTAAACCTAGGTAGTTGCAACACGTGGAATGGGTACCATGCAATATGAGTTCAAAGGGTCTTCATTTGCTCACCGAACCTCTCCAATCCTATCACTGCTGCGTTTATGCCCCTGTACACATGCTTGATTCTCTTTTGGAGACATAGCAATCCATAGGTTTTAAGATACTTACAAGTCAGGTACATTCTTAGGCGTTTAATATGCGTTGTTGAGTCCATTTCGTTGAGCAAGGAGTAGCTCTTGTCTATTCCATATTTGGCTTAAGGAACTTTATCTGTGCTCATTTCAATCTCTGGTTTTATGCAGCACCCCAACTCACCTTTACCCTTAAGCAAGCATAAGTTGGTTTTCTAAATTTGAGTCCCTGTTCTGTTCTGTAATTCAGTTCCTGTGTAGAAAAGTTTACATTCCGTGTATTAGCGATATCTTATGATGTTTCTTTTTCTGTGTGACTTACTTCAGTTAGAATCATCGTACCTGAATCCACTCATTATGCTGCTACGGGCCTGATGACATAGATTTCATTGCTGAGTGATACTGCATTGTACGTAAGTACCACAAGTTCTTTATCCATTTTTCACTTTTTGTGATATTGAACTTGTACGGTAAACGAGGTTCTTGTAAACGGAGGCGTCCCAAACTTTGGGGTGGCTGTGTCTTTTTGATTTTAATTTCCCTAAGCTATAGAGCCATAAGTGGAAGTGCCCTAGGCTCTGTTGCTTTGTTTTTTAGATGTTTCAGGAAACACCATACACTTCTCCCGAGTGGTTGTTGGCAATTTACATCCCGCCCATCAGCATAACAAGGCTCCCAGTTCTCCATGGCCTGTCCTGCCTTTCTGGATTTTACACTTTTTTCAGATGGCCCTTTTGACCGGGGGGAAGTGAGACTTCATTGTAGTGCAGATTTCCTTTGCAAGCTTGCTTGGTTGGCCAAAAAGGGCGTATGCGTTTTTTCCTGAATATATTCAGGAAAAAACGCATACGCCCTTTTTGGCCAAGTGCATCATTGTGGACGTTCTGCCTCTTTTCCTATGCTTTCAATGCAATTCCAGTCTACCTCCTGAAATCGGTTTCCTACAATTCTGCCCCGCTTTCAAGTCCTCTTGGCAGCCTTACTTCAGTCTATTTTTGGACGATAGCTGTCATTTATAACTCTGCAGGTTTGTGAATTACAGTGCCCCTGAGCTCCTTTCTTCAACTCGCTTTCTTGTGACCTGGCCGCAACACCGCAGGATGGCTTCAGGCCCTAATCTGGTTTCGGCCCGGCATGCTGAGCCTTTGGTTAATTCCTCTTCCTGGTGGGAAATGAGAGTTAAATTTGCCCGTCCAGACACCTCCAGCTAGCCTCTCATTGGTTCTCGCTATTCCTGTTCATCTTCCGCAGAAATTGCAAACTGGGCCAAACAGGAGGTTAAAGGGACTGACTCTCCAAGTGGGGAGAGTGTTAGTAAAGCGTCTGGAATGTTGCACCCGAGTACCAGGGGAGGAAAACTGAGACATATTTGAACACGTCTCCCGATCACATGGTTGATCATACTCTGGGTTCCACATGCATGTTTTAGCTGAAGGAAGAATACCTAAAACCTGGGTAGTTGAAACCCGTGGAATGGGTACCATGCAATATGACTTCAAAGGGTCTTCATTTGCTCACCGAACCTCTCCAATCCTATCACTGCTGCGTTTATGCCCCTGTACACATGCTTGATTCTCTTTCGGAGACATAGCAATCCATAGGTTTTAAGATACTTACTAGTCAGGTACATTCTTAGGCGTTTAATATGCGGTGTTGAGTCCATTCCGTTGAGCAAGGAGTAGCTCTTGTCTATTCCATATTTGGCTTAAGGAACTTTATCTGTGCTCATTTCAATCTCTGGTTTTATGCAGCAACCCAACTCACCTTTACCCTTAAGCAAGCATAAGTTGGTTTTCTAAATTTGAGACCCTGTTCTGTTTTGGAATTCAGTTCCTGTGTAGCCAAGTTTACATTCCGTGTATTAGTGATATCTTATGATGTTTCTTTTTCTGTGTGACTTATTTCAGTTAGAATCATCGTACCTGAATCTACTCATTATGCTGCTATGGGCCTGATGACATAGATTTCATTGCTGAGTGATACTGCATTGTACGTAAGTACCACAAGTTCTTTATCCATTTTTCACTTTCTGCGATGTTGAACTTGTACTGTAAACGGGGTTCTTGTAAACAGAGCCGTTCCAAACTTTGGGGTGGCTGTGTCTTTTTGATTTTAATTTCCCTAAGCTATAGGACCATAAGTGGAAGTGCCCTAGGTTCTGTTGCTTTGTTTTTTAGATGTTTCAGGAAACACCATACACTTCTCCCAAGTGTCTGTTGGCAATTTACATCCCGCCCATCAGCATAACAAGGCTCCCAGTTCTCAATGGCCTGTTGCCTTTCTGGATTTTACACTTTTTTCAGATGGCCCTTTTAACCGGGGGGAAGTGAGACTTCATTGTAGTGCAGATTTCCTTTGCAAGCTTGCTTGGTTGGCCAAAAAGGGCGTATGCGTTTTTTCCTGAATATATTCAGGAAAAAACGCATACGCCCTTTTTGGCCAAGTGCATCATTGTGGACGTTCTGCCTCTTTTCCGATGCTTTCAATGCAATTCCAGTCTACCTCCTGAAATCGGTTTCCTGCAATTCTGCCCCGCTTTCAAGTCCTCTTGGCAGCCTTACTTCAGTCTATTTTTGGACGATAGCTGTCATTTATAACTCTGCAGGTTTGTGAATTACAGTGCCCCTGAGCTCCTTTCTTCAACTCGCTTTCTTTTGAGCTGGCCGCAACACCGCAGGATGGCTTCAGGCCCTAATCTGTTTCCGGCCCGGCATGCTGAGCCTTTGGTTAATTCCTCTTCCTGGTGGGAAATGAGAGTTAAATTTGCCCGTTCAGACACCTCCAGCTAGTCTCTCATTGGTTCTCGCTATTACCGTTCATCTTCCGCAGAAATTGCAAACTGGGCCAAACAGGAGGTTAAAGGGACTGACTCTCCAAGTCGGGAGAGTGTTAGTAAAGCGTCTGGAATGTTGCACCCGAGTACCAGGGGAGGAAAACTGAGACATATTTGAACACGTCTCCCGATCACATGGTTGATCATACTCTGGGTTCCACATGCATGTTTTAGCTGAAGGAAGAATACCTTAAACCTGGAGAGTTGAGACCCGTGTAATGGGTACCATGCAATATGACTTCAAAGGGTCTTCATTTGCTCACCGAACCTCTCCAATCCTATCACTGCTGCGTTTATGCCCCTGTACACACGCTTGATTCTCTTTTGGAGACATAGCAATCCATAGGTTTTAAGATACTTACTAGTCAGGTACATTCTTAGGCGTTTAATATGGGGTGTTGAGTCCATTTCGTTGAGCAAGGAGTAGCTCTTGTCTATTCCATATTTGGCTTAAGGAACTTTATCTGTGCTCATTTCAATCTCTGGTTTTATGCAGCAACCCAACTCACCTTTCCCCTGAAGCAAGCATAAGTTGGTTTTCTAAATTTGAGACCCTGTTCTGTTTGGAATGCAGTTCCTGTGTAGCCAAGTTTACATTCCGTGTATTAGTGATATCTTATGATGTTTCTTTTTCTGTGTGACTTATTTCAGTTAGAATCATCGTACCTGAATCCACTCATTATGCTGCTACGGGCCTGATGACATAGATTTCATTGCTGACTGATACTGCATTGTACGTAAGTACCACAAGTTCTTTATCCATTTTTCACTTTCTGTGATATTGAACTTGTACGGTAAACGAGGTTCTTGTAAACGGAGGCGTCCCAAACTTTGGGGTGGCTGTGTCTTTTTGATTTTAATTTCCCTAAGCTATAGGACCATAAGTGGAAGTGCCCTAGGTTCTGTTGCTTTGTTTTTTAGATGTTTCAGGAAACACCATACACTTCTTCCAAGTGGTTGTTGGCAATTTACATCCCGCCCATCAGCATAACAAGGCTCCCAGTTCTCCATGGCCTGTCCTGCCTTTCTGGATTTTACACTTTTTTCAGATGGCCCTTTTAACCGGGGGGAAGTGAGACTTCATTGTAGTGCAGATTTCCTTTGCAAGCTTGCTTGGTTGGCCAAAAAGGGCGTATGCGTTTTTTCCTGAATATATTCAGGAAAAAACGCATACGCCCTTTTGGCCAAGTGCATCATTGTGGACGTTCTGCCTCTTTTCCTATGCTTTCAATGCAATTCCAGTCTACCTCCTGAAATCGGTTTCCTGCAATTCTGTCCCACTTTCAAGTCCTCTTGGCAGCCTTACTTCAGTCTATTTTTGGACGATAGCTGTCATTTATAACTCTGCAGGTTTGTGAATTACAGTGCCCCTGAGCTCCTTTCTTCAACTCGCTTTCTTTTGAGCTGGCCGCAACACCGCAGGATGGCTTCAGGCCCTAATCTGATTCTGGCATGGCACGCTGAGCCTTTGGTTAATTACTCTTCCTGGTAGGAAATGAGAGTTAAATTTGCCCGTCCAGACACCTCCAGCTAGTCTCCATTGGTTCTCGCTATTCCTGTTCATCTTCCGCAGAAATTGCAAACTGGGCCAAACAGGAGGTTAAAGGGACTGACTCTCCAAGTCGGGAGAGTGTTAGTAAAGCGTCTGGAATGTTGCACCTGAGTACCAGGGTACGAAAACTGAGACATATTTGAACACGTCTCCCGATCACATGGTTGATCATACTCTAGGTTCCACATGCATGTTTTAGCTGAAGGAAGAATACCTTAAACCTGGGTAGTTGAAACCCGTGGAATGGGTACCATGCAATATGACTTCAAAGGGTCTTCATTTGCTCACCGAACCTCTCCAATCCTATCACTGCTGCGTTTATGCCCCTGTACACATGCTTGATTCTCTTTTGGAGACATAGCAATCCATAGGTTTTAAGATACTTACAAGTCAGGTACATTCTTAGGCGTTTAATATGCGTTGTTGAGTCCATTTCGTTGAGCAAGGAGTAGCTCTTGTCTATTCCATATTTGGCTTAAGGAACTTTATCTGTGCTCATTTCAATCTCTGGTTTTATGCAGCACCCCAACTCACCTTTACCCTTAAGCAAGCATAAGTTGTTTTTCTAAATTTGAGTCCCTGTTCTGTTCTGTAATTCAGTTCCTGTGTAGCCAAGTTTACATTCCGTGTATTACTGATATCTTATGATGTTTCTTTTTCTGTGTGACTTACTTCAGTTAGAATCATCATACCTGAATCCACTCATTGTGCTGCTAAGGGCCTGATGACACAGATTTCATTGCTGAGTGATATTGCTTTGTAAGTAAATACCACAACTTCTTTATCCATTATTCACTTTCTGCAATGTTGAACTTGTACTGTAAACGAGGTTCTTGTAAACAGAGCCATTCCAAACTTTGGGGTGGCTGTGTCTTTTTGATTTTAATTTCCCTAAGCTATAGGACCATAAGTGGAAGTGCCCTAGGTTCTGTTGCTTTGTTTTTTAGATGTTTCAGGAAACACCATACACTTCTCCCGAGTGGTTGTTGGCAATTTACATCCCGCCCATCAGCATAACAAGGCTCCCAGTTCTCCATGGCCTGTCCTGCCTTTCTGGATTTTACACTTTTTTCAGATGGCCCTTTTGACCGGGGGGAAGTGAGACTTCATTGTAGTGCAGATTTCCTTTGCAAGCTTGCTTGGTTGGCCAAAAAGGGCGTATGCGTTTTTTCCTGAATATATTCAGGAAAAAACGCATACGCCCTTTTTGGCCAAGTGCATCATTGTGGACGTTCTGCCTCTTTTCCTATGCTTTCAATGCAATTCCAGTCTACCTCCTGAAATCGGTTTCCTGCAATTCTGCCCCGCTTTCAAGTCCTCTTGGCAGCCTTACTTCAGTCTATTTTTGGACGATAGCTGTCATTTATAACTCTGCAGGTTTGTGAATTACAGTGCCCCTGAGCTCCTTTCTTCAACTCGCTTTCTTTTGAGCTGGCCGCAACACCGCAGGTTGGCTTCAGGCCCTAAACTGTTTCCGGTACGGCACACTGAGCCTTTGGTTATTTCCTCTTCCTGGTGGGAATTGAGAGTTAAATTTGCCCGTCCAGACACCTCCAGCTAGCCTCTCATTGGTTCTCGCTATTCCTGTTCATCTTCCGCAGAAATTGCAAACTGGGCCAAACAGGAGGTTAAAGGCGCTGACTCTCCAAGTGGGGAGAGTGTTAGTAAAGCGTCTGGAATGTTGCACCCGAGTACAAGGGGAGGAAAACTGAGACATATTTGAACACGTCTCCCGTTCACATGGTTGATCATACTTGGGTTCCACATGCATGTTTTAGCTGAAGGAAGAATACCTTAAACCTGGAGAGTTGAGACCCGTGGAATGGGTACCATGCAATATGACTTCAAAGGGTCTTCATTTGCTCACCGAACCTCTCCAATCCTATCACTGCTGCGTTTATGCCCCTGTACACATGCTTGATTCTCTTTCGGAGACATAGCAATCCATAGGTTTTAAGATACTTACTAGTCAGGTACATTCTTAGGCGTTTAATATGCGGTGTTGAGTCCATTCCGTTGAGCAAGGAGTAGCTCTTGTCTATTCCATATTTGACTTAAGGAACTTTATCTGTGCTCATTTCAATCTCTGGTTTTATGCAGCACCCCAACTCACCTTTACCCTTAAGCAAGCATAAGTTGGTTTTCTAAATTTGAGACCCTGTTCTGTTTTGGAATGCAGTTCCTGTGTAGCCAAGTTTACATTCCGTGTATTAGTGATATCTTATGATGTTTCTTTTTCTGTGTGACTTATTTCAGTTAGAATCATCGTACCTGAATCCACTCATTATGCTGCTACGGGCCTGATGACATAGATTTCATTGCTGAGTGATACTGCATTGTACGTAAGTACCACAAGTTCTTTATCCATTTTTCACTTTTTGTGATATTGAACTTGTACGGTAAACGAGGTTCTTGTAAACGGAGGCGTCCCAAACTTTGGGGTGGCTGTGTCTTTTTGATTTTAATTTCCCTAAGCTATGGGGCCATAAGTGGAAGTGCCCTAGGCTCTGTTGCTTTGTTTTTTAGATGTTTCAGGAAACACCATACACTTCTCCCGAGTGGTTGTTGGCAATTTACATCCCGCCCATCAGCATAACAAGGCTCCCAGTTCTCCATGGCCTGTCCTGCCTTTCTGGATTTTACACTTTTTTCAGATGACCCTTTTGACCGGGGGGAAGTGAGACTTCATTGTAGTGCAGATTTCCTTTGCAAGCTTGCTTGGTTGGCCAAAAAGGGCGTATGCGTTTTTTCCTGAATATATTCAGGAAAAAACGCATACGCCCTTTTTGGCCAAGTGCATCATTGTGGACGTTCTGCCTCTTTTCCTATGCTTTCAATGCAATTCCAGTCTACCTCCTGAAATCGGTTTCCTGCAATTCTGCCCCGCTTTCAAGTCCTCTTGGCAGCCTTACTTCAGTCTATTTTTGGACGATAGCTGTCATTTATAACTCTGCAGGTTTGTGAATTACAGTGCCCCTGAGCTCCTTTCTTCAACTCGCTTTCTTGTGACCTGGCCGCAACACCGCAGGATGGCTTCAGGCCCTAATCTGGTTTCGGCCCGGCATGCTGAGCCTTTGGTTAATTCCTCTTCCTGGTGGGAAATGAGAGTTAAATTTGCCCGTCCAGACACCTCCAGCTAGCCTCTCATTGGTTCTTGCTATTCC
The DNA here is from genome assembly GCF_949987515.2 of Delphinus delphis. NCBI lineage: Eukaryota > Metazoa > Chordata > Mammalia > Artiodactyla > Delphinidae > Delphinus > Delphinus delphis. The sequence continues at coordinate 162,785 of NW_027192811.1, forward strand.
TGTTCATCTTCCGCAGAAATTGCAAACTGGGCCAAACAGGAGGTTAAAGGGACTGACTCTCCAAGTGGGGAGAGTGTTAGTAAAGCGTCTGGAATGTTGCACCCGAGTACCAGGGGAGGAAAACTGAGACATATTTGAACACGTCTCCCGATCACATGGTTGATCATACTCTGGTTCCACATGCATGTTTTAGCTGAAGGAAGAATACCTAAAACCTGGGTAGTTGAAACCCGTGGAATGGGTACCATGCAATATGACTTCAAAGGGTCTTCATTTGCTCACCGAACCTCTCCAATCCTATCACTGCTGCGTTTATGCCCCTGTACACATGCTTGATTCTCTTTCGGAGACATAGCAATCCATAGGTTTTAAGATACTTACTAGTCAGGTCCATTCTTAGGCGTTTAATATGCGGTGTTGAGTCCATTCCGTTGAGCAAGGAGTAGCTCTTGTCTATTCCATATTTGGCTTAAGGAACTTTATCTGTGCTCATTTCAATCTCTGGTTTTATGCAGCAACCCAACTCACCTTTACCCTTAAGCAAGCATAAGTTGGTTTTCTAAATTTGAGACCCTGTTCTGTTTTGGAATTCAGTTCCTGTGTAGCCAAGTTTACATTCCGTGTATTAGTGATATCTTATGATGTTTCTTTTTCTGTGTGACTTATTTCAGTTAGAATCATCGTACCTGAATCTACTCATTATGCTGCTACGGGCCTGATGACATAGATTTCATTGCTGAGTGATACTGCATTGTACGTAAGTACCACAAGTTCTTTATCCATTTTTCACTTTCTGCGATGTTGAACTTGTACTGTAAACGGGGTTCTTGTAAACAGAGCCGTTCCAAACTTTGGGGTGGCTGTGTCGTTTTGATTTTAATTTCCCTAAGCTATAGGACCATAAGTGGAAGTGCCCTAGGCTCTGTTGCTTTGTTTTTTAGATGTTTCAGGAAACACCATACACTTCTCCCAAGTGTCTGTTGGCAATTTACATCCCGCCCATCAGCATAACAAGGCTCCCAGTTCTCCATGGCCTGTCCTGCCTTTCTGGATTTTACACTTTTTTCAGATGGCCCTTTTGACCGGGGGGAAGTGAGACTTCATTGTAGTGCAGATTTCCTTTGCAAGCTTGCTTGGTTGGCCAAAAAGGGCGTATGCGTTTTTTCCTGAATATATTCAGGAAAAAACGCATACGCCCTTTTTGGCCAAGTGCATCATTGTGGACGTTCTGCCTCTTTTCCGATGCTTTCAATGCAATTCCAGTCTACCTCCTGAAATCGGTTTCCTGCAATTCTGCCCCGCTTTCAAGTCCTCTTGGCAGCCTTACTTCAGTCTATTTTTGGACGATAGCTGTCATTTATAACTCTGCAGGTTTGTGAATTACAGTGCCCCTGAGCTCCTTTCTTCAACTCGCTTTCTTTTGAGCTGGCCGCAACACCGCAGGATGGCTTCAGGCCCTAATCTGGTTCCGGCCCGGCATGCTGAGCCTTTGGTTAATTCCTCTTCCTGGTGGGAAATGAGAGTTAAATTTGCCCGTTCAGACACCTCCAGCTAGTCTCTCATTGGTTCTCGCTATTACTGTTCATCTTCCGCAGAAATTGCAAACTGGGCCAAACAGGAGGTTAAAGGGACTGACTCTCCAAGTCGGGAGAGTGTTAGTAAAGCGTCTGGAATGTTGCACCCGAGTACCAGGGGAGGAAAACTGAGACATATTTGAACACGTCTCCCGATCACATGGTTGATCATACTCTGGGTTCCACATGCATGTTTTAGCTGAAGGAAGAATACCTTAAACCTGGAGAGTTGAGACCCGTGTAATGGGTACCATGCAATATGAGTTCAAAGGGTCTTCATTTGCTCACCGAACCTCTCCAATCCTATCACTGCTGCGTTTATGCTCCTGTACACACGCTTGATTCTCTTTTGGAGACATAGCAATCCATAGGTTTTAAGATACTTACTAGTCAGGTACATTCTTAGGCGTTTAATATGGGGTGTTGAGTCCATTTCGTTGAGCAAGGAGTAGCTCTTGTCTATTCCATATTTGGCTTAAGGAACTTTATCTGTGCTCATTTCAATCTCTGGTTTTATGCAGCAACCCAACTCACCTTTCCCCTGAAGCAAGCATAAGTTGGTTTTCTAAATTTGAGACCCTGTTGTGTTTGGAATGCAGTTCCTGTGTAGCCAAGTTTACATTCCGTGTATTAGTGATATCTTATGATGTTTCTTTTTCTGTGTGACTTATTTCAGTTAGAATCATCGTACCTGAATCCACTCATTATGCTGCTACGGGCCTGATGACATAGATTTCATTGCTGACTGATACTGCATTGTACGTAAGTACCACAAGTTCTTTATCCATTTTTCACTTTCTGTGATATTGAACTTGTACGGTAAACGAGGTTCTTGTAAACGGAGGCGTCCCAAACTTTGGGGTGGCTGTGTCTTTTTGATTTTAATTTCCCTAAGCTATAGGACCATAAGTGGAAGTGCCCTAGGCTCTGTTGCTTTGTTTTTTAGATGTTTCAGGAAACACCATACACTTCTCCCGAGTGGTTGTTGGCAATTTACATCCCGCCCATCAGCATAACAAGGCTCCCAGTTCTCCATGGCCTGTCCTGCCTTTCTGGATTTTACACTTTTTTCAGATGGCCCTTTTGACCGGGGGGAAGTGAGACTTCATTGTAGTGCAGATTTCCTTTGCAAGCTTGCTTGGTTGGCCAAAAAGGGCGTATGCGTTTTTTCCTGAATATATTCAGGAAAAAACGCATACGCCCTTTTGGCCAAGTGCATCATTGTGGACGTTCTGCCTCTTTTCCTATGCTTTCAATGCAATTCCAGTCTACCTCCTGAAATCGGTTTCCTGCAATTCTGTCCCACTTTCAAGTCCTCTTGGCAGCCTTACTTCAGTCTATTTTTGGACAATAGCTGTCATTTATAACTCTGCAGGTTTGTGAATTACAGTGCCCCTGAGCTCCTTTCTTCAACTCGCTTTCTTGTGACCTGGCAGCAACACCGCAGGATGGCTTCAGGCCCTAATCTGATTCTGGCATGGCACGCTGAGCCTTTGGTTAATTACTCTTCCTGGTAGGAAATGAGAGTTAAATTTGCCCGTCCAGACACCTCCAGCTAGTCTCCATTGGTTCTCGCTATTCCTGTTCATCTTCCGCAGAAATTGCAAACTGGGCCAAACAGGAGGTTAAAGGGACTGACTCTCCAAGTCGGGAGAGTGTTAGTAAAGCGTCTGGAATGTTGCACCTGAGTACCAGGGTACGAAAACTGAGACATATTTGAACACGTCTCCCGATCACATGGTTGATCATACTCTAGGTTCCACATGCATGTTTTAGCTGAAGGAAGAATACCTTAAACCTGGGTAGTTGAAACCCGTGGAATGGGTACCATGCAATATGACTTCAAAGGGTCTTCATTTGCTCACCGAACCTCTCCAATCCTATCACTGCTGCGTTTATGCCCCTGTACACATGCTTGATTCTCTTTTGGAGACATAGCAATCCATAGGTTTTAAGATACTTACAAGTCAGGTACATTCTTAGGCGTTTAATATGCAGTGTTGAGTCCATTTCGTTGAGCAAGGAGTAGCTCTTGTCTATTCCATATTTGGCTTAAGGAACTTTATCTGTGCTCATTTCAATCTCTGGTTTTATGCAGCACCCCAACTCACCTTTACCCTTAAGCAAGCATAAGTTGTTTTTCTAAATTTGAGTCCCTGTTCTGTTCTGTAATTCAGTTCCTGTGTAGCCAAGTTTACATTCCGTGTATTACTGATATCTTATGATGTTTCTTTTTCTGTGTGACTTACTTCAGTTAGAATCATCATACCTGAATCCACTCATTGTGCTGCTAAGGGCCTGATGACACAGATTTCATTGCTGAGTGATATTGCTTTGTAAGTAAATACCACAACTTCTTTCTCCATTTTTCACTTTCTGCGATGTTGAACTTGTTCTGTAAACGAGGTTCTTGTAAACAGAGCCGTTCCAAACTTTGGGGTGGCTGTGTCTTTTTGATTTTAATTTCCCTAAGCTATAGGACCATAAGTGGAAGTGCCCTAGGTTCTGTTGCTTTGTTTTTTAGATGTTTCAGGAAACACCATACACTTCTCCCGAGTGGTTGTTGGCAATTTACATCCCGCCCATCAGCATAACAAGGCTCCCAGTTCTCCATGGCCTGTCCTGCCTTTCTGGATTTTACACTTTTTTCAGATGGCCCTTTTGACCGGGGGGAAGTGAGACTTCATTGTAGTGCAGATTTCCTTTGCAAGCTTGCTTGGTTGGCCAAAAAGGGCGTATGCGTTTTTTCCTGAATATATTCAGGAAAAAACGCATACGCCCTTTTTGGCCAAGTGCATCATTGTGGACGTTCTGCCTCTTTTCCTATGCTTTCAATGCAATTCCAGTCTACCTCCTGAAATTGGTTTCCTGCAATTCTGCCCCGCTTTCAAGTCCTCTTGGCAGCCTTACTTCAGTCTATTTTTGGACGATAGCTGTCATTTATAACTCTGCATGTTTGTGAATTACAGTGCCCCTGAGCTCCTTTCTTCAACTCGCTTTCTTTTGAGCTGGCCGCAACACCGCAGGTTGGCTTCAGGCCCTAAACTGTTTCCGGTACGGCACACTGAGCCTTTGGTTATTTCCTCTTCCTGGTGGGAATTGAGAGTTAAATTTGCCCGTCCAGACACCTCCAGCTAGCCTCTCATTGGTTCTCGCTATTCCTGTTCATCTTCCGCAGAAATTGCAAACTGGGCCAAACAGGAGGTTAAAGGCGCTGACTCTCCAAGTGGGGAGAGTGTTAGTAAAGCGTCTGGAATGTTGCACCCGAGTACAAGGGGAGGAAAACTGAGACATATTTGAACACGTCTCCCGTTCACATGGTTGATCATACTTGGGTTCCACATGCATGTTTTAGCTGAAGGAAGAATACCTTAAACCTGGAGAGTTGAGACCCGTGGAATGGGTACCATGCAATATGACTTCAAAGGGTCTTCATTTGCTCACCGAACCTCTCCAATCCTATCACTGCTGCGTTTATGCCCCTGTACACATGCTTGATTCTCTTTCGGAGACATAGCAATCCATAGGTTTTAAGATACTTACTAGTCAGGTACATTCTTAGGCGTTTAATATGCGGTGTTGAGTCCATTTCGTTGAGCAAGGAGTAGCTCTTGTGTATTCCATATTTGGCTTAAGGAACTTTATCTGTGCTCATTTCAATCTCTGGTTTTATGCAGCACCCCAACTCACCTTTACCCTTAAGCAAGCATAAGTTGGTTTTCTAAATTTGAGACCCTGTTCTGTTTTGGAATGCAGTTCCTGTGTAGCCAAGTTTACATTCCGTGTATTAGTGATATCTTATGATGTTTCTTTTTCTGTGTGACTTATTTCAGTTAGAATCATCGTACCTGAATCCACTCATTATGCTGCTACGGGCCTGATGACATAGATTTCATTGCTGAGTGATACTGCATTGTACGTAAGTACCACAAGTTCTTTATCCATTTTTCACTTTTTGTGATATTGAACTTGTACGGTAAACGAGGTTCTTGTAAACGGAGGCGTCCCAAACTTTGGGGTGGCTGTGTCTTTTTGATTTTAATTTCCCTAAGCTATGGGGCCATAAGTGGAAGTGCCCTAGGCTCTGTTGCTTTGTTTTTTAGATGTTTCAGGAAACACCATACACTTCTCCCGAGTGGTTGTTGGCAATTTACATCCCGCCCATCAGCATAACAAGGCTCCCAGTTCTCCATGGCCTGTCCTGCCTTTCTGGATTTTACACTTTTTTCAGATGGCCCTTTTGACCGGGGGGAAGTGAGACTTCATTGTAGTGCAGATTTCCTTTGCAAGCTTGCTTGGTTGGCCAAAAAGGGCGTATGCGTTTTTTCCTGAATATATTCAGGAAAAAACGCATACGCCCTTTTTGGCCAAGTGCATCATTGTGGACGTTCTGCCTCTTTTCCTATGCTTTCAATGCAATTCCAGTCTACCTCCTGAAATCGGTTTCCTGCAATTCTGCCCCGCTTTCAAGTCCTCTTGGCAGCCTTACTTCAGTCTATTTTTGGACGATAGCTGTCATTTATAACTCTGCAGGTTTGTGAATTACAGTGCCCCTGAGCTCCTTTCTTCAACTCGCTTTCTTGTGACCTGGCCGCAACACCGCAGGATGGCTTCAGGCCCTAATCTGGTTTCGGCCCGGCATGCTGAGCCTTTGGTTAATTCCTCTTCCTGGTGGGAAATGAGAGTTAAATTTGCCCGTCCAGACACCTCCAGCTAGCCTCTCATTGGTTCTTGCTATTCCTGTTCATCTTCCGCAGAAATTGCAAACTGGGCCAAACAGGAGGTTAAAGGGACTGACTCTCCAAGTGGGGAGAGTGTTAGTAAAGCGTCTGGAATGTTGCACCCGAGTACCAGGGGAGGAAAACTGAGACATATTTGAACACGTCTCCCGATCACATGGTTGATCATACTCTGGTTCCACATGCATGTTTTAGCTGAAGGAAGAATACCTAAAACCTGGGTAGTTGAAACCCGTGGAATGGGTACCATGCAATATGACTTCAAAGGGTCTTCATTTGCTCACCGAACCTCTCCAATCCTATCACTGCTGCGTTTATGCCCCTGTACACATGCTTGATTCTCTTTCGGAGACATAGCAATCCATAGGTTTTAAGATACTTACTAGTCAGGTCCATTCTTAGGCGTTTAATATGCGGTGTTGAGTCCATTCCGTTGAGCAAGGAGTAGCTCTTGTCTATTCCATATTTGGCTTAAGGAACTTTATCTGTGCTCATTTCAATCTCTGGTTTTATGCAGCAACCCAACTCACCTTTACCCTTAAGCAAGCATAAGTTGGTTTTCTAAATTTGAGACCCTGTTCTGTTTTGGAATTCAGTTCCTGTGTAGCAAAGTTTACATTCCGTGTATTAGTGATATCTTATGATGTTTCTTTTTCTGTGTGACTTATTTCAGTTAGAATCATCGTACCTGAATCTACTCATTATGCTGCTACGGGCCTGATGACATAGATTTCATTGCTGAGTGATACTGCATTGTACGTAAGTACCACAAGTTCTTTATCCATTTTTCACTTTCTGCGATGTTGAACTTGTACTGTAAACGGGGTTCTTGTAAACAGAGCCGTTCCAAACTTTGGGGTGGCTGTGTCTTTTTGATTTTAATTTCCCTAAGCTATAGGACCATAAGTGGAAGTGCCCTAGGCTCTGTTGCTTTGTTTTTTAGATGTTTCAGGAAACACCATACACTTCTCCCAAGTGTCTGTTGGCAATTTACATCCCGCCCATCAGCATAACAAGGCTCCCAGTTCTCCATGGCCTGTCCTGCCTTTCTGGATTTTACACTTTTTTCAGATGGCCCTTTTGACCGGGGGGAAGTGAGACTTCATTGTAGTGCAGATTTCCTTTGCAAGCTTGCTTGGTTGGCCAAAAAGGGCGTATGCGTTTTTTCCTGAATATATTCAGGAAAAAACGCATACGCCCTTTTTGGCCAAGTGCATCATTGTGGACGTTCTGCCTCTTTTCCGATGCTTTCAATGCAATTCCAGTCTACCTCCTGAAATCGGTTTCCTGCAATTCTGCCCCGCTTTCAAGTCCTCTTGGCAGCCTTACTTCAGTCTATTTTTGGACGATAGCTGTCATTTATAACTCTGCAGGTTTGTGAATTACAGTGCCCCTGAGCTCCTTTCTTCAACTCGCTTTCTTTTGAGCTGGCCGCAACACCGCAGGATGGCTTCAGGCCCTAATCTGGTTCCGGCCCGGCATGCTGAGCCTTTGGTTAATTCCTCTTCCTGGTGGGAAATGAGAGTTAAATTTGCCCGTTCAGACACCTCCAGCTAGTCTCTCATTGGTTCTCGCTATTACTGTTCATCTTCCGCAGAAATTGCAAACTGGGCCAAACAGGAGGTTAAAGGGACTGACTCTCCAAGTCGGGAGAGTGTTAGTAAAGCGTCTGGAATGTTGCACCCGAGTACCAGGGGAGGAAAACTGAGACATATTTGAACACGTCTCCCGATCACATGGTTGATCATACTCTGGGTTCCACATGCATGTTTTAGCTGAAGGAAGAATACCTTAAACCTGGAGAGTTGAGACCCGTGTAATGGGTACCATGCAATATGAGTTCAAAGGGTCTTCATTTGCTCACCGAACCTCTCCAATCCTATCACTGCTGCGTTTATGCCCCTGTACACACGCTTGATTCTCTTTTGGAGACATAGCAATCCATAGGTTTTAAGATACTTACTAGTCAGGTACATTCTTAGGCGTTTAATATGGGGTGTTGAGTCCATTTCGTTGAGCAAGGAGTAGCTCTTGTCTATTCCATATTTGGCTTAAGGAACTTTATCTGTGCTCATTTCAATCTCTGGTTTTATGCAGCAACCCAACTCACCTTTCCCCTGAAGCAAGCATAAGTTGGTTTTCTAAATTTGAGACCCTGTTCTGTTTGGAATGCAGTTCCTGTGTAGCCAAGTTTACATTCCGTGTATTAGTGATATCTTATGATGTTTCTTTTTCTGTGTGACTTATTTCAGTTAGAATCATCGTACCTGAATCCACTCATTATGCTGCTACGGGCCTGATGACATAGATTTCATTTCTGACTGATACTGCATTGTACGTAAGTACCACAAGTTCTTTATCCATTTTTCACTTTCTGTGATATTGAACTTGTACGGTAAACGAGGTTCTTGTAAACGGAGGCGTCCCAAACTTTGGGGTGGCTGTGTCTTTTTGATTTTAATTTCCCTAAGCTATAGGACCATAAGTGGAAGTGCCCTAGGCTCTGTTGCTTTGTTTTTTAGATGTTTCAGGAAACACCATACACTTCTCCCGAGTGGTTGTTGGCAATTTACATCCCGCCCATCAGCATAACAAGGCTCCCAGTTCTCCATGGCCTGTCCTGCCTTTCTGGATTTTACACTTTTTTCAGATGGCCCTTTTAACCGGGGGGAAGTGAGATTTCATTGTAGTGCAGATTTCCTTTGCAAGCTTGCTTGGTTGGCCAAAAAGGGCGTATGCGTTTTTTCCTGAATATATTCAGGAAAAAACGCATACGCCCTTTTGGCCAAGTGCATCATTGTGGACGTTCTGCCTCTTTTCCTATGCTTTCAATGCAATTCCAGTCTACCTCCTGAAATCGGTTTCCTGCAATTCTGTCCCACTTTCAAGTCCTCTTGGCAGCCTTACTTCAGTCTATTTTTGGACAATAGCTGTCATTTATAACTCTGCAGGTTTGTGAATTACAGTGCCCCTGAGCTCCTTTCTTCAACTCGCTTTCTTGTGACCTGGCAGCAACACCGCAGGATGGCTTCAGGCCCTAATCTGATTCTGGCATGGCACGCTGAGCCTTTGGTTAATTACTCTTCCTGGTAGGAAATGAGAGTTAAATTTGCCCGTCCAGACACCTCCAGCTAGTCTCCATTGGTTCTCGCTATTCCTGTTCATCTTCCGCAGAAATTGCAAACTGGGCCAAACAGGAGGTTAAAGGGACTGACTCTCCAAGTCGGGAGAGTGTTAGTAAAGCGTCTGGAATGTTGCACCTGAGTACCAGGGTACGAAAACTGAGACATATTTGAACACGTCTCCCGATCACATGGTTGATCATACTCTAGGTTCCACATGCATGTTTTAGCTGAAGGAAGAATACCTTAAACCTGGGTAGTTGAAACCCGTGGAATGGGTACCATGCAATATGACTTCAAAGGGTCTTCATTTGCTCACCGAACCTCTCCAATCCTATCACTGCTGCGTTTATGCCCCTGTACACATGCTTGATTCTCTTTTGGAGACATAGCAATCCATAGGTTTTAAGATACTTACAAGTCAGGTACATTCTTAGGCGTTTAATATGCAGTGTTGAGTCCATTTCGTTGAGCAAGGAGTAGCTCTTGTCTATTCCATATTTGGCTTAAGGAACTTTATCTGTGCTCATTTCAATCTCTGGTTTTATGCAGCACCCCAACTCACCTTTACCCTTAAGCAAGCATAAGTTGTTTTTCTAAATTTGAGTCCCTGTTCTGTTCTGTAATTCAGTTCCTGTGTAGCCAAGTTTACATTCCGTGTATTACTGATATCTTATGATGTTTCTTTTTCTGTGTGACTTACTTCAGTTAGAATCATCATACCTGAATCCACTCATTGTGCTGCTAAGGGCCTGATGACACAGATTTCATTGCTGAGTGATATTGCTTTGTAAGTAAATACCACAACTTCTTTCTCCATTTTTCACTTTCTGCGATGTTGAACTTGTACTGTAAACGAGGTTCTTGTAAACAGAGCCGTTCCAAACTTTGGGGTGGCTGTGTCTTTTTGATTTTAATTTCCCTAAGCTATAGGACCATAAGTGGAAGTGCCCTAGGTTCTGTTGCTTTGTTTTTTAGATGTTTCAGGAAACACCATACACTTCTCCCGAGTGGTTGTTGGCAATTTACATCCCGCCCATCAGCATAACAAGGCTCCCAGTTCTCCATGGCCTGTCCTGCCTTTCTGGATTTTACACTTTTTTCAGATGGCCCTTTTGACCGGGGGGAAGTGAGACTTCATTGTAGTGCAGATTTCCTTTGCAAGCTTGCTTGGTTGGCCAAAAAGGGCGTATGCGTTTTTTCCTGAATATATTCAGGAAAAAACGCATACGCCCTTTTTGGCCAAGTGCATCATTGTGGACGTTCTGCCTCTTTTCCTATGCTTTCAATGCAATTCCAGTCTACCTCCTGAAATTGGTTTCCTGCAATTCTGCCCCGCTTTCAAGTCCTCTTGGCAGCCTTACTTCAGTATATTTTTGGACGATAGCTGTCATTTATAACTCTGCAGGTTTGTGAATTACAGTGCCCCTGAGCTCCTTTCTTCAACTCGCTTTCTTTTGAGCTGGCCGCAACACCGCAGGATGGCTTCAGGCCCTAATCTGGTTCCGGTACGGCACGCTGAGCCTTTGGTTATTTCCTCTTCCTGGTGGGAAATGAGAGTTAAATTTGCCCGTCCAGACACCTCCAGCTAGCCTCTCATTGGTTCTCGCTATTCCTGTTCATCTTCCGAAGAAATTGCAAACTGGGCCAAACAGGAGGTTAAAGGCGCTGACTCTCCAAGTGGGGAGAGTGTTAGTAAAGCGTCTGGAATGTTGCACCCGAGTACCAGGGGAGGAAAACTGAGACATATTTGAACACGTCTCCCGTTCACATGGTTGATCATACTTGGGTTCCACATGCATGTTTTAGCTGAAGGAAGAATACCTTAAACCTGGAGAGTTGAGACCCGTGGAATGGGTACCATGCAATATGACTTCAAAGGGTCTTCATTTGCTCACCGAACCTCTCCAATCCTATCACTGCTGTGTTTATGCCCCTGTACACATGCTTGATTCTCTTTCGGAGACATAGCAATCCATAGGTTTTAAGATACTTACTAGTCAGGTACATTCTTAGGCGTTTAATATGCGGTGTTGAGTCCATTTCATTGAGCAAGGAGTAGCTCTTGTCTATTCCATATTTGACTTAAGGAACTTTATCTGTGCTCATTTCAATCTCTGGTTTTATGCAGCACCCCAACTCACCTTTACCCTTAAGCAAGCATAAGTTGGTTTTCTAAATTTGAGACCCTGTTCTGTTCTGTAATTCAGTTCCTGTGTAGCCAAGTTTACATTCCGTGTATTACTGATATCTTATGATGTTTCATTTTCTGTGTGACTTATTTCAGTTAGAATCATCATACCTGAATCCACTCATTGTGATGCTAAGGGCCTGATGACATAGATTTCATTGCTGAGTGATATTGCTTTGTAAGTAAATACCACAACTTCTTTATCCATTTTTCACTTTCTGCGATGTTGAACTTGTACTGTAAACGAGGTTCTTGTAAACGGAGGCGTCCCAAACTTTGGGGTCGCTGTGTCTTTTTGATTTTAATTTCCCTAAGCTATAGGACCATAAGTGGCAGTGCCCTAGGCTCTGTTGCTTTGTTTTTTAGATGTTTCAGGAAACACCATACACTTCTCCCGAGTGTCTGTTGGCAATTTACATCCCGCCCATCAGCATAACAAGGCTCCCAGTTCTCCATGGCCTGTCCTGCCTTTCTGGATTTTACACTTTTTTCAGATGGCCCTTTTGACCGGGGGGAAGTGAGACTTCATTGTAGTGCAGATTTCCTTTGCAAGCTTGCTTGGTTGGCCAAAAAGGGCGTATGCGTTTTTTCCTGAATATATTCAGGAAAAAACGCATACGCCCTTTTTGGCCAAGTGCATCATTGTGGACGTTCTGCCTCTTTTCCTATGCTTTCAATGCAATTCCAGTCTACCTCCTGAAATCGGTTTCCTGCAATTCTGCCCCGCTTTCAAGTCCTCTTGGCAGCCTTACTTCAGTCTATTTTTGGACGATAGCTGTCATATATAACTCTGCAGGTTTGTGAATTACAGTGCCCCTGAGCTCCTTTCTTCAACTCGCTTTCTTGTGACCTGGCCGCAACACCGCAGGATGGCTGCAGGCCCTAATCTGATTCTGGCATGGCACGCTGAGCCTTTGGTTAATTCCTCTTCCTGGTAGGAAATGAGAGTTAAATTTGCCCGTCCAGACACCTCCAGCTAGTCTCCATTGGTTCTCACTATTCCTGTTCATCTTCCGCAGAAATTGCAAACTGAGCCAAACAGGAGGTTAAAGGGACTGACTCTCCAAGTCGGGAGAGTGTTAGTAAAGCGTCTGGAATGTTGCACCCGAGTACCAGGGTACGAAAACTGAGACATATTTGAACACGTCTCCCGATCACATGGTTGATCATACTCTAGGTTCCACATGCATGTTTTAGATGAAGGAAGAATACCTTAAACCTAGGTAGTTGAAACACGTGGAATGGGTACCATGCAATATGAGTTCAAAGGGTCTTCATTTGCTCACCCAACCTCTCCAATCCTATCACTGCTGCGTTTATGCCCCTGTACACATGCTTGATTCTCTTTTGGAGACATAGCAATCCATAGGTTTTAAGATACTTACAAGTCAGGTACATTCTTAGGCGTTTAATATGCGTTGTTGAGTCCATTTCGTTGAGCAAGGAGTAGCTCTTGTCTATTCCATATTTGGCTTAAGGAACTTTATCTGTGCTCATTTCAATCTCTGGTTTTATGCAGCACCCCAACTCACCTTTACCCTTAAGCAAGCATAAGTTGGTTTTCTAAATTTGAGTCCCTGTTCTGTTCTGTAATTCAGTTCCTGTGTAGCCAAGTTTACATTCCGTGTATTACTGATATCTTATGATGTTTCTTTTTCTGTGTGACTTACTTCAGTTAGAATCATCATACCTGAATCCACTCATTGTGCTGCTAAGGGCCTGATGACACAGATTTCATTGCTGAGTGATATTGCTTTGTAAGTAAATACCACAACTTCTTTCTCCATTTTTCACTTTCTGCGATGTTGAACTTGTACTGTAAACGAGGTTCTTGTAAACAGAGCCGTTCCAAACTTTGGGGTGGCTGTGTCTTTTTGATTTTAATTTCCCTAAGCTATAGGACCATAAGTGGAAGTGCCCTAGGTTCTGTTGCTTTGTTTTTTAGATGTTTCAGGAAACACCATACACTTCTCCCGAGTGGTTGTTGGCAATTTACATCCCGCCCATCAGCATAACAAGGCTCCCAGTTCTCCATGGCCTGTCCTGCCTTTCTGGATTTTACACTTTTTTCAGATGGCCCTTTTGACCGGGGGGAAGTGAGACTTCATTGTAGTGCAGATTTCCTTTGCAAGCTTGCTTGGTTGGCCAAAGAGGACGTATCCGTTTTTTCCTGAATATATTCAGGAAAAAACGCATACGCCCTTTTTGGCCAAGTGCATCATTGTGGACGTTCTGCCTCTTTTCCTATGCTTTCAATGCAATTCCAGTCTACCTCCTGAAATCGGTTTCCTGCAATTCTGCCCCGCTTTCAAGTCCTCTTGGCAGCCTTACTTCAGTCTATTTTTGGACGATAGCTGTCATTTATAACTCTGCAGGTTTGTGAATTACAGTGCCCCTGAGCTCCTTTCTTCAACTCGCTTTCTTGTGACCTGGCCGCAACACCGCAGGATGGCTTCAGGCCCTAATCTGGTTCCGGCCCGGCATGCTGAGCCTTTGGTTAATTCCTCTTCCTGGTGGGAAATGAGAGTTAAATTTGCCCGTCCAGACACCTCCAGCTAGCCTCTCATTGGTTCTCGCTATTCCTGTTCATCTTCCGCAGAAATTGCAAACTGGGCCAAACAGGAGGTTAAAGGGACTGACTCTCCAAGTGGGGAGAGTGTTAGTAAAGCGTCTGGAATGTTGCACCCGAGTACCAGGGGAGGAAAACTGAGACATATTTGAACACGTCTCCCGTTCACATGGTTGATCATACTTGGGTTCCACATGCATGTTTTAGCTGAAGGAAGAATACCTTAAACCTGGAGAGTTGAGACCCGTGGAATGGGTACCATGCAATATGACTTCAAAGGGTCTTCATTTGCTCACCGAACCTCTCCAATCCTATCACTGCTGTGTTTATGCCCCTGTACACATGCTTGATTCTCTTTCGGAGACATAGCAATCCATAGGTTTTAAGATACTTACTAGTCAGGTACATTCTTAGGCGTTTAATATGCGGTGTTGAGTCCATTTCATTGAGCAAGGAGTAGCTCTTGTCTATTCCATATTTGACTTAAGGAACTTTATCTGTGCTCATTTCAATCTCTGGTTTTATGCAGCACCCCAACTCACCTTTACCCTTAAGCAAGCATAAGTTGGTTTTCTAAATTTGAGACCCTGTTCTGTTCTGTAATTCAGTTCCTGTGTAGCCAAGTTTACATTCCGTGTATTACTGATATCTTATGATGTTTCATTTTCTGTGTGACTTATTTCAGTTAGAATCATCATACCTGAATCCACTCATTGTGATGCTAAGGGCCTGATGACATAGATTTCATTGCTGAGTGATATTGCTTTGTAAGTAAATACCACAACTTCTTTATCCATTTTTCACTTTCTGCGATGTTGAACTTGTACTGTAAACGAGGTTCTTGTAAACGGAGGCGTCCCAAACTTTGGGGTCGCTGTGTCTTTTTGATTTTAATTTCCCTAAGCTATAGGACCATAAGTGGCAGTGCCCTAGGCTCTGTTGCTTTGTTTTTTAGATGTTTCAGGAAACACCGTACACTTCTCCCGAGTGTCTGTTGGCAATTTACATCCCGCCCATCAGCATAACAAGGCTCCCAGTTCTCCATGGCCTGTCCTGCCTTTCTGGATTTTACACTTTTTTCAGATGGCCCTTTTGACCGGGGGGAAGTGAGACTTCATTGTAGTGCAGATTTCCTTTGCAAGCTTGCTTGGTTGGCCAAAAAGGGCGTATGCGTTTTTTCCTGAATATATTCAGGAAAAAACGCATACGCCCTTTTTGGCCAAATGCATCATTGTGGACGTTCTGCCTCTTTTCCTATGCTTTCAATGCAATTCCAGTCTACCTCCTGAAATCGGTTTCCTGCAATTCTGCCCCGCTTTCAAGTCCTCTTGGCAGCCTTACTTCAGTCTATTTTTGGACGATAGCTGTCATTTATAACTCTGCAGGTTTGTGAATTACAGTGCCCCTGAGCTCCTTTCTTCAACTCGCTTTCTTGTGACCTGGCCGCAACACCGCAGGATGGCTGCAGGCCCTAATCTGATTCTGGCATGGCACGCTGAGCCTTTGGTTAATTCCTCTTCCTGGTAGGAAATGAGAGTTAAATTTGCCCGTCCAGACACCTCCAGCTAGTCTCCATTGGTTCTCACTATTCCTGTTCATCTTCCGCAGAAATTGCAAACTGGGCCAAACAGGAGGTTAAAGGGACTGACTCTCCAAGTCGGGAGAGTGTTAGTAAAGCGTCTGGAATGTTGCACCCGAGTACCAGGGTACGAAAACTGAGACATATTTGAACACGTCTCCCGATCACATGGTTGATCATACTCTAGGTTCCACATGCATGTTTTAGATGAAGGAAGAATACCTTAAACCTAGGTAGTTGAAACACGTGGAATGGGTACCATGCAATATGAGTTCAAAGGGTCTTCATTTGCTCACCCAACCTCTCCAATCCTATCACTGCTGCGTTTATGCCCCTGTACACATGCTTGATTCTCTTTTGGAGACATAGCAATCCATAGGTTTTAAGATACTTACAAGTCAGGTACATTCTTAGGCGTTTAATATGCGTTGTTGAGTCCATTTCGTTGAGCAAGGAGTAGCTCTTGTCTATTCCATATTTGGCTTAAGGAACTTTATCTGTGCTCATTTCAATCTCTGGTTTTATGCAGCACCCCAACTCACCTTTACCCTTAAGCAAGCATAAGTTGGTTTTCTAAATTTGAGTCCCTGTTCTGTTCTGTAATTCAGTTCCTGTGTAGCCAAGTTTACATTCCGTGTATTACTGATATCTTATGATGTTTCTTTTTCTGTGTGACTTACTTCAGTTAGAATCATCATACCTGAATCCACTCATTGTGCTGCTAAGGGCCTGATGACACAGATTTCATTGCTGAGTGATATTGCTTTGTAAGTAAATACCACAACTTCTTTCTCCATTTTTCACTTTCTGCGATGTTGAACTTGTACTGTAAACGAGGTTCTTGTAAACAGAGCCGTTCCAAACTTTGGGGTGGCTGTGTCTTTTTGATTTTAATTTCCCTAAGCTATAGGACCATAAGTGGAAGTGCCCTAGGTTCTGTTGCTTTGTTTTTTAGATGTTTCAGGAAACACCATACACTTCTCCCGAGTGGTTGTTGGCAATTTACATCCCGCCCATCAGCATAACAAGGCTCCCAGTTCTCCATGGCCTGTCCTGCCTTTCTGGATTTTACACTTTTTTCAGATGGCCCTTTTGACCGGGGGGAAGTGAGACTTCATTGTAGTGCAGATTTCCTTTGCAAGCTTGCTTGGTTGGCCAAAAAGGACGTATCCGTTTTTTCCTGAATATATTCAGGAAAAAACGCATACGCCCTTTTTGGCCAAGTGCATCATTGTGGACGTTCTGCCTCTTTTCCTATGCTTTCAATGCAATTCCAGTCTACCTCCTGAAATCGGTTTCCTGCAATTCTGCCCCGCTTTCAAGTCCTCTTGGCAGCCTTACTTCAGTCTATTTTTGGACGATAGCTGTCATTTATAACTCTGCAGGTTTGTGAATTACAGTGCCCCTGAGCTCCTTTCTTCAACTCGCTTTCTTGTGACCTGGCCGCAACACCGCAGGATGGCTTCAGGCCCTAATCTGGTTCCGGCCCGGCATGCTGAGCCTTTGGTTAATTCCTCTTCCTGGTGGGAAATGAGAGTTAAATTTGCCCGTCCAGACACCTCCAGCTA
Source organism: Delphinus delphis (assembly GCF_949987515.2). Lineage (NCBI taxonomy): Eukaryota > Metazoa > Chordata > Mammalia > Artiodactyla > Delphinidae > Delphinus > Delphinus delphis. The sequence goes on from NW_027192811.1 coordinate 180,127, forward strand.
GCCTCTCATTGGTTCTCGCTATTCCTGTTCATCTTCCGCAGAAATTGCAAACTGGGCCAAACAGGAGGTTAAAGGGACTGACTCTCCAAGTGGGGAGAGTGTTAGTAAAGCGTCTGGAATGTTGCACCCGAGTACCAGGGGAGGAAAACTGAGACATATTTGAACACGTCTCCCGATCACATGGTTGATCATACTCTAGGTTCCACATGCATGTTTTAGCTGAAGGAAGAATACCTTAAACCTGGGTAGTTGAAACCCGTGGAATGGGTACCATGCAATATGACTTCAAAGGGTCTTCATTTGCTCACCGAACCTCTCCAATCCTATCACTGCTGCGTTTATGCCCCTGTACACATGCTTGATTCTCTTTTGGAGACATAGCAATCCATAGGTTTTAAGATACTTACAAGTCAGGTACATTCTTAGGCGTTTAATATGCAGTGTTGAGTCCATTTCGTTGAGCAAGGAGTAGCTCTTGTCTATTCCATATTTGGCTTAAGGAACTTTATCTGTGCTCATTTCAATCTCTGGTTTTATGCAGCACCCCAACTCACCTTTACCCTTAAGCAAGCATAAGTTGTTTTTCTAAATTTGAGTCCCTGTTCTGTTCTGTAATTCAGTTCCTGTGTAGCCAAGTTTACATTCCGTGTATTACTGATATCTTATGATGTTTCTTTTTCTGTGTGACTTACTTCAGTTAGAATCATCATACCTGAATCCACTCATTGTGCTGCTAAGGGCCTGATGAAACAGATTTCATTGCTGAGTGATATTGCTTTGTAAGTAAATACCACAACTTCTTTCTCCATTTTTCACTTTCTGCGATGTTGAACTTGTACTGTAAACGAGGTTCTTGTAAACAGAGCCGTTCCAAACTTTGGGGTGGCTGTGTCTTTTTGATTTTAATTTCCCTAAGCTATAGGACCATAAGTGGAAGTGCCCTAGGTTCTGTTGCTTTGTTTTTTAGATGTTTCAGGAAACACCATACACTTCTCCCGAGTGGTTGTTGGCAATTTACATCCCACCCATCAGCATAACAAGGCTCCCAGTTCTCCATGGCCTGTCCTGCCTTTCTGGATTTTACACTTTTTTCAGATGGCCCTTTTGACCGGGGGGAAGTGAGACTTCATTGTAGTGCAGATTTCCTTTGCAAGCTTGCTTGGTTGGCCAAAAAGGGCGTATGCGTTTTTTCCTGAATATATTCAGGAAAAAACGCATACGCCCTTTTTGGCCAAGTGCATCATTGTGGACGTTCTGCCTCTTTTCCTATGCTTTCAATGCAATTCCAGTCTACCTCCTGAAATCGGTTTCCTGCAATTCTGCCCCGCTTTCAAGTCCTCTTGGCAGCCTTACTTCAGTCTATTTTTGGACGATAGCTGTCATTTATAACTCTGCAGGTTTGTGAATTACAGTGCCCCTGAGCTCCTTTCTTCAACTCGCTTTCTTGTGACCTGGCCGCAACACCGCAGGATGGCTTCAGGCCCTAATCTGGTTTCGGCCCGGCATGCTGAGCCTTTGGTTAATTCCTCTTCCTGGTGGGAAATGAGAGTTAAATTTGCCCGTCCAGACACCTCCAGCTAGCCTCTCATTGGTTCTTGCTATTCCTGTTCATCTTCCGCAGAAATTGCAAACTGGGCCAAACAGGAGGTTAAAGGGACTGACTCTCCAAGTGGGGAGAGTGTTAGTAAAGCGTCTGGAATGTTGCACCCGAGTACCAGGGGAGGAAAACTGAGACATATTTGAACACGTCTCCCGATCACATGGTTGATCATACTCTGGTTCCACATGCATGTTTTAGCTGAAGGAAGAATACCTAAAACCTGGGTAGTTGAAACCCGTGGAATGGGTACCATGCAATATGACTTCAAAGGGTCTTCATTTGCTCACCGAACCTCTCCAATCCTATCACTGCTGCGTTTATGCCCCTGTACACATGCTTGATTCTCTTTCGGAGACATAGCAATCCATAGGTTTTAAGATACTTACTAGTCAGGTCCATTCTTAGGCGTTTAATATGCGGTGTTGAGTCCATTCCGTTGAGCAAGGAGTAGCTCTTGTCTATTCCATATTTGGCTTAAGGAACTTTATCTGTGCTCATTTCAATCTCTGGTTTTATGCAGCAACCCAACTCACCTTTACCCTTAAGCAAGCATAAGTTGGTTTTCTAAATTTGAGACCCTGTTCTGTTTTGGAATTCAGTTCCTGTGTAGCAAAGTTTACATTCCGTGTATTAGTGATATCTTATGATGTTTCTTTTTCTGTGTGACTTATTTCAGTTAGAATCATCGTACCTGAATCTACTCATTATGCTGCTACGGGCCTGATGACATAGATTTCATTGCTGAGTGATACTGCATTGTACGTAAGTACCACAAGTTCTTTATCCATTTTTCACTTTCTGCGATGTTGAACTTGTACTGTAAACGGGGTTCTTGTAAACAGAGCCGTTCCAAACTTTGGGGTGGCTGTGTCTTTTTGATTTTAATTTCCCTAAGCTATAGGACCATAAGTGGAAGTGCCCTAGGCTCTGTTGCTTTGTTTTTTAGATGTTTCAGGAAACACCATACACTTCTCCCAAGTGTCTGTTGGCAATTTACATCCCGCCCATCAGCATAACAAGGCTCCCAGTTCTCCATGGCCTGTCCTGCCTTTCTGGATTTTACACTTTTTTCAGATGGCCCTTTTGACCGGGGGGAAGTGAGACTTCATTGTAGTGCAGATTTCCTTTGCAAGCTTGCTTGGTTGGCCAAAAAGGGCGTATGCGTTTTTTCCTGAATATATTCAGGAAAAAACGCATACGCCCTTTTTGGCCAAGTGCATCATTGTGGACGTTCTGCCTCTTTTCCGATGCTTTCAATGCAATTCCAGTCTACCTCCTGAAATCGGTTTCCTGCAATTCTGCCCCGCTTTCAAGTCCTCTTGGCAGCCTTACTTCAGTCTATTTTTGGACGATAGCTGTCATTTATAACTCTGCAGGTTTGTGAATTACAGTGCCCCTGAGCTCCTTTCTTCAACTCGCTTTCTTGTGACCTGGCCGCAACACCGCAGGATGGCTTCAGGCCCTAATCTGGTTCCGGCCCGGCATGCTGAGCCTTTGGTTAATTCCTCTTCCTGGTGGGAAATGAGAGTTAAATTTGCCCGTTCAGACACCTCCAGCTAGTCTCTCATTGGTTCTCGCTATTACTGTTCATCTTCCGCAGAAATTGCAAACTGGGCCAAACAGGAGGTTAAAGGGACTGACTCTCCAAGTCAGGAGAGTGTTAGTAAAGCGTCTGGAATGTTGCACCCGAGTACCAGGGGAGGAAAACTGAGACATATTTGAACACGTCTCCCGATCACATGGTTGATCATACTCTGGGTTCCACATGCATGTTTTAGCTGAAGGAAGAATACCTTAAACCTGGAGAGTTGAGACCCGTGTAATGGGTACCATGCAATATGAGTTCAAAGGGTCTTCATTTGCTCACCGAACCTCTCCAATCCTATCACTGCTGCGTTTATGCCCCTGTACACACGCTTGATTCTCTTTTGGAGACATAGCAATCCATAGGTTTTAAGATACTTACTAGTCAGGTACATTCTTAGGCGTTTAATATGGGGTGTTGAGTCCATTTCGTTGAGCAAGGAGTAGCTCTTGTCTATTCCATATTTGGCTTAAGGAACTTTATCTGTGCTCATTTCAATCTCTGGTTTTATGCAGCAACCCAACTCACCTTTCCCCTGAAGCAAGCATAAGTTGGTTTTCTAAATTTGAGACCCTGTTCTGTTTGGAATGCAGTTCCTGTGTAGCCAAGTTTACATTCCGTGTATTAGTGATATCTTATGATGTTTCTTTTTCTGTGTGACTTATTTCAGTTAGAATCATCGTACCTGAATCCACTCATTATGCTGCTACGGGCCTGATGACATAGATTTCATTTCTGACTGATACTGCATTGTACGTAAGTACCACAAGTTCTTTATCCATTTTTCACTTTCTGTGATATTGAACTTGTACGGTAAACGAGGTTCTTGTAAACGGAGGCGTCCCAAACTTTGGGGTGGCTGTGTCTTTTTGATTTTAATTTCCCTAAGCTATAGGACCATAAGTGGAAGTGCCCTAGGCTCTGTTGCTTTGTTTTTTAGATGTTTCAGGAAACACCATACACTTCTCCCGAGTGGTTGTTGGCAATTTACATCCCGCCCATCAGCATAACAAGGCTCCCAGTTCTCCATGGCCTGTCCTGCCTTTCTGGATTTTACACTTTTTTCAGATGGCCCTTTTAACCGGGGGGAAGTGAGACTTCATTGTAGTGCAGATTTCCTTTGCAAGCTTGCTTGGTTGGCCAAAAAGGGCGTATGCGTTTTTTCCTGAATATATTCAGGAAAAAACGCATACGCCCTTTTGGCCAAGTGCATCATTGTGGACGTTCTGCCTCTTTTCCTATGCTTTCAATGCAATTCCAGTCTACCTCCTGAAATCGGTTTCCTGCAATTCTGTCCCACTTTCAAGTCCTCTTGGCAGCCTTACTTCAGTCTATTTTTGGACAATAGCTGTCATTTATAACTCTGCAGGTTTGTGAATTACAGTGCCCCTGAGCTCCTTTCTTCAACTCGCTTTCTTGTGACCTGGCAGCAACACCGCAGGATGGCTTCAGGCCCTAATCTGATTCTGGCATGGCACGCTGAGCCTTTGGTTAATTACTCTTCCTGGTAGGAAATGAGAGTTAAATTTGCCCGTCCAGACACCTCCAGCTAGTCTCCATTGGTTCTCGCTATTCCTGTTCATCTTCCGCAGAAATTGCAAACTGGGCCAAACAGGAGGTTAAAGGGACTGACTCTCCAAGTCGGGAGAGTGTTAGTAAAGCGTCTGGAATGTTGCACCTGAGTACCAGGGTACGAAAACTGAGACATATTTGAACACGTCTCCCGATCACATGGTTGATCATACTCTAGGTTCCACATGCATGTTTTAGCTGAAGGAAGAATACCTTAAACCTGGGTAGTTGAAACCCGTGGAATGGGTACCATGCAATATGACTTCAAAGGGTCTTCATTTGCTCACCGAACCTCTCCAATCCTATCACTGCTGCGTTTATGCCCCTGTACACATGCTTGATTCTCTTTTGGAGACATAGCAATCCATAGGTTTTAAGATACTTACAAGTCAGGTACATTCTTAGGCGTTTAATATGCAGTGTTGAGTCCATTTCGTTGAGCAAGGAGTAGCTCTTGTCTATTCCATATTTGGCTTAAGGAACTTTATCTGTGCTCATTTCAATCTCTGGTTTTATGCAGCACCCCAACTCACCTTTACCCTTAAGCAAGCATAAGTTGTTTTTCTAAATTTGAGTCCCTGTTCTGTTCTGTAATTCAGTTCCTGTGTAGCCAAGTTTACATTCCGTGTATTACTGATATCTTATGATGTTTCTTTTTCTGTGTGACTTACTTCAGTTAGAATCATCATACCTGAATCCACTCATTGTGCTGCTAAGGGCCTGATGACACAGATTTCATTGCTGAGTGATATTGCTTTGTAAGTAAATACCACAACTTCTTTCTCCATTTTTCACTTTCTGCGATGTTGAACTTGTACTGTAAACGAGGTTCTTGTAAACAGAGCCGTTCCAAACTTTGGGGTGGCTGTGTCTTTTTGATTTTAATTTCCCTAAGCTATAGGACCATAAGTGGAAGTGCCCTAGGTTCTGTTGCTTTGTTTTTTAGATGTTTCAGGAAACACCATACACTTCTCCCGAGTGGTTGTTGGCAATTTACATCCCGCCCATCAGCATAACAAGGCTCCCAGTTCTCCATGGCCTGTCCTGCCTTTCTGGATTTTACACTTTTTTCAGATGGCCCTTTTGACCGGGGGGAAGTGAGACTTCATTGTAGTGCAGATTTCCTTTGCAAGCTTGCTTGGTTGGCCAAAAAGGGCGTATGCGTTTTTTCCTGAATATATTCAGGAAAAAACGCATACGCCCTTTTTGGCCAAGTGCATCATTGTGGACGTTCTGCCTCTTTTCCTATGCTTTCAATGCAATTCCAGTCTACCTCCTGAAATTGGTTTCCTGCAATTCTGCCCCGCTTTCAAGTCCTCTTGGCAGCCTTACTTCAGTATATTTTTGGACGATAGCTGTCATTTATAACTCTGCAGGTTTGTGAATTACAGTGCCCCTGAGCTCCTTTCTTCAACTCGCTTTCTTTTGAGCTGGCCGCAACACCGCAGGATGGCTTCAGGCCCTAATCTGGTTCCGGTACGGCACGCTGAGCCTTTGGTTATTTCCTCTTCCTGGTGGGAAATGAGAGTTAAATTTGCCCGTCCAGACACCTCCAGCTAGCCTCTCATTGGTTCTCGCTATTCCTGTTCATCTTCCGCAGAAATTGCAAACTGGGCCAAACAGGAGGTTAAAGGCGCTGACTCTCCAAGTGGGGAGAGTGTTAGTAAAGCGTCTGGAATGTTGCACCCGAGTACCAGGGGAGGAAAACTGAGACATATTTGAACACGTCTCCCGTTCACATGGTTGATCATACTTGGGTTCCACATGCATGTTTTAGCTGAAGGAAGAATACCTTAAACCTGGAGAGTTGAGACCCGTGGAATGGGTACCATGCAATATGACTTCAAAGGGTCTTCATTTGCTCACCGAACCTCTCCAATCCTATCACTGCTGTGTTTATGCCCCTGTACACATGCTTGATTCTCTTTCGGAGACATAGCAATCCATAGGTTTTAAGATACTTACTAGTCAGGTACATTCTTAGGCGTTTAATATGCGGTGTTGAGTCCATTTCATTGAGCAAGGAGTAGCTCTTGTCTATTCCATATTTGACTTAAGGAACTTTATCTGTGCTCATTTCAATCTCTGGTTTTATGCAGCACCCCAACTCACCTTTACCCTTAAGCAAGCATAAGTTGGTTTTCTAAATTTGAGACCCTGTTCTGTTCTGTAATTCAGTTCCTGTGTAGCCAAGTTTACATTCCGTGTATTACTGATATCTTATGATGTTTCATTTTCTGTGTGACTTATTTCAGTTAGAATCATCATACCTGAATCCACTCATTGTGATGCTAAGGGCCTGATGACATAGATTTCATTGCTGAGTGATATTGCTTTGTAAGTAAATTCCACAACTTCTTTATCCATTTTTCACTTTCTGCGATGTTGAACTTGTACTGTAAACGAGGTTCTTGTAAACGGAGGCGTCCCAAACTTTGGGGTCGCTGTGTCTTTTTGATTTTAATTTCCCTAAGCTATAGGACCATAAGTGGCAGTGCCCTAGGCTCTGTTGCTTTGTTTTTTAGATGTTTCAGGAAACACCATACACTTCTCCCGAGTGTCTGTTGGCAATTTACATCCCGCCCATCAGCATAACAAGGCTCCCAGTTCTCCATGGCCTGTCCTGCCTTTCTGGATTTTACACTTTTTTCAGATGGCCCTTTTGACCGGGGGGAAGTGAGACTTCATTGTAGTGCAGATTTCCTTTGCAAGCTTGCTTGGTTGGCCAAAAAGGGCGTATGCGTTTTTTCCTGAATATATTCAGGAAAAAACGCATACGCCCTTTTTGGCCAAGTGCATCATTGTGGACGTTCTGCCTCTTTTCCTATGCTTTCAATGCAATTCCAGTCTACCTCCTGAAATCGGTTTCCTGCAATTCTGCCCCGCTTTCAAGTCCTCTTGGCAGCCTTACTTCAGTCTATTTTTGGACGATAGCTGTCATATATAACTCTGCAGATTTGTGAATTACAGTGCCCCTGAGCTCCTTTCTTCAACTCGCTTTCTTGTGACCTGGCCGCAACACCGCAGGATGGCTGCAGGCCCTAATCTGATTCTGGCATGGCACGCTGAGCCTTTGGTTAATTCCTCTTCCTGGTAGGAAATGAGAGTTAAATTTGCCCGTCCAGACACCTCCAGCTAGTCTCCATTGGTTCTCACTATTCCTGTTCATCTTCCGCAGAAATTGCAAACTGAGCCAAACAGGAGGTTAAAGGGACTGACTCTCCAAGTCGGGAGAGTGTTAGTAAAGCGTCTGGAATGTTGCACCCGAGTACCAGGGTACGAAAACTGAGACATATTTGAACACGTCTCCCGATCACATGGTTGATCATACTCTAGGTTCCACATGCATGTTTTAGATGAAGGAAGAATACCTTAAACCTAGGTAGTTGAAACACGTGGAATGGGTACCATGCAATATGAGTTCAAAGGGTCTTCATTTGCTCACCCAACCTCTCCAATCCTATCACTGCTGCGTTTATGCCCCTGTACACATGCTTGATTCTCTTTTGGAGACATAGCAATCCATAGGTTTTAAGATACTTACAAGTCAGGTACATTCTTAGGCGTTTAATATGCGTTGTTGAGTCCATTTCGTTGAGCAAGGAGTAGCTCTTGTCTATTCCATATTTGGCTTAAGGAACTTTATCTGTGCTCATTTCAATCTCTGGTTTTATGCAGCACCCCAACTCACCTTTACCCTTAAGCAAGCATAAGTTGGTTTTCTAAATTTGAGTCCCTGTTCTGTTCTGTAATTCAGTTCCTGTGTAGCCAAGTTTACATTCCGTGTATTACTGATATCTTATGATGTTTCTTTTTCTGTGTGACTTACTTCAGTTAGAATCATCATACCTGAATCCACTCATTGTGCTGCTAAGGGCCTGATGACACAGATTTCATTGCTGAGTGATATTGCTTTGTAAGTAAATACCACAACTTCTTTCTCCATTTTTCACTTTCTGCGATGTTGAACTTGTACTGTAAACGAGGTTCTTGTAAACAGAGCCGTTCCAAACTTTGGGGTGGCTGTGTCTTTTTGATTTTAATTTCCCTAAGCTATAGGACCATAAGTGGAAGTGCCCTAGGTTCTGTTGCTTTGTTTTTTAGATGTTTCAGGAAACACCATACACTTCTCCCGAGTGGTTGTTGGCAATTTACATCCCGCCCATCAGCATAACAAGGCTCCCAGTTCTCCATGGCCTGTCCTGCCTTTCTGGATTTTACACTTTTTTCAGATGGCCCTTTTGACCGGGGGGAAGTGAGACTTCATTGTAGTGCAGATTTCCTTTGCAAGCTTGCTTGGTTGGCCAAAGAGGACGTATCCGTTTTTTCCTGAATATATTCAGGAAAAAACGCATACGCCCTTTTTGGCCAAGTGCATCATTGTGGACGTTCTGCCTCTTTTCCTATGCTTTCAATGCAATTCCAGTCTACCTCCTGAAATCGGTTTCCTGCAATTCTGCCCCGCTTTCAAGTCCTCTTGGCAGCCTTACTTCAGTCTATTTTTGGACGATAGCTGTCATTTATAACTCTGCAGGTTTGTGAATTACAGTGCCCCTGAGCTCCTTTCTTCAACTCGCTTTCTTGTGACCTGGCCGCAACACCGCAGGATGGCTTCAGGCCCTAATCTGGTTCCGGCCCGGCATGCTGAGCCTTTGGTTAATTCCTCTTCCTGGTGGGAAATGAGAGTTAAATTTGCCCGTCCAGACACCTCCAGCTAGCCTCTCATTGGTTCTCGCTATTCCTGTTCATCTTCCGCAGAAATTGCAAACTGGGCCAAACAGGAGGTTAAAGGGACTGACTCTCCAAGTGGGGAGAGTGTTAGTAAAGCGTCTGGAATGTTGCACCCGAGTACCAGGGGAGGAAAACTGAGACATATTTGAACACGTCTCCCGTTCACATGGTTGATCATACTTGGGTTCCACATGCATGTTTTAGCTGAAGGAAGAATACCTTAAACCTGGAGAGTTGAGACCCGTGGAATGGGTACCATGCAATATGACTTCAAAGGGTCTTCATTTGCTCACCGAACCTCTCCAATCCTATCACTGCTGTGTTTATGCCCCTGTACACATGCTTGATTCTCTTTCGGAGACATAGCAATCCATAGGTTTTAAGATACTTACTAGTCAGGTACATTCTTAGGCGTTTAATATGCGGTGTTGAGTCCATTTCATTGAGCAAGGAGTAGCTCTTGTCTATTCCATATTTGACTTAAGGAACTTTATCTGTGCTCATTTCAATCTCTGGTTTTATGCAGCACCCCAACTCACCTTTACCCTTAAGCAAGCATAAGTTGGTTTTCTAAATTTGAGACCCTGTTCTGTTCTGTAATTCAGTTCCTGTGTAGACAAGTTTACATTCCGTGTATTACTGATATCTTATGATGTTTCATTTTCTGTGTGACTTATTTCAGTTAGAATCATCATACCTGAATCCACTCATTGTGATGCTAAGGGCCTGATGACATAGATTTCATTGCTGAGTGATATTGCTTTGTAAGTAAATACCACAACTTCTTTATCCATTTTTCACTTTCTGCGATGTTGAACTTGTACTGTAAACGAGGTTCTTGTAAACGGAGGCGTCCCAAACTTTGGGGTCGCTGTGTCTTTTTGATTTTAATTTCCCTAAGCTATAGGACCATAAGTGGCAGTGCCCTAGGCTCTGTTGCTTTGTTTTTTAGATGTTTCAGGAAACACCGTACACTTCTCCCGAGTGTCTGTTGGCAATTTACATCCCGCCCATCAGCATAACAAGGCTCCCAGTTCTCCATGGCCTGTCCTGCCTTTCTGGATTTTACACTTTTTTCAGATGGCCCTTTTGACCGGGGGGAAGTGAGACTTCATTGTAGTGCAGATTTCCTTTGCAAGCTTGCTTGGTTGGCCAAAAAGGGCGTATGCGTTTTTTCCTGAATATATTCAGGAAAAAACGCATACGCCCTTTTTGGCCAAATGCATCATTGTGGACGTTTTGCCTCTTTTCCTATGCTTTCAATGCAATTCCAGTCTACCTCCTGAAATCGGTTTCCTGCAATTCTGCCCCGCTTTCAAGTCCTCTTGGCAGCCTTACTTCAGTCTATTTTTGGACGATAGCTGTCATTTATAACTCTGCAGGTTTGTGAATTACAGTGCCCCTGAGCTCCTTTCTTCAACTCGCTTTCTTGTGACCTGGCCGCAACACCGCAGGATGGCTGCAGGCCCTAATCTGATTCTGGCATGGCACGCTGAGCCTTTGGTTAATTCCTCTTCCTGGTAGGAAATGAGAGTTAAATTTGCCCGTCCAGACACCTCCAGCTAGTCTCCATTGGTTCTCACTATTCCTGTTCATCTTCCGCAGAAATTGCAAACTGGGCCAAACAGGAGGTTAAAGGGACTGACTCTCCAAGTCGGGAGAGTGTTAGTAAAGCGTCTGGAATGTTGCACCCGAGTACCAGGGTACGAAAACTGAGACATATTTGAACACGTCTCCCGATCACATGGTTGATCATACTCTAGGTTCCACATGCATGTTTTAGATGAAGGAAGAATACCTTAAACCTAGGTAGTTGAAACACGTGGAATGGGTACCATGCAATATGAGTTCAAAGGGTCTTCATTTGCTCACCCAACCTCTCCAATCCTATCACTGCTGCGTTTATGCCCCTGTACACATGCTTGATTCTCTTTTGGAGACATAGCAATCCATAGGTTTTAAGATACTTACAAGTCAGGTACATTCTTAGGCGTTTAATATGCGTTGTTGAGTCCATTTCGTTGAGCAAGGAGTAGCTCTTGTCTATTCCATATTTGGCTTAAGGAAATTTATCTGTGCTCATTTCAATCTCTGGTTTTATGCAGCACCCCAACTCACCTTTACCCTTAAGCAAGCATAAGTTGGTTTTCTAAATTTGAGTCCCTGTTCTGTTCTGTAATTCAGTTCCTGTGTAGCCAAGTTTACATTCCGTGTATTACTGATATCTTATGATGTTTCTTTTTCTGTGTGACTTACTTCAGTTAGAATCATCATACCTGAATCCACTCATTGTGCTGCTAAGGGCCTGATGACACAGATTTCATTGCTGAGTGATATTGCTTTGTAAGTAAATACCACAACTTCTTTATCCATTTTTCACTTTCTGCGATGTTGAACTTGTACTGTAAACGAGGTTCTTGTAAACAGAGCCGTTCCAAACTTTGGGGTGGCTGTGTCTTTTTGATTTTAATTTCCCTAAGCTATAGGACCATAAGTGGAAGTGCCCTAGGTTCTGTTGCTTTGTTTTTTAGATGTTTCAGGAAACACCATACACTTCTCCCGAGTGGTTGTTGGCAATTTACATCCCGCCCATCAGCATAACAAGGCTCCCAGTTCTCCATGGCCTGTCCTGCCTTTCTGGATTTTACACTTTTTTCAGATGGCCCTTTTGACCGGGGGGAAGTGAGACTTCATTGTAGTGCAGATTTCCTTTGCAAGCTTGCTTGGTTGGCCAAAAAGGACGTATCCGTTTTTTCCTGAATATATTCAGGAAAAAACGCATACGCCCTTTTTGGCCAAGTGCATCATTGTGGACGTTCTGCCTCTTTTCCTATGCTTTCAATGCAATTCCAGTCTACCTCCTGAAATCGGTTTCCTGCAATTCTGCCCCGCTTTCAAGTCCTCTTGGCAGCCTTACTTCAGTCTATTTTTGGACGATAGCTGTCATTTATAACTCTGCAGGTTTGTGAATTACAGTGCCCCTGAGCTCCTTTCTTCAACTCGCTTTCTTGTGACCTGGCCGCAACACCGCAGGATGGCTTCAGGCCCTAATCTGGTTCCGGCCCGGCATGCTGAGCCTTTGGTTAATTCCTCTTCCTGGTGGGAAATGAGAGTTAAATTTGCCCGTCCAGACACCTCCAGCTAGCCTCTCATTGGTTCTCGCTATTCCTGTTCATCTTCCGCAGAAATTGCAAACTGGGCCAAACAGGAGGTTAAAGGGACTGACTCTCCAAGTGGGGAGAGTGTTAGTAAAGCGTCTGGAATGTTGCACCCGAGTACCAGGGGAGGAAAACTGAGACATATTTGAACACGTCTCCCGATCACATGGTTGATCATACTCTAGGTTCCACATGCATGTTTTAGCTGAAGGAAGAATACCTTAAACTTGGGTAGTTGAAACCTGTGGAATGGGTACCATGCAATATGACTTCAAAGGGTCTTCATTTGCTCACCGAACCTCTCCAATCCTATCACTGCTGCATTTATGCCCCTGTACACATGCTTGATTCTCTTTCGGAGACATAGCAATCCATAGGTTTTAAGATACTTACTAGTCAGGTACATTCTTAGTCGTTTAATATGGGGTGTTGAGTCCATTTCGTTGAGCAAGGAGTAGCTCTTGTCTATTCCGTATTTGGCTTAAGGAACTTTATCTGTGCTCATTTCAATCTCTGGTTTTATGCAGCACCCCAACTCACCTTTACCCTTAAGCAAAAATAAGTTGGTTTTCTAAATTTGAGACCCTGTTCTGTTCTGTAATTCAGTTCCTGTGTAGCCAAGTTTACATTCCGTGTATTACTGATATCTTATGATGTTTCTTTTTCTGTGTGACTTACTTCAGTTAGAATCATCATACCTGAATCCACTCATTGTGCTGCTAAGGGCCTGATGACACAGATTTCATTGCTGAGTGATATTGCTTTGTAAGTAAATACCACAACTTCTTTCTCCATTTTTCACTTTCTGCGATGTTGAACTTGTACTGTAAACGAGGTTCTTGTAAACAGAGCCATTCCAAACTTTGGGGTGGCTGTGTCTTTTTGATTTTAATTTCCCTAAGCTATAGGACCATAAGTGGAAGTGCCCTAGGTTCTGTTGCTTTGTTTTTTAGATGTTTCAGGAAACACCATACACTTCTCCCGAGTGGTTGTTGGCAATTTACATCCCGCCCATCAGCATAACAAGGCTCCCAGTTCTCCATGGCCTGTCCTGCCTTTCTGGATTTTACACTTTTTTCAGATGGCCCTTTTGACCGGGGGGAAGTGAGACTTCATTGTAGTGCAGATTTCCTTTGCAAGCTTGCTTGGTTGGCCAAAAAGGACGTATCCGTTTTTTCCTGAATATATTCAGGAAAAAACGCATACGCCCTTTTTGGCCAAGTGCATCATTGTGGACGTTCTGCCTCTTTTCCTATGCTTTCAATGCAATTCCAGTCTACCTCCTGAAATCGGGTTCCTGCAATGCTGCCCCGCTTTCAAGTCCTCTTGGCAGCCTTACTTCAGTCTATTTTTGGACGATAGCTGTCATTTATAACTCTGCAGGTTTGTGAATTACAGTGCCCCTGAGCTCCTGTCTTCAACTCGCTTTCTTTTGAGCTGGCCGCAACACCGCAGGATGGCTTCAGGCCCTAATCTGGTTCTGGTACGGCACGCTGAGCCTTTGGTTATTTCCTCTTCCTGGTGGGAATTGAGAGTTAAATTTGCCCGTCCAGACACCTCCAGCTAGCCTCTCACTGGTTCTCGCTATTCCTGTTCATCTTCCGCAGAAATTGCAAACTGGGCCAAACAGGAGGTTAAAGGCGCTGACTCTCCAAGTGGGGAGAGTGTTAGTAAAGCGTCTGGAATGTTGCACCCGAGTACCAGGGGAGGAAAACTGAGACATATTTGAACACGTCTCCCGTTCACATGGTTGATCATACTTGGGTTCCACATGCATGTTTTAGCTGAAGGAAGAATACCTTAAACCTGGAGAGTTGAGACCAGTGTAATGGGTACCATGCAATATGACTTCAAAGGGTCTTCATTTGCTCACCGAACCTCTCCAATCCTATCACTGCTGTGTTTATGCCCCTGTACACATGCTTGATTCTCTTTCGGAGACATAGCAATCCATAGGTTTTAAGATACTTACTAGTCAGGTACATTCTTAGGCGTTTAATATGCGGTGTTGAGTCCATTTCGTTGAGCAAGGAGTAGCTCTTGTCTATTCCATATTTGACTTAAGGAACTTTATCTGTGCTCATTTCAATCTCTGGTTTTATGCAGCACCCCAACTCACCTTTACCCTTAAGCAAGCATAAGTTGGTTTTCTAAATTTGAGACCCTGTTCTGTTCTGTAATTCAGTTCCTGTGTAGCCAAGTTTACATTCCGTGTATTAATGATATCTTATGATGTTTCTTTTTCTATGTGACTTATTTCTGTTAGAATCATCGTACCTGAATCCACTCATTGTGATGCTAAGGGCCTGATGACATAGATTTCATTGCTGAGTGATATTGCTTTGTAAGTAAATACCACAACTTCTTTATCCATTTTTCACTTTCTGCGATGTTGAACTTGTACTGTAAAAGAGGTTCTTGTAAACAGAGGCGTCCCAAACTTTGGGGTGGCTGTGTCTTTTTGATTTTAATTTCCCTAAGCAATAGGACCATAAGTGGCAGTGCCCTAGGCTCTGTTGCTTTGTTTTTTAGATGTTTCAGGAAACACCATACACTTCTCCCGAGTGTCTGTTGGCAATTTACATCCCGCCCATCAGCATAACAAGGCTCCCAGTTCTCCATGGCCTGTCCTGCCTTTCTGGATTTTACACTTTATTCAGATGTCCCTTTTGACCGGGGGGAAGTGGGACTTCATTGTAGTGCAGATTTCCTTTGCAAGCTTGCTTGGTTGGCCAAAAAGGGCGTATGCGTTTTTTCCTGAATATATTCAGGAAAAAACGCATACGCCCTTTTTGGCCAAGTGCATCATTGTGGACGTTCTGCCTCTTTTCCTATGCTTTCAATGCAATTCCAGTCTACCTCCTGAAATCGGTTTCCTGCAATTCTGCCCCGCTTTCAAGTCCTCTTGGCAGCCTTACTTCAGTCTATTTTTGGACGATAGCTGTCATTTATAACTCTGCAGGTTTGTGAATTACAGTGCCCCTGAGCTCCTTTCTTCAACTCGCTTTCTTGTGACCTGGCCGCAACACCGCAGGATGGCTTCAGGCCCTAATCTGGTTCCAGCCCGGCATGCTGAGCCTTTGGTTAATTCCTCTTCCTGGTGGGAAATGAGAGTTAAATTTGCCCGTCCAGACACCTCCAGCTAGCCTCTCATTGGTTCTCGCTATTCCTGTTCATCTTCCGCAGAAATTGCAAACTGGGCCAAACAGGAGGTTAAAGGGACTGACTCTCCAAGTGGGGAGAGTGTTAGTAAAGCGTCTGGAATGTTGCACCCGAGTACCAGGGGAGGAAAACTGAGACATATTTGAACACGTCTCCCGATCACATGGTTGATCATACTCTAGGTTCCACATGCATGTTTTAGCTGAAGGAAGAATACCTTAAACTTGGGTAGTTGAAACCCGTGGAATGGGTACCATGCAATATGACTTCAAAGGGTCTTCATTTGCTCACCGAACCTCTCCAATCCTATCACTGCTGCGTTTATGCCCCTGTACACATGCTTGATTCTCTTTCGGAGACATAGCAATCCATAGGTTTTAAGATACTTACTAGTCAGGTACATTCTTAGGCGTTTAATATGGGGTGTTGAGTCCATTTCGTTGAGCAAGGAGTAGCTCTTGTCTATTCCGTATTTGGCTTAAGGAACTTTATCTGTGCTCATTTCAATCTCTGGTTTTATGCAGCACCCCAACTCACCTTTACCCTTAAGCAAGAATAAGTTGGTTTTCTAAATTTGAGACCCTGTTCTGTTCTGTATTTCAGTTCCTGTGTAGCCAAGTTTACATTCCGTGTATTACTGATATCTTATGATGTTTCTTTTTCTGTGTGACTTATTTCAGTTAGAATCATCATACCTGAATCCACTCATTGTGCTGCTAAGGGCCTGATGACACAGATTTCATTGCTGAGTGATATTGCTTTGTAAGTAAATACCACAACTTCTTTATCCATTTTTCACTTTCTGCGATGTTGAACTTGTACTGTAAACGAGGTTCTTGTAAACAGAGCCGTTCCAAACTTTGGGGTGGCTGTGTCTTTTTGATTTTAATTTCCCTAAGCTATAGGACTATAAGTGGAAGTGCCCTAGGTTCTGTTGCTTTGTTTTTTAGATGTTTCAGGAAACACCATACACTTCTCCCGAGTGGTTGTTGGCAATTTACATCCCGCCCATCAGCATAACAAGGCTCCCAGTTCTCCATGGCCTGTCCTGCCTTTCTGGATTTTACACTTTTTTCAGATGGCCCTTTTGACCGGGGGGAAGTGAGACTTCATTGTAGTGCAGATTTCCTTTGCAAGCTTGCTTGGTTGGCCAAAAAGGGCGTATGCGTTTTTTCCTGAATATATTCAGGAAAAAACACATACGCCCTTTTTGGCCAAGTGCATCATTGTGGACGTCCTGCCTCTTTTCCTATGCTTTCAATGCAATTCCAGTCTACCTCCTGAAATCGGTTTCCTGCAATTCTGCCCCGCTTTCAAGTCCTCTTGGCAGCCTTACTTCAGTCTATTTTTGGACGATAGCTGTCATTTATAACTCTGTAGGTTTGTGAATTACAGTGCCCCTGAGCTCCTTTCTTCAACTCGTTTTCTTTTGAGCTGGCCGCAACACCGCAGGATGGCTTCAGGCCCTAATCTGGTTCCGGTACGGCACGCTGAGCCTTTGGTTATTTCCTCTTCCTGGTGGGAAATGAGAGTTAAATTTGCCCGTCCAGACACCTCCAGCTAGCCTCTCATTGGTTCTCGCTATTCCTGTTCATCTTCCGCAGAAATTGCAAACTGGGCCAAACAGGAGTTTAAAGGCGCTGACTCTCCAAGTGGGGAGAGTGTTAGTAAAGCGTCTGGAATGTTGCACCCAAGTACCAGGGGAGGAAAACTGAGACATATTTGAACACGTCTCCCGATCACATGGTTGATCATACTCTGGGTTCCACATGAATATTTTAGCTGAAGGAAGTATACCTAAAACCTGGGTAGTTGAAACCCGTGGAATGGTTACCATGCAATATGACTTCAAAGGGTCTTCATTTGCTCACCGAACCTCTCCAATCCTATCACTGCTGCGTTTATGCCCCTGTACACATGCTTGATTCTCTTTCGGAGACATAGCAATCCATAGGTTTTAAGATACTTACTAGTCAGGTACATTCTTAGGCATTTAATATGCGGTGTTGAGTCCATTTCGTTGAGCAAGGAGTAGCTCTTGTCTATTCCATATTTGGCTTAAGGAACTTTATCTGTGCTCATTTCAATCTCTGGTTTTATGCAGCACCCCAACTCACCTTTCCCCTTAAGCAAGCATAAGTTGGTTTTCTAAATTTGAGACCCTGTTCTGTTTTGGAATGCAGTTCCTGTGTAGCCAAGTTTACATTCCGTGTATTAGTGATATCTTATGATGTTTCTTTTTCTGTGTGACTTATTTCAGTTAGAATCATCGTACCTGAATCCTCTCATTATGCTGCTACGGGCCTGATGACATAGATTTCATTGCTGAGTGATACTGCATTGTACGTAAGTACCACAAGTTCTTTATCCATTTTTCACTTTCTGTGATATTGAACTTGTATGGTAAACGAGGTTCTTGTAAACGGAGGCGTCCCAAACTTTGGGGTGGCTGTGTCTTTTTGATTTTAATTTCCCTAAGCTATAGGACCATAAGTGGAAGTGCCCTAGGCTCTGTTGCTTTGTTTTTTAGATGTTTCAGGAAACACCATACACTTCTCCAGAGTGTTTGTTGGCAATTTACATCCCGCCCATCAGCATAACAAGGCTCCCAGTTCTCCATGGCCTGTCCTGCCTTTCTGGATTTTACACTTTTTTCAGATGGCCCTTTTGACCGGGGGGAAGTGAGACTTCATTGTAGTGCAGATTTCCTTTGCAAGCTTGCTTGGTTGGCCAAAAAGGGCGTATGCGTTTTTTCCTGAATATATTCAGGAAAAAACGCATACGCCCTTTTTGGCCAAGTGCATCATTGTGGACGTTCTGCCTCTTTTCCTATGCTTTCAATGCAATTCCAGTCTACCTCCTGAAATCGGTTTCCTGCAATTCTGCCCCGCTTTCAAGTCCTCTTGGCAGCCTTACTTCAGTCTATTTTTGGACGATAGCTGTCATTTATAACTCTGCAGGTTTGTGAATTACAGTGCCCCTGAGCTCCTGTCTTCAACTCGCTTTCTTGTGACCTGGCCGCAACACCGCAGGATGGCTTCAGGCCCTAATCTGGTTCCGGCCCGGCATGCTGAGCCTTTGGTTAATTCCTCTTCCTGGTGGGAAATGAGAGTTAAATTTGCCCGTCCAGACACCTCCAGCTAGCCTCTCATTGGTTCTTGCTATTCCTGTTCATCTTCCGCAGAAATTGCAAACTGGGCCAAACAGGAGGTTAAAGGCGCTGACTCTCCAAGTGGGGAGAGTGTTAGTAAAGCGTCTGGAATGTTGCACCCGAGTACCAGGGGAGGAAAACTGAGACATATTTGAACACGTCTCCCGTTCACATGGTTGATCATACTTGGGTTCCACATGCATGTTTTAGCTGAAGGAAGAATACCTTAAACCTGGAGAGTTGAGACCCGTGTAATGGGTACCATGCAATATGACTTCAAAGGGTCTTCATTTGCTCACTGAACCTCTCCAATCCTATCACTGCTGCGTTTATGCCCCTGTACACATGCTTGATTCTCTTTCGGAGACATAGCAATCCATAGGTTTTAAGATACTTACTAGTCAGGTACATTCTTAGGCGTTTAATATGCGGTGTTGAGTCCATTTCGTTGAGCAAGGAGTAGCTCTTGTCTATTCCGTATTTGGCTTAAGGAACTTTATCTGTGCTCATTTCAATCTCTGGTTTTATGCAGCACCCCAACTCACCTTTACCCTTAAGCAAGAATAAGTTGGTTTTCTAAATTTGAGACCCTGTTCTGTTCTGTAATTCAGTTCCTGTGTAGCCAAGTTTACATTCCGTGTATTACTGATATCTTATGATGTTTCTTTTTCTGTGTGACTTATTTCAGTTAGAATCATCATACCTGAATCCACTCATTGTGCTGCTAAGGCCCTGATGACACAGATTTCATTGCTGAGTGATATTGCTTTGTAAGTAAATACCACAACTTCTTTATCCATTTTTCACTTTCTGCGATGTTGAACTTGTACTGTAAACGAGGTTCTTGTAAACAGAGCCGTTCCAAACTTTGGGGTGGCTGTGTCTTTTTGATTTTAATTTCCCTAAGCTATAGGACTATAAGTGGAAGTGCCCTAGGTTCTGTTGCTTTGTTTTTTAGATGTTTCAGGAAACACCATACACTTCTCCCGAGTGGTTGTTGGCAATTTACATCCCGCCCATCAGCATAACAAGGCTCCCAGTTCTCCATGGCCTGTCCTGCCTTTCTGGATTTTACACTTTTTTCAGATGGCCCTTTTGACCGGGGGGAAGTGAGACTTCATTGTAGTGCAGATTTCCTTTGCAAGCTTGCTTGGTTGGCCAAAAAGGGCGTATGCGTTTTTTCCTGAATATATTCAGGAAAAAACGCATACGCCCTTTTTGGCCAAGTGCATCATTGTGGACGTCCTGCCTCTTTTCCTATGCTTTCAATGCAATTCCAGTCTACCTCCTGAAATCGGTTTCCTGCAATTCTGCCCCGCTTTCAAGTCCTCTTGGCAGCCTTACTTCAGTCTATTTTTGGACGATAGCTGTCATTTATAACTCTGTAGGTTTGTGAATTACAGTGCCCCTGAGCTCCTTTCTTCAACTCGCTTTCTTTTGAGCTGGCCGCAACACCGCAGGATGGCTTCAGGCCCTAATCTGGTTCCGGTACGGCACGCTGAGCCTTTGGTTATTTCCTCTTCCTGGTGGGAAATGAGAGTTAAATTTGCCCGTCCAGACACCTCCAGCTAGCCTCTCACTGGTTCTCGCTATTCCTGTTCATCTTCCGCAGAAATTGCAAACTGGGCCAAACAGGAGGTTAAAGGCGCTGACTCTCCAAGTGGGGAGAGTGTTAGTAAAGCGTCTGGAATGTTGCACCCGAGTACCAGGGGAGGAAAACTGAGACATATTTGAACACGTCTCCCGATCACATGGTTGATCATACTCTGGGTTCCACATGAATATTTTAGCTGAAGGAAGTATACCTAAAACCTGGGTAGTTGAAACCCGTGGAATGGTTACCATGCAATATGACTTCAAAGGGTCTTCATTTGCTCACCGAACCTCTCCAATCCTATCACTGCTGCGTTTATGCCTCTGTACACATGCTTGATTCTCTTTCGGAGACATAGCAATCCATAGGTTTTAAGATACTTACTAGTCAGGTACATTCTTAGGCGTTTAATATGCGGTGTTGAGTCCATTTCGTTGAGCAAGGAGTAGCTCTTGTCTATTCCATATTTGGCTTAAGGAACTTTATCTGTGCTCATTTCAATCTCTGGTTTTATGCAGCACCCCAACTCACCTTTCCCCTTAAGCAAGCATAAGTTGGTTTTCTAAATTTGAGACCCTGTTCTGTTTTGGAATGCAGTTCCTGTGTAGCCAAGTTTACATTCCGTGTATTAGTGATATCTTATGATGTTTCTTTTTCTGTGTGACTTATTTCAGTTAGAATCATCGTACCTGAATCCACTCATTATGCTGCTACGGGCCTGATGACATAGATTTCATTGCTGAGTGATACTGCATTGTACGTAAGTACCACAAGTTCTTTATCCATTTGTCACTTTCTGTGATATTGAACTTGTACGGTAAACGAGGTTCTTGTAAACGGAGGCGTCCCAAACTTTGGGGTGGCTGTGGCTTTTTGATTTTAATTTCCCTAAGCTATAGGACCATAAGTGGAAGTGCCCTAGGCTCTGTTGCTTTGTTTTTTAGATGTTTCAGGAAACACCATACACTTCTCCCGAGTGGTTGTTGGCAATTTACATCCCGCCCATCAGCATAACAAGGCTCCCAGTTCTCCATGGCCTGTCCTGCCTTTCTGGATTTTACACTTTTTTCAGATGGCCCTTTTGACCGGGGGGAAGTGAGACTTCATTGTAGTGCAGATTTCCTTTGCAAGCTTGCTTGGTTGGCCAAAAAGGGCGTATGCGTTTTTTCCTGAATATATTCAGGAAAAAACGCATACGCCCTTTTTGGCCAAGTGCATCATTGTGGACGTTCTGCCTCTTTTCCTATGCTTTCAATGCAATTCCAGTCTACCTCCTGAAATCGGTTTCCTGCAATTCTGCCCCGCTTTCAAGTCCTCTTGGCAGCCTTACTTCAGTCTATTTTTGGACGATAGCTGTCATTTATAACTCTGCAGGTTTGTGAATTACAGTGCCCCTGAGCTCCTGTCTTCAACTCGCTTTCTTGTGACCTGGCCGCAACACCGCAGGATGGCTTCAGGCCCTAATCTGGTTCCGGCCCGGCATGCTGAGCCTTTGGTTAATTCCTCTTCCTGGTGGGAAATGAGAGTTAAATTTGTCCGTCCAGACACCTCCAGCTAGCCTCTCATTGGTTCTTGCTATTCCTGTTCATCTTCCGCAGAAATTGCAAACTGGGCCAACAGGAGGTTAAAGGCGCTGACTCTCCAAGTGGGGAGAGTGTTAGTAAAGCGTCTGGAATGTTGCACCCGAGTACCAGGGGAGGAAAACTGAGACATATTTGAACACGTCTCCCGATCACATGGTTGATCATACTCTAGGTTCCACATGCATGTTTTAGCTGAAGGAAGAATATCTTAAACCTGGGTAGTTGAAACCCGTGGAATGGGTACCATGCAATATGACTTCAAAGGGTCTTCATTTGCTCACCGAACCTCTCCAATCCTATCACTGCTGCGTTTATGCCCCTGTACACATGCTTGATTCTCTTTCGGAGACATAGCAATCCATAGGTTTTAAGATACTTACTAGTCAGGTACATTCTTAGGCGTTTAATATGGGGTGTTGAGTCCATTTCGTTGAGCAAGGAGTAGCTCTTGTCTATTCCATATTTGGCTAAAGGAACTTTATCTGTGCTCATTTCAATCTCTGGTTTTATGCAGCACCCCAACTCACCTTTACCCTTAAGCAAGAATAAGTTGGTTTTCTAAATTTGAGACCCTGTTCTGTTCTGTAATTCAGTTCCTGTGTAGCCAAGTTTACATTCCGTGTATTACTGATATCTTATGATGTTTCTTTTTCTGTGTGACTTATTTCAGTTAGAATCATCATACCTGAATCCACTCATTGTGCTGCTAAGGGCCTGATGACACAGATTTCATTGCTGAGTGATATTGCTTTGTAAGTAAATACCACAACTTCTTTCTCCATTTTTCACTTTCTGCGATGTTGAACTTGTACTGTAAACGAGGTTCTTGTAAACAGAGCCGTTCCAAACTTTGGGGTGGCTGTGTCTTTTTGATTTTAATTTCCCTAAGCTATAGGACCATAAGTGGAAGTGCCCTAGGTTCTGTTGCTTTGTTTTTTAGATGTTTCAGGAAACACCATACACTTCTCCCGAGTGGTTGTTGGCAATTTACATCCCGCCCATCAGCATAACAAGGCTCCCAGTTCTCCATGGCCTGTCCTGCCTTTCTGGATTTTACACTTTTTTCAGATGGCCCTTTTGACCGGGGGGAAGTGAGACTTCATTGTAGTGCAGATTTCCTTTGCAAGCTTGCTTGGTTGGCCAAAAAGGGCGTATGCGTTTTTTCCTGAATATATTCAGGAAAAAACGCATACGCCCTTTTTGGCCAAGTGCATCATTGTGGACGTTCTGCCTCTTTTCCTATGCTTTCAATGCAATTCCAGTCTACCTCCTGAAATCGGTTTCCTGCAATTCTGCCCCGCTTTCAAGTCCTCTTGGCAGCCTTACTTCAGTCTATTTTTGGACGATAGCTGTCATTTATAACTCTGCAGGTTTGTGAATTACAGTGCCCCTGAGCTCCTTTCTTCAACTCGCTTTCTTTTGAGCTGGCAACAACACCGCAGGATGGCTTCAGGCCCTAATCTGGTTCCGGTACGGCACACTGAGCCTTTGGTTATTTCCTCTTCCTGGTGGGAAATGAGAGTTAAATTTGCCCGTCCAGACACCTCCAGCTAGCCTCTCATTGGTTCTCGCTATTCCTGTTCATCTTCCGCAGAAATTGCAAACTGGGCCAAACAGGAGGTTAAAGGGACTGACTCTCCAAGTCGGGAGAGTGTTAGTAAAGCGTCTGGAATGTTGCACCCGAGTACCAGGGTACGAAAACTGACACATATTTGAACACGTCTCCCGATCACATGGTTGATCATACTCTGGGTTCCACATGCATATTTTAGCTGAAGGAAGAATACCTAAAACCTGGGTAGTTGAAACCCGTGGAATGGGTACCATGCAATATGACTTCAAAGGGTCTTCATTTGCTCACCGAACCTCTCCAATCCTATCACTGCTGCGTTTATGCCCCTGTACACATGCTTGATTCTCTTTCGGAGACATAGCAATCCATA
The DNA here is from genome assembly GCF_949987515.2 of Delphinus delphis. NCBI lineage: Eukaryota > Metazoa > Chordata > Mammalia > Artiodactyla > Delphinidae > Delphinus > Delphinus delphis. Next base: position 204,206 of record NW_027192811.1, read on the forward strand.
GGTTTTAAGATACTTACTAGTCAGGTACATTCTTAGGCGTTTAATATGCGGTGTTGAGTCCATTTCGTTGAGCAAGGAGTAGCTCTTGTCTATTCCATATTTGGCTTAAGGAACTTTATCTATGCTCATTTCAATCTCTGGTTTTATGCAGCACCCCAACTCACCTTTCCCCTTAAGCAAGCATAAGTTGGTTTTCTAAATTTGAGACCCTGTTCTGTTTTGGAATGCAGTTCCTGTGTAGCCAAGTTTACATTCCGTGTATTAGTGATATCTTATGATGTTTCTTTTTCTGTGTGACTTATTTCAGTTAGAATCATCGTACCTGAATCCACTCATTATGCTGCTACGGGCCTGATGACATAGATTTCATTGCTGAGTGATACTGCATTGTACGTAAGTACCACAAGTTCTTTATCCATTTTTCACTTTCTGTGATATTGAACTTGTACGGTAAACGAGGTTCTTGTAAACGGAGGCGTCCCAAACTTTGGGGTGGCTGTGTCTTTTTGATTTTAATTTCCCTAAGCTATAGGACCATAAGTGGAAGTGCCCTAGGCTCTGTTGCTTTGTTTTTTAGATGTTTCAGGAAACACCATACACTTCTCCTGAGTGGTTGTTGGCAATTTACATCCCGCCCATCAGCATAACAAGGCTCCCAGTTCTCCATGGCCTGTCCTGCCTTTCTGGATTTTACACTTTTTTCAGATGGCCCTTTTGACCGGGGGGAAGTGAGACTTCATTGTAGTGCATATTTCCTTTGCAAGCTTGCTTGGTTGGCCAAAAAGGACGTATGCGTTTTTTCCTGAATATATTCAGGAAAAAACGCATACGCCCTTTTTGGCCAAGTGCATCATTGTGGACGTTCTGCCTCTTTTCCTATGCTTTCAATGCAATTCCAGTCTACCTCCTGAAATCGGTTTCCTGCAATTCTGCCCCGCTTTCAAGTCCTCTTGGCAGCCTTACTTCAGTATATTTTTGGACAATAGCTGTCATTTATAACTCTGCAGGTTTGTGAATTACAGTGCCCCTGAGCTCCTTTCTTCAACTCGCTTTCTTTTGAGCTGGCCGCAACACCGCAGGATGGCTTCAGGCCCTAATCTGGTTCCGGTACGGCACGCTGAGCCTTTGGTTATTTCCTCTTCCTGGTGGGAATTGAGAGTTAAATTTGCCCGTCCAGACACCTCCAGCTAGCCTCTCACTGGTTCTCGCTATTCCTGTTCATCTTCCGCAGAAATTGCAAACTGGGCCAAACAGGAGGTTAAAGGCGCTGACTCTCCAAGTGGGGAGAGTGTTAGTAAAGCGTCTGGAATGTTGCACCCGAGTACCAGGGGAGGAAAACTGAGACATATTTGAACACGTCTCCCGTTCACATGGTTGATCATACTTGGGTTCCACATGCATGTTTTAGCTGAAGGAAGAATACCTTAAACCTGGAGAGTTGAGACCCGTGTAATGGGTACCATGCAATATGACTTCAAAGGGTCTTCATTTGCTCACCGAACCTCTCCAATCCTATCACTGCTGCATTTATGCCCCTGTACACATGCTTGATTCTCTTTCGGAGACATAGCAATCCATAGGTTTTAAGATACTTACTAGTCAGGTACATTCTTAGGCGTTTAATATGCAGTGTTGAGTCCATTTCGTTGAGCAAGGAGTAGCTCTTGTCTATTCCATATTTGACTTAAGGAACTTTATCTGTGCTCATTTCAATCTCTGCTTTTATGCAGCACCCCAACTCACCTTTACCCTTAAGCAAGCATAAGTTGGTTTTCTAAATTTGAGACCCTGTTCTGTTCTGTAATTCAGTTCCTGTGTAGCCAAGTTTACATTCCGTGTATTACTGATATCTTATGATGTTTCTTTTTCTGTGTGACTTACTTCAGTTAGAATCATCATACCTGAATACACTCATTGTGCTGCTAAGGGCCTGATGACACAGATTTCATTGCTGAGTGATATTGCTTTGTAAGTAAATACCACAACTTCTTTATCCATTTTTCACTTTCTGCGATGTTGAACTTGTACTGTAAACGAGGTTCTTGTATACAGAGCCGTCCCAAACTTTGGGGTGGCTGTGTCTTTTTGATTTTAATTTCCCTAAGCTATAGGACCATAAGTGGCAGTGCCCTAGGCTCTGTTGCTTTGTTTTTTAGATGTTTCAGGAAACACCATACACTTCTCCTGAGTGTCTGTTGGCAATTTACATCCCGCCCATCAGCATAACAAGGCTCCCAGTTCTCCATGGCCTGTCCTGCCTTTCTGGATTTTACACTTTTTTCAGATGGCCCTTTTGACCGGGGGGAAGTGAGACTTCATTGTAGTGCAGATTTCCTTTGCAAGCTTGCTTGGTTGGCCAAAAAGGGCGTATGCGTTTTTTCCTGAATATATTCAGGAAAAAACGCATACGCCCTTTTTGGCCAAGTGCATCATTGTGGACGTTCTGCCTCTTTTCCTATGCTTTCAATGCAATTCCAGTCTACCTCCTGAAATCGGTTTCCTGCAATTCTGCCCCGCTTTCAAGTCCTCTTGGCAGCCTTGCTTCAGTCTATTTTTGGACGATAGCTGTCATTTATAACCCTGCAGGTTTGTGAATTACAGTGCCCCTGAGCTCCTTTCTTCAACTCGCTTTCTTGTGACCTGGCCGCAACACCGCAGGATGGCTTCAGGCCCTAATCTGGTTCCGGCCCGGCATGCTGAGCCTTTGGTTAATTCCTCTTCCTGGTGGGAAATGAGAGTTAAATTTGCCCGTCCAGACACCTCCAGCTAGCCTCTCATTGGTTCTCGCTATTCCTGTTCATCTTCCGCAGAAATTGCAAACTGGGCCAAACAGGAGGTTAAAGGGACTGACTCTCCAAGTGGGGAGAGTGTTAGTAAAGCGTCTGGAATGTTGCACCTGAGTACCAGGGGAGGAAAACTGAGACATATTTGAACACATCTCCCGATCACATGGTTGATCATACTCTAGGTTCCACATGCATGTTTTAGCTGAAGGAAGAATAACTTAAACCTGGGTAGTTGAAACCCGTGGAATGGGTACCATGCAATATGACTTCAAAGGGTCTTCATTTGCTCACCGAACCTCTCCAATCCTATCACTGCTGCGTTTATGCCCCTGTACACATGCTTGATTCTCTTTCGGAGACATAGCAATCCATAGGTTTTAAGATACTTACTAGTCAGGTACATTCTTAGGCGTTTAATATGGGGTGTTGAGTCCATTTCGTTGAGCAAGGAGTAGCTCTTGTCTATTCCATATTTGGCTTAAGGAACTTTATCTGTGCTCGTTTCAATCTCTGGTTTTATGCAGCACCCCAACTCACCTTTACCCTTAAGCAAGAATAAGTTGGTTTTCTAAATTTGAGACCCTGTTCTGTTCTGTAATTCAGTTCCTGTGTAGCCAAGTTTACATTCCGTGTATTACTGATATCTTATGATGTTTCTTTTTCTGTGTGACTTATTTCAGTTAGAATCATCATACCTGAATCCACTCATTGTGCTGCTAAGGGCCTGATGACACAGATTTCATTGCTGAGTGATATTGCTTTGTAAGTAAATACCACAACTTCTTTATCCATTTTTCACTTTCTGCGATGTTGAACTTGTACTGTAAACGAGGTTCTTGTAAACAGAGCCGTTCCAAACTTTGGGGTGGCTGTGTCTTTTTGATTTTAATTTCCCTAAGCTATAGGACCATAAGTGGCAGTGCCCTAGGCTCTGTTGCTTTGTTTTTTAGATGTTTCAGGAAACACCATACACTTCTCCCTAGTGTCTGTTGGCAATTTACATCCCGCCCATCAGCATAACAAGGCTCCCAGTTCTCCATGGCCTGTCCTGCCTTTCTGGATTTTACACTTTTTTCAGATGGCCCTTTTGACCGGGGGGAAGTGAGACTTCATTGTAGTGCAGATTTCCTTTGCAAGCTTGCTTGGTTGGCCAAAAAGGGCGTATGCGTTTTTTCCTGAATATATTCAGGAAAAAACGCATACGCCCTTTTTGGCCAAGTGCATCATTGTGGACGTTCTGCCTCTTTTCCTATGCTTTCAATGCAATTCCAGTCTACCTCCTGAAATCGGTTTCCTGCAATTCTGCCCCGCTTTCAAGTCCTCTTGGCAGCCTTATTTCAGTATATTTTTGGACGATAGCTGTCATTTATAACTCTGCAGGTTTGTGAATTATAGTGCCCCTGAGCTCCTTTCTTCAACTCGGTTTCTTTTGAGGTGGCCGCAACACCGCAGGATGGCTTCAGGCCCTAATCTGGTTCCGGTAGGGCACACTGAGCCTTTGGTTATTTCCTCTTCCTGTTGGGAAATGAGAGTTAAATTTGCCCGTCCAGACACCTCCAGCTAGCCTCTCATTGGTTCTCGCTATTCCTGTTCATCTTCCGCAGAAATTGCAAACTGGGCCAAACAGGAGGTTAAAGGGACTGACTCTCCAAGTGGGGAGAGTGTTAGTAAAGCGTCTGGAATGTTGCACCCAATTACCAGGGGAGGAAAACTGAGACATATTTGAACACGTCTCCCGTTCACATGGTTGATCATACTCTGGGTTCCACATGCATATTTTAGCTGAAGGAAGAATACCTAAAACCTGGGTAGTTGAAACCCTTGGAATGGGTACCATGCAATATGACTTCAAAGGGTCTTCATTTGCTCACCGAACCTCTCCAATCCTATCACTGCTGCGTTTATTCCCCTGTACACATGCTTGATTCTCTTTTGGAGACATAGCAATCCATAGGTTTTAAGATACTTACTAGTCAGGTACATTCTTAGGCGTTTAATATGCGGTGTTGAGTCCATTTCGTTGAGCAAGGAGTAGCTCTTGTCTATTCCATATTTGGCTTAAAGAACTTTATCTGTGCTCATTTCAATCTCTGGTTTTATGCAGCACCCCAACTCACCTTTACCCTTAAGCAAGAATAAGTTGGTTTTCTAAATTTGAGACCCTGTTCTGTTCTGTAATTCAGTTCCTGTGTAGCCAAGTTTACATTCCGTGTATTACTGATATCTTATGATGTTTCTTTTTCTGTGTGACTTATTTCAGTTAGAATCATCATACCTGAATCCACTCATTGTGCTGCTAAGGGCCTGATGACACAGATTTCATTGCTGAGTGATATTGCTTTGTAAGTAAATACCACAACTTCTTTATCCATTTTTCACTTTCTGCGATGTTGAACTTGTACTGTAAACGAGGTTCTTGTAAACAGAGCCGTTCCAAACTTTGGGGTGGCTGTGTCTTTTTGATTTTAATTTCCCTAAGCTATAGGACCATAAGTGGAAGTGCCCTAGGTTCTGTTGCTTTGTTTTTTAGATGTTTCAGGAAACACCATACACTTCTCCCGAGTGGTTGTTGGCAATTTACATCCCGCCCATCAGCATAACAAGGCTCCCAGTTCTCCATGGCCTGTCCTGCCTTTCTGGATTTTACACTTTTTTCAGATGGCCCTTTTGACCGGGGGGAAGTGAGACTTCATTGTAGTGCAGATTTCCTTTGCAAGCTTGCTTGGTTGGCCAAAAAGGGCGTATGCGTTTTTTCCTGAATATATTCAGGAAAAAACGCATACGCCCTTTTTGGCCAAGTGCATCATTGTGGACGTTCTGCCTCTTTTCCTATGCTTTCAATGCAATTCCAGTCTACCTCCTGAAATCGGTTTCCTGCAATTCTGCCCCGCTTTCAAGTCCTCTTGGCAGCCTTATTTCAGTATATTTTTGGACGATAGCTGTCATTTATAACTCTGCAGGTTTGTGAATTATAGTGCCCCTGAGCTCCTTTCTTCAACTCGGTTTCTTTTGAGGTGGCCGCAACACCGCAGGATGGCTTCAGGCCCTAATCTGGTTCCGGTAGGGCACACTGAGCCTTTGGTTATTTCCTCTTCCTGTTGGGAAATGAGAGTTAAATTTGCCCGTCCAGACACCTCCAGCTAGCCTCTCATTGGTTCTCGCTATTCCTGTTCATCTTCCGCAGAAATTGCAAACTGGGCCAAACAGGAGGTTAAAGGGACTGACTCTCCAAGTGGGGAGAGTGTTAGTAAAGCATCTGGAATGTTGCACCCAATTACCAGGGGAGGAAAACTGAGACATATTTGAACACGTCTCCCGTTCACATGGTTGATCATACTCTGGGTTCCACATGCATATTTTAGCTGAAGGAAGAATACCTAAAACCTGGGTAGTTGAAACCCGTGGAATGGGTACCATGCAATATGACTTCAAAGGGTCTTCATTTGCTCACCGAACCTCTCCAATCCTATCACTGCTGCGTTTATTCCCCTGTACACATGCTTGATTCTCTTTCGGAGACATAGCAATCCATAGGTTTTAAGATACTTACTAGTCAGGTACATTCTTAGGCGTTTAATATGCGGTGTTGAGTCCATTTCGTTGAGCAAGGAGTAGCTCTTGTCTATTCCATATTTGGCTTAAAGAACTTTATCTGTGCTCATTTCAATCTCTGGTTTTATGCAGCACCCCAACTCACCTTTACCCTTAAGCAAGAATAAGTTGGTTTTCTAAATTTGAGACCCTGTTCTGTTCTGTAATTCAGTTCCTGTGTAGCCAAGTTTACATTCCGTGTATTACTGATATCTTATGATGTTTCTTTTTCTGTGTGACTTATTTCAGTTAGAATCATCATACCTGAATCCACTCATTGTGCTGCTAAGGGCCTGATGACACAGATTTCATTGCTGAGTGATATTGCTTTGTAAGTAAATACCACAACTTCTTTATCCATTTTTCACTTTCTGCGATGTTGAACTTGTACTGTAAACGAGGTTCTTGTAAACAGAGCCGTTCCAAACTTTGGGGTGGCTGTGTCTTTTTGATTTTAATTTCCCTAAGCTATAGGACCATAAGTGGAAGTGCCCTAGGTTCTGTTGCTTTGTTTTTTAGATGTTTCAGGAAACACCATACACTTCTCCCGAGTGGTTGTTGGCAATTTACATCCCGCCCATCAGCATAACAAGGCTCCCAGTTCTCCATGGCCTGTCCTGCCTTTCTGGATTTTACACTTTTTTCAGATGGCCCTTTTGACCGGGGGGAAGTGAGACTTCATTGTAGTGCAGATTTCCTTTGCAAGCTTGCTTGGTTGGCCAAAAAGGGCGTATGCGTTTTTTCCTGAATATATTCAGGAAAAAACGCATACGCCCTTTTTGGCCAAGTGCATCATTGTGGACGTTCTGCCTCTTTTCCTATGCTTTCAATGCAATTCCAGTCTACCTCCTGAAATCGGTTTCCTGCAATTCTGCCCCGCTTTCAAGTCCTCTTGGCAGCCTTATTTCAGTATATTTTTGGACGATAGCTGTCATTTATAACTCTGCAGGTTTGTGAATTATAGTGCCCCTGAGCTCCTTTCTTCAACTCGGTTTCTTTTGAGGTGGCCGCAACACCGCAGGATGGCTTCAGGCCCTAATCTGGTTCCGGTAGGGCACACTGAGCCTTTGGTTATTTCCTCTTCCTGTTGGGAAATGAGAGTTAAATTTGCCCGTCCAGACACCTCCAGCTAGCCTCTCATTGGTTCTCGCTATTCCTGTTCATCTTCCGCAGAAATTGCAAACTGGGCCAAACAGGAGGTTAAAGGGACTGACTCTCCAAGTGGGGAGAGTGTTAGTAAAGCGTCTGGAATGTTGCACCCAATTACCAGGGGAGGAAAACTGAGACATATTTGAACACGTCTCCCGTTCACATGGTTGATCATACTCTGGGTTCCACATGCATATTTTAGCTGAAGGAAGAATACCTAAAACCTGGGTAGTTGAAACCCGTGGAATGGGTACCATGCAATATGACTTCAAAGGGTCTTCATTTGCTCACCGAACCTCTCCAATCCTATCACTGCTGCGTTTATTCCCCTGTACACATGCTTGATTCTCTTTCGGAGACATAGCAATCCATAGGTTTTAAGATACTTACTAGTCAGGTACATTCTTAGGCGTTTAATATGCGGTGTTGAGTCCATTTCGTTGAGCAAGGAGTAGCTCTTGTCTATTCCATATTTGGCTTAAAGAACTTTATCTGTGCTCATTTCAATCTCTGGTTTTATGCAGCACCCCAACTCACCTTTACCCTTAAGCAAGCATAAGTTGGTTTTCTAAATTTGAGACCCTCTTCTGTTCTGTAATTCAGTTCCTGTGTAGCCAAGTTTACATTCCGTGTATTACTGATATCTTATGATGTTTCTTTTTCTGTGTGACTTATTTCAGTTAGAATCATCATACCTGAATCCACTCATTGTGCTGCTAAGGGCCTGATGACACAGATTTCATTGCTGAGTGATATTGCTTTGTAAGTAAATACCACAACTTCTTTATCCATTTTTCACTTTCTGCGATGTTGAACTTGTACTGTAAACGAGGTTCTTGTAAACAGAGCCGTTCCAAACTTTGGGGTGGCTGTGTCTTTTTGATTTTAATTTCCCTAAGCTATAGGACCATAAGTGGAAGTGCCCTAGGTTCTGTTGCTTTGTTTTTTAGATGTTTCAGGAAACACCATACACTTCTCCCGAGTGGTTGTTGGCAATTTACATCCCGCCCATCAGCATAACAAGGCTCCCAGTTCTCCATGGCCTGTCCTGCCTTTCTGGATTTTACACTTTTTTCAGATGGCCCTTTTGACCGGGGGGAAGTGAGACTTCATTGTAGTGCAGATTTCCTTTGCAAGCTTGCTTGGTTGGCCAAAAAGGGCGTATGCGTTTTTTCCTGAATATATTCAGGAAAAAACGCATACGCCCTTTTTGGCCAAGTGCATCATTGTGGACGTTCTGACTCTTTTCCTATGCTTTCAATGCAATTCCAGTCTACCTCCTGAAATCGGTTTCCTGCAATTCTGCCCCGCTTTCAAGTCCTCTTGGCAGCCTTATTTCAGTATATTTTTGGACGATAGCTGTCATTTATAACTCTGCAGGTTTGTGAATTATAGTGCCCCTGAGCTCCTTTCTTCAACTCGGTTTCTTTTGAGGTGGCCGCAACACCGCAGGATGGCTTCAGGCCCTAATCTGGTTCCGGTAGGGCACACTGAGCCTTTGGTTATTTCCTCTTCCTGTTGGGAAATGAGAGTTAAATTTGCCCGTCCAGACACCTCCAGCTAGCCTCTCATTGGTTCTCGCTATTCCTGTTCATCTTCCGCAGAAATTGCAAACTGGGCCAAACAGGAGGTTAAAGGGACTGACTCTCCAAGTGGGGAGAGTGTTAGTAAAGCGTCTGGAATGTTGCACCCAATTACCAGGGGAGGAAAACTGAGACATATTTGAACACGTCTCCCGTTCACATGGTTGATCATACTCTGGGTTCCACATGCATATTTTAGCTGAAGGAAGAATACCTAAAACCTGGGTAGTTGAAACCCGTGGAATGGGTACCATGCAATATGACTTCAAAGGGTCTTCATTTGCTCACCGAACCTCTCCAATCCTATCACTGCTGCGTTTATTCCCCTGTACACATGCTTGATTCTCTTTCGGAGACATAGCAATCCATAGGTTTTAAGATACTTACTAGTCAGGTACATTCTTAGGCGTTTAATATGCGGTGTTGAGTCCATTTCGTTGAGCAAGGAGTAGCTCTTGTCTATTCCATATTTGGCTTAAAGAACTTTATCTGTGCTCATTTCAATCTCTGGTTTTATGCAGCACCCCAACTCACCTTTACCCTTAAGCAAGAATAAGTTGGTTTTCTAAATTTGAGACCCTGTTCTGTTCTGTAATTCAGTTCCTGTGTAGCCAAGTTTACATTCCGTGTATTACTGATATCTTATGATGTTTCTTTTTCTGTGTGACTTATTTCAGTTAGAATCATCATACCTGAATCCACTCATTGTGCTGCTAAGGGCCTGATGACACAGATTTCATTGCTGAGTGATATTGCTTTGTAAGTAAATACCACAACTTCTTTATCCATTTTTCACTTTCTGCGATGTTGAACTTGTACTGTAAACGAGGTTCTTGTAAACAGAGCCGTTCCAAACTTTGGGGTGGCTGTGTCTTTTTGATTTTAATTTCCCTAAGCTATAGGACCATAAGTGGAAGTGCCCTAGGTTCTGTTGCTTTGTTTTTTAGATGTTTCAGGAAACACCATACACTTCTCCCGAGTGGTTGTTGGCAATTTACATCCCGCCCATCAGCATAACAAGGCTGCCAGTTCTCCATGGCCTGTCCTGCCTTTCTGGATTTTACACTTTTTTCAGATGGCCCTTTTGACCGGGGGGAAGTGAGACTTCATTGTAGTGCAGATTTCCTTTGCAAGCTTGCTTGGTTGGCCAAAAAGGGCGTATGCGTTTTTTCCTGAATATATTCAGGAAAAAACGCATACGCCCTTTTTGGCCAAGTGCATCATTGTGGACGTTCTGCCTCTTTTCCTATGCTTTCAATGCAATTCCAGTCTACCTCCTGAAATCGGTTTCCTGCAATTCTGCCCCGCTTTCAAGTCCTCTTGGCAGCCTTATTTCAGTATATTTTTGGACGATAGCTGTCATTTATAACTCTGCAGGTTTGTGAATTATAGTGCCCCTGAGCTCCTTTCTTCAACTCGGTTTCTTTTGAGGTGGCCGCAACACCGCAGGATGGCTTCAGGCCCTAATCTGGTTCCGGTAGGGCACACTGAGCCTTTGGTTATTTCCTCTTCCTGTTGGGAAATGAGAGTTAAATTTGCCCGTCCAGACACCTCCAGCTAGCCTCTCATTGGTTCTCGCTATTCCTGTTCATCTTCCGCAGAAATTGCAAACTGGGCCAAACAGGAGGTTAAAGGGACTGACTCTCCAAGTGGGGAGAGTGTTAGTAAAGCGTCTGGAATGTTGCACCCAATTACCAGGGGAGGAAAACTGAGACATATTTGAACACGTCTCCCGTTCACATGGTTGATCATACTCTGGGTTCCACATGCATATTTTAGCTGAAGGAAGAATACCTAAAACCTGGGTAGTTGAAACCCGTGGAATGGGTACCATGCAATATGACTTCAAAGGGTCTTCATTTGCTCACCGAACCTCTCCAATCCTATCACTGCTGCGTTTATTCCCCTGTACACATGCTTGATTCTCTTTCGGAGACATAGCAATCCATAGGTTTTAAGATACTTACTAGTCAGGTACATTCTTAGGCGTTTAATATGCGGTGTTGAGTCCATTTCGTTGAGCAAGGAGTAGCTCTTGTCTATTCCATATTTGGCTTAAAGAACTTTATCTGTGCTCATTTCAATCTCTGGTTTTATGCAGCACCCCAACTCACCTTTACCCTTAAGCAAGCATAAGTTGGTTTTCTAAATTTGAGACCCTGTTCTGTTCTGTAATTCAGTTCCTGTGTAGCCAAGTTTACATTCCGTGTATTACTGATATCTTATGATGTTTCTTTTTCTGTGTGACTTATTTCAGTTAGAATCATCATACCTGAATCCACTCATTGTGCTGCTAAGGGCCTGATGACACAGATTTCATTGCTGAGTGATATTGCTTTGTAAGTAAATACCACAACTTCTTTATCCATTTTTCACTTTCTGCGATGTTGAACTTGTACTGTAAACGAGGTTCTTGTAAACAGAGCCGTTCCAAACTTTGGGGTGGCTGTGTCTTTTTGATTTTAATTTCCCTAAGCTATAGGACCATAAGTGGAAGTGCCCTAGGTTCTGTTGCTTTGTTTTTTAGATGTTTCAGGAAACACCATACACTTCTCCCGAGTGGTTGTTGGCAATTTACATCCCGCCCATCAGCATAACAAGGCTCCCAGTTCTCCATGGCCTGTCCTGCCTTTCTGGATTTTACACTTTTTTCAGATGGCCCTTTTGACCGGGGGGAAGTGAGACTTCATTGTAGTGCAGATTTCCTTTGCAAGCTTGCTTGGTTGGCCAAAAAGGGCGTATGCGTTTTTTCCTGAATATATTCAGGAAAAAACGCATACGCCCTTTTTGGCCAAGTGCATCATTGTGGACGTTCTGCCTCTTTTCCTATGCTTTCAATGCAATTCCAGTCTACCTCCTGAAATCGGTTTCCTGCAATTCTGCCCCGCTTTCAAGTCCTCTTGGCAGCCTTACTTCAGTCTATTTTTGGACGATAGCTGTCATTTATAACTCTGCAGGTTTGTGAATTATAGTGCCCCTGAGCTCCTTTCTTCAACTCGGTTTCTTTTGAGGTGGCCGCAACACCGCAGGATGGCTTCAGGCCCTAATCTGGTTCCGGTACGGCACGCTGAGCCTTTGGTTATTTCCTCTTCCTGGTGGGAAATGAGAGTTAAATTTGCCCGTCCAGACACCTCCAGCTAGCCTCTCATTGGTTCTCGCTATTCCTGTTCATCTTCCGCAGAAATTGCAAACTGGGCCAAACAGGAGGTTAAAGGCGCTGACTCTCCAAGTGGGGAGAGTGTTAGTAAAGCGTCTGGAATGTTGCACCCGAGTACCAGGGGAGGAAAACTGAGACATATTTGAACACGTCTCCCGTTCACATGGTTGATCATACTTGGGTTCCACATGCATGTTTTAGCTGAAGGAAGAATACCTAAAACCTGGGTAGTTGAAACCCGTGGAATGGGTACCATGCCATATGACTTCAAAGGGTCTTCATTTGCTCACCGAACCTCTCCAATCCTATCACTGCTGCGTTTATGCCCCTGTACACATGCTTGATTCTCTTTCGGAGACATAGCAATCCATAGGTTTTAAGATACTTACTAGTCAGGTACATTCTTAGGCGTTTAATATGCGGTGTTGAGTCCATTTCGTTGAGCAAGGAGTAGCTCTTGTCTATTCCATATTTGGCTTAAGGAACTTTATCTGTGCTCATTTCAATCTCTGGTTTTATGCAGCACCCCAACTCACCTTTACCCTTAAGCAAGCATAAGTTGGTTTTCTAAATTTGAGACCCTGTTCTGTTCTGTAATTCAGTTCCTGTGTAGCCAAGTTTACATTCCGTGTATTACTGCTATCTTATGATGTTTCTCTTTCTGTGTGACTTACTTCAGTTAGAATCATCATACCTGAATCCACTCATTGTGCTGCTAAGGGCCTGATGACACAGATTTCATTGCTGAGTGATATTGCTTTGTAAGTAAATACCACAACTTCTTTATCCATTTTTCACTTTCTGCGATGTTGAACTTGTACTGTAAACGAGGTTCTTGTAAACAGAGCCGTTCCAAATTTTGGGGTGGCTGTGTCTTTTTGATTTTAATTTCCCTAAGCTATAGGACCATAAGTGGCAGTGCCCTAGGCTCTGTTGCTTTGTTTTTTAGATGTTTCAGGAAACACCATACACTTCTCCCGAGTGTCTGTTGGCAATTTACATCCCGCCCATCAGCATAACAAGGCTCCCAGTTCTCCATGGCCTGTCCTGCCTTTCTGGATTTTACACTTTTTCAGATGGCCCTTTTGACCAGAGGGAAGTGAGACTTCATTGTAGTGCAGATTTCCTTTGCAAGTTTGCTTGGTTGGCCAAAAAGGGCGTATGCGTTTTTTCCTGAATATATTAGGAAAAAACGCATACGCCCTTTTTGGCCAAGTGCATCATTGTGGACGTTCTGCCTCTTTTCCTATGCTTTCAATGCAATTCCAGTCTACCTCCTGAAATCGGTTTCCTGCAATTCTGCCCCGCTTTCAAGTCCTCTTGGCAGGCTTACCTCAGTCTATTTTTGGACGATAGCTGTCATTTATAACTCTGCAGGTTTGTGAATTACAGTGCCCCTGAGCTCCTTTCTTCAACTCGCTTTCTTGTGAGCTGGCCGCAACACCGCAGGATGGCTTCAGGCCCTTATCTGGTTCCGGCACGGCACGCTGAGCCTTTGGTTATTTCCTGTTCCTGGTGGGAAATGAGAGTTAAATTTGCCCGTCCAGACACCTCCAGCTAGTCTCTCATTGGTTCTCGCTATTCCTGTTCATCTTCCGCAGAAATTGCAAACTGGGCCAAACAGGAGGTTAAAGGCGCTGACTCTCCAAGTCGGGAGAGTGTTAGTAAAGCGTCTGGAATGTTGCACCCGAGTACCAGGGTACGAAAACTGAGACATATTTGAACACGTCTCCCGTTCACACGGATGATCATACTCTTGGTTCCACATGCATGTTTTAGCTGAAGGAAGAATACCTTAAACCTGGGTAGTTGAAACCCGTGGAATGGGTACCATGCAATATGACTTCAAAGGGTCTTCATTTGCTCACCGAACCTCTCCAATCCTATCACTGCTGCGTTTATGCCCCTGTACACATGCTTGATTCTCTTTCGGAGACATAGCAATCCATAGGTTTTAAGATACTTACTAGTCAGGTACATTCTTAGGCGTTTAATATGGGGTGTTGAGTCCATTTCGTTGAGCAAGGAGTAGCTCTTGTCTATTCCGTATTTGGCTTAAGGAACTTTATCTGTGCTCATTTCAATCTCTGGTTTTATGCAGCACCCCAACTCACCTTTACCCTTAAGCAAGCATAAGTTGGTTTTCTAAATTTGAGACCCTGTTCTGTTCTGTAATTCAGTTCCTGTGTAGCCAAGTTTACATTCCGTGTATTACTGATATCTTATGATGTTTCTTTTTCTGTGTGACTTATTTCAGTTAGAATCATCATACCTGAATCCACTCATTGTGCTTCTAAGGGCCTGATGACACAGATTTCATTGCTGAGTGATATTGCTTTGTAAGTAAATACCACAACTTCTTTATCCATTTTTCACTTTCTGCGATGTTGAACTTGTAATGTAAACGAGGTTCTTGTAAACAGAGCCGTTCCAAATTTTGGGGTGGCTGTGTCTTTTTGATTTTAATTTCCCTAAGCTATAGGACCATAAGTTGCAGTGCCCTAGGCTCTGTTGCTTTGTTTTTTAGATGTTTCAGGAAACACCATACACTTCTCCCGAGTGTCTGTTGGCAATTTACATCCCGCCCATCAGCATAACAAGGCTCCCAGTTCTCCATGGCCTGTCCTGCCTTTCTGGATTTTACACTTTTTTCAGATAGCCCTTTTGACCAGAGGGAAGTGAGACTTCATTGTAGTGCAGATTTCCTTTGCAAGTTTGCTTGGTTGGCCAAAAAGGGCGTATGCGTTTTTTCCTGAATATATTCAGGAAAAAACGCATACGCCCTTTTTGGCCAAGTGCATCATTGTGGACGTTCTGCCTCTTTTCCTATGCTTTCAATGCAATTCCAGTCTACCTCCTGAAATTGGTTTCCTGCAATTCTGTCCCGCTTTCAAGTCCTCTTGGCAGGCTTACTTCAGTATATTTTTGGACGATAGCTGTCATTTATAACTCTGCAGGTTTGTGAATTACAGTGCCCCTGAGCTCCTTTCTTCAACTCGCTTTCTTGTGAGCTGGCCGCAACACCGCAGGATGGCTTCAGGCCCTTATCTGGTTCCGGCACGGCACGCTGAGCCTTTGGTTATTTCCTGTTCCTGGTGGGAAATGAGAGTTAAATTTGCCCGTCCAGACACCTCCAGCTAGTCTCTCATTGGTTCTCGCTATTCCTGTTCATCTTCCGCAGAAATTGCAAACTGGGCCAAACAGGAGGTTAAAGGCGCTGACTCTCCAAGTCAGGAGAGTGTTAGTAAAGCGTCTGGAATGTTGCACCCGAGTACCAGGGTACGAAAACTGAGACATATTTGAACACGTCTCCCGCTCACACGGATGATCATACTCTTGGTTCCACATGCATGTTTTAGCTGAAGGAAGAATACCTTAAACCTGGGTAGTTGAAACCCGTGGAATGGGTACCATGCAATATGACTTCAAAGGGTCTTCATTTGCTCACCGAACCTCTCCAATCCTATCACTGCTGCGTTTATGCCCCTGTACACATGCTTGATTCTCTTTCGGAGACATAGCAATCCATAGGTTTTAAGATACTTACTAGTCAGGTACATTCTTAGGCGTTTAATATGCGGTGTTGAGTCCATTTCGTTGAGCAAGGAGTAGCTCTTGTCTATTCCATATTTGACTTAAGGAACTTTATCTGTGCTCATTTCAATCTCTGGTTTTATGCAGCACCCCAACTCACCTTTACCCTTAAGCAAGCATAAGTTGGTTTTCTAAATTTGAGACCCTGTTCTGTTCTGTAATTCAGTTCCTGTGTAGCCAAGTTTACATTCCGTGTATTACTGATATCTTATGATGTTTCTTTTTCTGTGTGACTTATTTCAGTTAGAATCATCATACCTGAATCCACTCATTGTGCTGCTAAGGGCCTGATGACACAGATTTCATTGCTGAGTGATATTGCTTTGTAAGTAAATACCACAACTTCTTTATCCATTTTTCACTTTCTGCGATGTTGAACTTGTACTGTAAACGAGGTTCTTGTAAACAGAGCCGTTCCAAACTTTGGGGTGGCTGTGTCTTTTTGATTTTAATTTCCCTAAGCTATAGGACCATAAGTGGAAGTGCCCTAGGTTCTGTTGCTTTGTTTTTTAGATGTTTCAGGAAACACCATACACTTCTCCCGAGTGGTTGTTGGCAATTTACATCCCGCCCATCAGCATAACAAGGCTCCCAGTTCTCCATGGCCTGTCCTGCCTTTCTGGATTTTACACTTTTTTCAGATGGCCCTTTTGACCGGGGAGAAGTGAGACTTCATTGTAGTGCAGATTTCCTTTGCAAGCTTCCTTGGTTGGCCAAAAAGGGCATATGCGTTTTTTACTGAATATATTCAGGAAAAAACGCATACGCCCTTTTTGGCCAAGTGCATCATTGTGGACGTTCTGCCTCTTTTCCTATGCTTTCAATGCAATTCCAGTCTACCTCCTGAAATCGGTTTCCTGCAATTCTGCCCCGCTTTCAACTCCTCTTGGCAGCCTTACTTCAGTATATTTTTGGACGATAGCTGTCATTTATAACTCTGCAGGTTTGTGAATTACAGTGCCCCTGAGCTCCTTTCTTCAACTCGCTTTCTTGTGAGCTGGCCGCAACACCGCAGGATGGCTTCAGGCCCTAATCTGGTTCCGGCACGGCACGCTGAGCCTTTGGTTAATTCCTCTTCCTGGTGGGAAATGAGAGTTAAATTTGCCCGTCCAGACACCTCCAGCTAGTCTCTCATTGGTTCTCGCTATTCCTGTTCATCTTCCGCAGAAATTGGAAACTGGGCCAAACAGGAGGTTAAAGGGACTGACTCTCCAAGTCGGGAGAGTGTTAGTAAAGCATCTGGAATGTTGCACCCGAGTACCAGGGTACGAAAACTGAGACATATTTGAACACGTCTCCCGATCACATGGTTGATCATACTCTGGGTTCCACATGCATGTTTTAGCTGAAGGAAGAATACCTAAAACCTGGGTAGTTGAAACCCGTGGAATGGGTACCATGCAATATGACTTCAAAGGGTCTTCATTTGCTCACGGAACGTTTCCAATCTTATCACTGCTGCGTTTACGCCCCTGTACACATGCTTGATTCTCTTTCGGAGACATAGCAATCCATAGGTTTTAAGATACTTACTAGTCAGGTACATTCTTAGGTGTTTAATATGCGGTGTTGAGTCCATTTCGTTGAGCAAGGAGTAGCTCTTGTCTATTCCATATTTGGCTTAAGGAACTTTATCTGTGCTCATTTCAATCTCTGGTTTTATGCAGCACCCCAACTCACCTTTCCCCTTAAGCAAGAATAAGTTGGTTTTCTAAATTTGAGACCCTGTTCTGTTCTGTAATTCAGTTCCTGTGTAGCCAAGTTTACATTCCGTGTATTACTGATATCTTATGATGTTTCTTTTTCTGTGTGACTTATTTCAGTTAGAATCATCATACCTGAATCCACTCATTGTGCTGCTAAGGGCCTGATGACACAGATTTCATTGCTGAGTGATATTGCTTTGTAAGTAAATACCACAACTTCTTTCTCTATTTTTCACTTTCTGCGATGTTGAACTTGTACTGTAAACGAGGTTCTTGTAAACAGAGCCGTTCCAAACTTTGGGGTGGCTGTGTCTTTTTGATTTTAAATTCCCTAAGCTATAGGACCATAAGTGGAAGTGCCCTAGGCTCTGTTGCTTTGTTTTTTAGATGTTTCAGGAAACACCATACACTTCTCCCGAGTGGTTGTTGGCAATTTACATCCCGCCCATCAGCATAACAAGGCTCCCAGTTCTCCATGGCCTGTCCTGCCTTTCTGGATTTTACACTTTTTTCAGATGGCCCTTTTGACCAGGGGGAAGTGAGACTTCATTGTAGTGCAGATTTCCTTTGCAAGCTTGCTTGGTTGGCCAAAAAGGGCGTATGCGTTTTTTTCCTGAATATATTCAGGAAAAAACGCATACGCCCTTTTTGACCAAGTGCATCATTGTGGACGTTCTGCCTCTTTTCCTATGCTTTCAATGCAATTCCAGTCTACCTCCTGAAATCGGTTTCCTGCAATTCTGCCCCGCTTTCAAGTCCTCTTGGCAGCCTTACTTCAGTATATTTTTGGACGATAGCTGTCATTTATAACTCTGCAGGTTTGTGAATTACAGTGCCCCTGAGCTCCTTTCTTCAACTCGCTTTCTTGTGAGCTGGCCGCAACACCGCAGGATGGCTTCAGGCCCTAATCTGGTTCCGGCACGGCACGCTGAGCCTTTGGTTAATTCCTCTTCCTGGTGGGAAATGAGAGTTAAATTTGCCCGTCCAGACACCTCCAGCTAGTCTCTCATTGGTTCTCGCTATTCCTGTTCATCTTCCGCAGAAATTGGAAACTGGGCCAAACAGGAGGTTAAAGGGACTGACTCTCCAAGTCGGGAGAGTGTTAGTAAAGCATCTGGAATGTTGCACCCGAGTACCAGGGTACGAAAACTGAGACATATTTGAACACGTCTCCCGATCACATGGTTGATCATACTCTGGGTTCCACATGCATGTTTTAGCTGAAGGAAGAATACCTAAAACCTGGGTAGTTGAAACCCGTGGAATGGGTACCATGCAATATGACTTCAAAGGGTCTTCATTTGCTCACGGAACGTTTCCAATCTTATCACTGCTGCGTTTACGCCCCTGTACACATGCTTGATTCTCTTTCGGAGACATAGCAATCCATAGGTTTTAAGATACTTACTAGTCAGGTACATTCTTAGGTGTTTAATATGCGGTGTTGAGTCCATTTCGTTGAGCAAGGAGTAGCTCTTGTCTATTCCATATTTGGCTTAAGGAACTTTATCTGTGCTCATTTCAATCTCTGGTTTTATGCAGCACCCCAACTCACCTTTCCCCTTAAGCAAGAATAAGTTGGTTTTCTAAATTTGAGACCCTGTTCTGTTCTGTAATTCAGTTCCTGTGTAGCCAAGTTTACATTCCGTGTATTACTGATATCTTATGATGTTTCTTTTTCTGTGTGACTTATTTCAGTTAGAATCATCATACCTGAATCCACTCATTGTGCTGCTAAGGGCCTGATGACACAGATTTCATTGCTGAGTGATATTGCTTTGTAAGTAAATACCACAACTTCTTTATCCATTTTTCACTTTCTGCGATGTTGAACTTGTACTGTAAACGAGGTTCTTGTAAACAGAGCCGTTCCAAACTTTGGGGTGGCTGTGTCTTTTTGATTTTAAATTCCCTAAGCTATAGGACCATAAGTGGAAGTGCCCTAGGCTCTGTTGCTTTGTTTTTTAGATGTTTCAGGAAACACCATACACTTCTCCCGAGTGGTTGTTGGCAATTTACATCCCGCCCATCAGCATAACAAGGCTCCCAGTTCTCCATGGCCTGTCCTGCCTTTCTGGATTTTACACTTTTTTCAGATGGCCCTTTTGACCGGGGGGAAGTGAGACTTCATTGTAGTGCAGATTTCCTTTGCAAGCTTGCTTGGTTGGCCAAAAAGGGCGTATGCGTTTTTTTCCTGAATATATTCAGGAAAAAACGCATACGCCCTTTTTGACCAAGTGCATCATTGTGGACGTTCTGCCTCTTTTCCTATGCTTTCAATGCAATTCCAGTCTACCTCCTGAAATCGGTTTCCTGCAATTCTGCCCCGCTTTCAAGTCCTCTTGGCAGCCTTACTTCAGTATATTTTTGGACGATAGCTGTCATTTATAACTCTGCAGGTTTGTGAATTACAGTGCCCCTGAGCTCCTTTCTTCAACTCGCTTTCTTGTGAGCTGGCCGCAACACCGCAGGATGGCTTCAGGCCCTAATCTGGTTCCGGCACAGCACGCTGAGCCTTTGGTTAATTCCTCTTCCTGGTGGGAAATGAGAGTTAAATTTGCCCGTCCAGACACCTCCAGCTAGTCTCTCATTGGTTCTCGCTATTCCTGTTCATCTTCCGCAGAAATTGGAAACTGGGCCAAACAGGAGGTTAAAGGGACTGACTCTCCAAGTCGGGAGAGTGTTAGTAAAGCATCTGGAATGTTGCACCCGAGTACCAGGGTACGAAAACTGAGACATATATGAACACGTCTCCCGATCACATGGTTGATCATACTCTGGGTTCCACATGCATGTTTTAGCTAAGGAAGAATACCTAAAACCTGGGTAGTTGAAACCCGTGGAATGGGTACCATGCAATATGACTTCAAAGGGTCTTCATTTGCTCACGGAACGTTTCCAATCTTATCACTGCTGCGTTTACGCCCCTGTACACATGCTTGATTCTCTTTCGGAGACATAGCAATCCATAGGTTTTAAGATACTTACTAGTCAGGTACATTCTTAGGTGTTTAATATGCGGTGTTGAGTCCATTTCGTTGAGCAAGGAGTAGCTCTTGTCTATTCCATATTTGGCTTAAGGAACTTTATCTGTGCTCATTTCAATCTCTGGTTTTATGCAGCACCCCAACTCACCTTTCCCCTTAAGCAAGAATAAGTTGGTTTTCTAAATTTGAGACCCTGTTCTGTTCTGTAATTCAGTTCCTGTGTAGCCAAGTTTACATTCTGTGTATTACTGATATCTTATGATGTTTCTTTTTCTGTGTGACTTATTTCAGTTAGAATCATCATACCTGAATCCACTCATTGTGCTGCTAAGGGCCTGATGACACAGATTTCATTGCTGAGTGATATTGCTTTGTAAGTAAATACCACAACTTCTTTCTCCATTTTTCACTTTCTGCGATGTTGAACTTGTACTGTAAACGAGGTTCTTGTAAACAGAGCCGTTCCAAACTTTGGGGTGGCTGTGTCTTTTTGATTTTAATTTCCCTAAGCTATAGGACCATAAGTGGAAGTGCCCTAGGTTCTGTTGCTTTGTTTTTTAGATGTTTCAGGAAACACCATACACTTCTCCCGAGTGGTTGTTGGCAATTTACATCCCGCCCATCAGCATAACAAGGCTCCCAGTTCTCCATGGCCTGTCCTGCCTTTCTGGATTTTACACTTTTTTCAGATGGCCCTTTTGACCGGGGAGAAGTGAGACTTCATTGTAGTGCAGATTTCCTTTGCAAGCTTCCTTGGTTGGCCAAAAAGGGCATATGCGTTTTTTCCTGAATATATTCAGGAAAAAACGCATACGCCCTTTTTGGCCAAGTGCATCATTGTGGACGTTCTGCCTCTTTTCCTATGCTTTCAATGCAATTCCAGTCTACCTCCTGAAATCGGTTTCCTGCAATTCTGCCCCGCTTTCAACTCCTCTTGGCAGCCTTACTTCAGTATATTTTTGGACGATAGCTGTCATTTATAACTCTGCAGGTTTGTGAATTACAGTGCCCCTGAGCTCCTTTCTTCAACTCGCTTTCTTGTGAGCTGGCCGCAACACCGCAGGATGGCTTCAGGCCCTAATCTGGTTCCGGCACGGCACGCTGAGCCTTTGGTTAATTCCTCTTCCTGGTGGGAAATGAGAGTTAAATTTGCCCGTCCAGACACCTCCAGCTAGTCTCTCATTGGTTCTCGCTATTCCTGTTCATCTTCCGCAGAAATTGCAAACTGGGCCAAACAGGAGGTTAAAGGGACTGACTCTCCAAGTCGGGAGAGTGTTAGTAAAGCATCTGGAATGTTGCACCCGAGTACCAGGGTACGAAAACTGAGACATATTTGAACACGTCTCCCGATCACATGGTTGATCATACTCTGGGTTCCACATGCATGTTTTAGCTGAAGGAAGAATACCTAAAACCTGGGTAGTTGAAACCCGTGGAATGGGTACCATGCAATATGACTTCAAAGGGTCTTCATTTGCTCACGGAACGTTTCCAATCTTATCACTGCTGCGTTTACGCCCCTGTACACATGCTTGATTCTCTTTCGGAGACATAGCAATCCATAGGTTTTAAGATACTTACTAGTCAGGTACATTCTTAGGTGTTTAATATGCGGTGTTGAGTCCATTTCGTTGAGCAAGGAGTAGCTCTTGTCTATTCCATATTTGGCTTAAGGAACTTTATCTGTGCTCATTTCAATCTCTGGTTTTATGCAGCACCCCAACTCACCTTTCCCCTTAAGCAAGAATAAGTTGGTTTTCTAAATTTGAGACCCTGTTCTGTTCTGTAATTCAGTTCCTGTGTAGCCAAGTTTACATTCCGTGTATTACTGATATCTTATGATGTTTCTTTTTCTGTGTGGCTTATTTCAGTTAGAATCATCATACCTGAATCCACTCATTGTGCTGCTAAGGGCCTGATGACACAGATTTCATTGCTGAGTGATATTGCTTTGTAAGTAAATACCACAACTTCTTTCTCCATTTTTCACTTTCTGCGATGTTGAACTTGTACTGTAAACGAGGTTCTTGTAAACAGAGCCGTTCCAAACTTTGGGGTGGCTGTGTCTTTTTGATTTTAAATTCCCTAAGCTATAGGACCATAAGTGGAAGTGCCCTAGGCTCTGTTGCTTTGTTTTTTAGATGTTTCAGGAAACACCATACACTTCTCCCGAGTGTCTGTTGGCAATTTACATCCCGCCCATCAGCATAACAAGGCTCCCAGTTCTCCATGGCCTGTCCTGCCTTTCTGGATTTTACACTTTTTTCAGATAGCCCTTTTGACCAGAGGGAAGTGAGACTTCATTGTAGTGCAGATTTCCTTTGCAAGTTTGCTTGGTTGGCCAAAAAGGGCGTATGCGTTTTTTCCTGAATATATTCAGGAAAAAACGCATACGCCCTTTTTGGCCAAGTGCATCATTGTGGACGTTCTGCCTCTTTTCCTATGCTTTCAATGCAATTCCAGTCTACCTCCTGAAATTGGTTTCCTGCAATTCTGTCCCGCTTTCAAGTCCTCTTGGCAGGCTTACTTCAGTATATTTTTGGACGATAGCTGTCATTTATAACTCTGCAGGTTTGTGAATTACAGTGCCCCTGAGCTCCTTTCTTCAACTCGCTTTCTTTTGAGCTGGCCGCAACACCGCAGGATGGCTTCAGGCCCTTATCTGGTTCCGGCATGGCACGCTGAGCCTTTGGTTATTTCCTGTTCCTGGTGGGAAATGAGAGTTAAATTTGCCCGTCCAGACACCTCCAGCTAGTCTCTCATTGGTTCTCGCTATTCCTGTTCATCTTCCGCAGAAATTGCAAACTGGGCCAAACAGGAGGTTAAAGGCGCTGACTCTCCAAGTCAGGAGAGTGTTAGTAAAGCGTCTGGAATGTTGCACCCGAGTACCAGGGTACGAAAACTGAGACATATTTGAACACGTCTCCCGCTCACACGGATGATCATACTCTTGGTTCCACATGCATGTTTTAGCTGAAGGAAGAATACCTTAAACCTGGGTAGTTGAAACCCGTGGAATGGGTACCATGCAATATGACTTCAAAGGGTCTTCATTTGCTCACCGAACCTCTCCAATCCTATCACTGCTGCGTTTATGCCCCTGTACACATGCTTGATTCTCTTTCGGAGACATAGCAATCCATAGGTTTTAAGATACTTACTAGTCAGGTACATTCTTAGGCGTTTAATATGCGGTGTTGAGTCCATTTCGTTGAGCAAGGAGTAGCTCTTGTCTATTCCATATTTGACTTAAGGAACTTTATCTGTGCTCATTTCAATCTCTGGTTTTATGCAGCACCCCAACTCACCTTTACCCTTAAGCAAGCATAAGTTGGTTTTCTAAATTTGAGACCCTGTTCTGTTCTGTAATTCAGTTCCTGTGTAGCCAAGTTTACATTCCGTGTATTACTGATATCTTATGATGTTTCTTTTTCTGTGTGACTTATTTCAGTTAGAATCATCATACCTGAATCCACTCATTGTGCTGCTAAGGGCCTGATGACACAGATTTCATTGCTGAGTGATATTGCTTTGTAAGTAAATACCACAACTTCTTTATCCATTTTTCACTTTCTGCGATGTTGAACTTGTACTGTAAACGAGGTTCTTGTAAACAGAGCCGTTCCAAACTTTGGGGTGGCTGTGTCTTTTTGATTTTAATTTCCCTAAGCTATAGGACCATAAGTGGAAGTGCCCTAGGTTCTGTTGCTTTGTTTTTTAGATGTTTCAGGAAACACCATACACTTCTCCCGAGTGGTTGTTGGCAATTTACATCCCGCCCATCAGCATAACAAGGCTCCCAGTTCTCCATGGCCTGTCCTGCCTTTCTGGATTTTACACTTTTTTCAGATGGCCCTTTTGACCGGGGAGAAGTGAGACTTCATTGTAGTGCAGATTTCCTTTGCAAGCTTCCTTGGTTGGCCAAAAAGGGCATATGCGTTTTTTCCTGAATATATTCAGGAAAAAACGCATACGCCCTTTTTGGCCAAGTGCATCATTGTGGACGTTCTGCCTCTTTTCCTATGCTTTCAATGCAATTCCAGTCTACCTCCTGAAATCGGTTTCCTGCAATTCTGCCCCGCTTTCAACTCCTCTTGGCAGCCTTACTTCAGTATATTTTTGGACGATAGCTGTCATTTATAACTCTGCAGGTTTGTGAATTACAGTGCCCCTGAGCTCCTTTCTTCAACTCGCTTTCTTGTGAGCTGGCCGCAACACCGCAGGATGGCTTCAGGCCCTAATCTGGTTCCGGCACGGCACGCTGAGCCTTTGGTTAATTCCTCTTCCTGGTGGGAAATGAGAGTTAAATTTGTCCGTCCAGACACCTCCAGCTAGTCTCTCATTGGTTCTCGCTATTCCTGTTCATCTTCCGCAGAAATTGGAAACTGGGCCAAACAGGAGGTTAAAGGGACTGACTCTCCAAGTCGGGAGAGTGTTAGTAAAGCATCTGGAATGTTGCACCCGAGTACCAGGGTACGAAAACTGAGACATATTTGAACACGTCTCCCGATCACATGGTTGATCATACTCTGGGTTCCACATGCATGTTTTAGCTGAAGGAAGAATACCTAAAACCTGGGTAGTTGAAACCCGTGGAATGGGTACCATGCAATATGACTTCAAAGGGTCTTCATTTGCTCACGGAACGTTTCCAATCTTATCACTGCTGCGTTTACGCCCCTGTACACATGCTTGATTCTCTTTCGGAGACATAGCAATCCATAGGTTTTAAGATACTTACTAGTCAGGTACATTCTTAGGTGTTTAATATGCGGTGTTGAGTCCATTTCGTTGAGCAAGGAGTAGCTCTTGTCTATTCCATATTTGGCTTAAGGAACTTTATCTGTGCTCATTTCAATCTCTGGTTTTATGCAGCACCCCAACTCACCTTTCCCCTTAAGCAAGAATAAGTTGGTTTTCTAAATTTGAGACCCTGTTCTGTTCTGTAATTCAGTTCCTGTGTAGCCAAGTTTACATTCCGTGTATTACTGATATCTTATGATGTTTCTTTTTCTGTGTGACTTATTTCAGTTAGAATCATCATACCTGAATCCACTCATTGTGCTGCTAAGGGCCTGATGACACAGATTTCATTGCTGAGTGATATTGCTTTGTAAGTAAATACCACAACTTCTTTCTCTATTTTTCACTTTCTGCGATGTTGAACTTGTACTGTAAACGAGGTTCTTGTAAACAGAGCCGTTCCAAACTTTGGGGTGGCTGTGTCTTTTTGATTTTAAATTCCCTAAGCTATAGGACCATAAGTGGAAGTGCCCTAGGCTCTGTTGCTTTGTTTTTTAGATGTTTCAGGAAACACCATACACTTCTCCCGAGTGGTTGTTGGCAATTTACATCCCGCCCATCAGCATAACAAGGCTCCCAGTTCTCCATGGCCTGTCCTGCCTTTCTGGATTTTACACTTTTTTCAGATGGCCCTTTTGACCAGGGGGAAGTGAGACTTCATTGTAGTGCAGATTTCCTTTGCAAGCTTGCTTGGTTGGCCAAAAAGGGCGTATGCGTTTTTTTCCTGAATATATTCAGGAAAAAACGCATACGCCCTTTTTGACCAAGTGCATCATTGTGGACGTTCTGCCTCTTTTCCTATGCTTTCAATGCAATTCCAGTCTACCTCCTGAAATCGGTTTCCTGCAATTCTGCCCCGCTTTCAAGTCCTCTTGGCAGCCTTACTTCAGTATATTTTTGGACGATAGCTGTCATTTATAACTCTGCAGGTTTGTGAATTACAGTGCCCCTGAGCTCCTTTCTTCAACTCGCTTTCTTGTGAGCTGGCCGCAACACCGCAGGATGGCTTCAGGCCCTAATCTGGTTCCGGCACGGCACGCTGAGCCTTTGGTTAATTCCTCTTCCTGGTGGGAAATGAGAGTTAAATTTGCCCGTCCAGACACCTCCAGCTAGTCTCTCATTGGTTCTCGCTATTCCTGTTCATCTTCCGCAGAAATTGGAAACTGGGCCAAACAGGAGGTTAAAGGGACTGACTCTCCAAGTCGGGAGAGTGTTAGTAAAGCATCTGGAATGTTGCACCCGAGTACCAGGGTACGAAAACTGAGACATATTTGAACACGTCTCCCGATCACATGGTTGATCATACTCTGGGTTCCACATGCATGTTTTAGCTGAAGGAAGAATACCTAAAACCTGGGTAGTTGAAACCCGTGGAATGGGTACCATGCAATATGACTTCAAAGGGTCTTCATTTGCTCACGGAACGTTTCCAATCTTATCACTGCTGCGTTTACGCCCCTGTACACATGCTTGATTCTCTTTCGGAGACATAGCAATCCATAGGTTTTAAGATACTTACTAGTCAGGTACATTCTTAGGTGTTTAATATGCGGTGTTGAGTCCATTTCGTTGAGCAAGGAGTAGCTCTTGTCTATTCCATATTTGGCTTAAGGAACTTTATCTGTGCTCATTTCAATCTCTGGTTTTATGCAGCACCCCAACTCACCTTTCCCCTTAAGCAAGAATAAGTTGGTTTTCTAAATTTGAGACCCTGTTCTGTTCTGTAATTCAGTTCCTGTGTAGCCAAGTTTACATTCCGTGTATTACTGATATCTTATGATGTTTCTTTTTCTGTGTGACTTATTTCAGTTAGAATCATCATACCTGAATCCACTCATTGTGCTGCTAAGGGCCTGATGACACAGATTTCATTGCTGAGTGATATTGCTTTGTAAGTAAATACCACAACTTCTTTATCCATTTTTCACTTTCTGCGATGTTGAACTTGTACTGTAAACGAGGTTCTTGTAAACAGAGCCGTTCCAAACTTTGGGGTGGCTGTGTCTTTTTGATTTTAATTTCCCTAAGCTATAGGACCATAAGTGGAAGTGCCCTAGGCTCTGTTGCTTTGTTTTTTAGATGTTTCAGGAAACACCATACACTTCTCCCGAGTGGTTGTTGGCAATTTACATCCCGCCCATCAGCATAACAAGGCTCCCAGTTCTCCATGGCCTGTCCTGCCTTTCTGGATTTTACACTTTTTTCAGATGGCCCTTTTGACCGGGGGGAAGTGAGACTTCATTGTAGTGCAGATTTCCTTTGCAAGCTTGCTTGGTTGGCCAAAAAGGGCGTATGCGTTTTTTTCCTGAATATATTCAGGAAAAAACGCATACGCCCTTTTTGACCAAGTGCATCATTGTGGACGTTCTGCCTCTTTTCCTATGCTTTCAATGCAATTCCAGTCTACCTCCTGAAATCGGTTTCCTGCAATTCTGCCCCGCTTTCAAGTCCTCTTGGCAGCCTTACTTCAGTATATTTTTGGACGATAGCTGTCATTTATAACTCTGCAGGTTTGTGAATTACAGTGCCCCTGAGCTCCTTTCTTCAACTCGCTTTATTTTGAGCTGGCCGCAACACCGCAGGATGGCTTCAGGCCCTAATCTGGTTCTGGCACGGCACGCTGAGCCTTTGGTTAATTCCTCTTCCTGGTGGGAAATGAGAGTTAAATTTGCCCATCCAGACACCTCCAGCTAGTCTCTCATTGATTCTCGCTGTTCCTGTTCATCTTCCGCAGAAATTGCAAACTGGGCCAAACAGGAGGTTAAAGGGACTGACCCTCCAAGTGGGGAGAGTGTTAGTAAGCGTCTGGAACGTTGCACCCGAGTACCAGGGTACGAAAACTAAGACATATTTGAACACGTCTCCCGATCACATGGTTGATCATACTCTAGGTTCCACATGCATGTTTTAGCTGAAGGAAGAATACCTTAAACCTGGGTAGTTGAAACCCGTGGAATGGGTACCATGCAATATGACTTCAAAGGGTCTTCATTTGCTCACGAACCTCTCCAGTCCTATCACTGCTGCGTTTATGCCCCTGTACACATGCTTGATTCTCTTTCGGAGACATAGCAATCCATAGGTTTTAAGATACTTACTAGTCAGGTACATTCTTAGGCGTTTAATATGCGGTGTTGAGTCCATTTCGTTGAGCAAGGAGTAGCTCTTGTCTATTCCATATTTGGCTTAAGGAACTTTATCTGTGCTCATTTCAATCTCTGGTTTTATGCAGCACCCCAACTCACCTTTCCCCTTAAGCAAGCATAAGTTGGTTTTCTAAATTTGAGACCCTGTTCTGTTCTGTAATTCAGTTCCTGGGTAGTTGAAACCCGTGGAATGGGTACCATGCAATATGACTTCAAAGGGTCTTCATTTGCTCACCGAACCTCTCCAATCCTATCACTGCTGCGTTTATGCCCCTGTACACATGCTTGATTCTCTTTCGGAGACATAGCAATCCATAGGTTTTAAGATACTTACTAGTCAGGTACATTCTTAGGCGTTTAATATGCGGTGTTGAGTCCATTTCGTTGAGCAAGGAGTAGCTCTTGTCTATTCCATATTTGACTTAAGGAACTTTATCTGTGCTCATTTCAATCTCTGGTTTTATGCAGCACCCCAACTCACCTTTACCCTTAAGCAAGCATAAGTTGGTTTTCTAAATTTGAGACCCTGTTCTGTTCTGTAATTCAGTTCCTTTGTAGCCAAGTTTACATTCCGTGTATTACTGATATCTTATGATGTTTCTTTTTCTGTGTGACTTATTTCAGTTAGAATCATCATACCTGAATCCACTCATTGTGCTGCTAAGGGCCTGATGACACAGATTTCATTGCTGAGTGATATTGCTTTGTAAGTAAATACCACAACTTCTTTCTCCATTTTTCACTTTCTGCGATGTTGAACTTGTACTGTAAACGAGGTTCTTGTAAACAGAGCCGTTCCAAACTTTGGGGTGGCTGTGTCTTTTTGATTTTAATTTCCCTAAGCTATAGGACCATAAGTAGAAGTGCCCTAGGTTCTGTTGCTTTGTTTTTTAGATGTTTCAGGAAACACCATACACTTCTCCCGAGTGGTTGTTGGCAATTTACATCCCGCCCATCAGCATAACAAGGCTCCCAGTTCTCCATGGCCTGTCCTGCCTTTCTGGATTTTACAGTTTTTTCAGATGGCCCTTTTGACCGGGGAGAAGTGAGACTTCATTGTAGTGCAGATTTCCTTTGCAAGCTTGCTTGGTTGGCCAAAAAGGGCGTATGCGTTTTTTCCTGAATATATTCAGGAAAAAACGCATACGCCCTTTTTGGCCAAGTGCATCATTGTGGACGTTCTGCCTCTTTTCCTACGCTTTCAATGCAATTCCAGTCTACCTACTGAAATCGGTTTCCTGCAATTCTGCCTTGCTTTCAATGCCTCTTCATAGCCTTACCTTAATATATTTTTTAAAAATAGTTGGCCTTTATAACTCTGCAGGTTTTTGAATTGCAGTGGCCCTTAGCTCCATTTTTTAGCTCTTATTTTTGTGGTCTTGCCCCATAACCACAGGATTCCTTGAAGCCCTATTTTTCTTCTGGGGCACCTTGCTGTGCCTTTGGTTAATTCTTCTTACTGATGTGATATTAGAGTGACATGTGCCCATTGAAACCGCTACAGCTAGTTTCTCACTGGTTCCCCCTATTCCCATTCATCCTCTGCACTAACTGCAGACTGTGCGATACCAGAACTTAAAGGCATTGACTCCATGTGGGGATGTTGTTAGTAAAGCGGCTGGAATGTCGATCCGGAGCCCCAGGAGAGGAAAAATGAGGTGCGTTTTAGAAACCTTTCCCGATCATATGGTATACCAGTCGCTGGGTTTCCCAAGCATGGTTTAGCTGTAGGAAGATTCCCTTCAACCTGGAGTGTTGGGACCCTTGGAATGAGTAGCATGAAGTATTGCATTAAACTTTCGGCAGTTGCTCACCAAAGCTCACCAATCCTGTCAGCCCCAAGTGTCCAGCCTTATGTCTTATCCAGCTGTGGGTTTATATGTGGTCAATCCAGGTTGCATCACAGCCCCTGAGCGAATTTTGTAAGAATTTTTCTCTCTTTCATTGTTTCAGCGTTTTGTTTTTAAAATTTATTTCTATAATGGGGTTTAGCTCCTTTTCACTGCTGTGTTTGTGCCGCTCTGCACACACTTGATTCCCTTATGGAGATATATCAATACATGGGTTTTAAGACTCTTATTACTCAGATATATTTCTCTGTGGTGTATAGGGTGTGTTGAGGTCAGTTCATTGAGCAAGGTGTAGATCTTGTCTAATACCTATTTGGTTTATTGAACGGTATCTGTGCTAATTTCAAGCTCTAGTTTTATGCATCACCCCACCTCTCCTTTCTCCTTAAGCTGACATAAGTGTGTTTTCTAAATGTGAGACACTGTTCTGTTCTGTAATTCATTTCTTGTGCAGCCATATTTACCCTCCCTCTATAGGTGATATCTTATGATATGTTTCTTTTTCTGTTTGACTTATTTCAAGTAGTATTATCGGACCTAAATCCACTCTTTATCCTTCTACTAGCCTTATTATATTGATTTCATGGTGAAGAGATATTCCGTTGTACATAAGTACCACATCTTCTTTATCCATTGTTCTCTTTCCTGGGATATTTAAGGTGTACTGAAGTTGAGGTTCTTGTAAACAGAGTAGCCCTAAACTGTGGTGTGCTTGTTTCTTGTTGATTTTTAGACTTCCCTAGATATACTCCCATGATTGGAAGTGTCCTATGCTCTGTAGCTCTGTTTTTTAGATGATTTAGGAACCACCATACACTTCTCCAGAGTGGCTCTCGGCAGTTCACACACTGCCCATCAGCGTATAAAGGCTCCCTGTTCTCCATGGCCTGTCCTGCATTTCTGGTTTTTACAATTTTTTAGGATGGCTCTTTTGACCGGTGGGAAATGAGACTTCTTTGTTGTGCACATTTGCATTGCTTGCTGGCCCATATGGGCTTCCTTCCCATAAAGTGCGTATGCGTTTTTTCCTGGATATAATCAGGAAAAAACGCATACGCCCTTTTGGGCCAACTGCATCATTGTCGAAATTCTGCCGCTTTTCATGTGCGTTAAAGACGAGTCCAATCTATCTCTTGAAATCTGTTTCTTGCAATTCTGTCTTGCATTCAGATCCTCTTCTTTGCCTTACCTCAACATATTTTTGGACGTTAGTTTTCATTTATAACTCTGCAGGTTTGTGAATTGCAGTGACCCTGAGCTCCATTTTTTAAGTTGCTCTTTTGTGAGCTGGCCTCAAACCCACAGGATTGCTTCAGGCCCTATTTTGGCTCCGGCGAGGCAGGCTGAGCCTTTCTTTAATTCTTATTCTTAATGGGAAATTAGAGTGATATGTGCCCGTCCAAACCCCTACAACTCTTCTCTCATTTGTTCCCCCTCTTCCCGTTCATCCTCCTCACAATTTGCAAAATGTGTGAAACAGAAGTTTAAATGTGCTGATTCTCCAAGTGGGGAGATTCTAAGTAGCGTGGCTGGAATGGTGAACAGGAGCACCAGGAGAGGATAAATGAGGTGCATTTTAGACACATCTCCCGATCACATGGTGTACAGTCCTCTGGGCTTTCCATGCATGTTTTAGCTGTAGGAAGATCCCTTGAACCTGCAGATTTGGGACCCATTGAATGGGTACCAGGTAGTATTACTTTAAAGGGTGTGCATTTCCTCACCCAACCTCACATTTCTCTTAGCGCAAACAGTTTCCAGCCTTATGTCTCATCCTGCTGTGGGTCTAGATGTGTTCAATCCATGTTGCATCACCGTCCCTGAGGAAAAGTTGTAAGAGGTTTTCTCTGTCTCTCTGTCGTTTATTTTTTTCAATTTATTACTATATTGGTTACAGCTGATTTTCAAAGCTCTGTTTCTTGCTGCTGTACATCCACTTGATTCGCGTACAGAGAGACATCAATAAATTCTTTTTCAGATTCTTACCAGTCGTATATATTCTTTTCCGGTGACTTGAGTGTGCTGAGTGCAGTTCTTTTAGCTACCGTGTAGGCCTTGTTGATTATCAGTTTGGTATTTGGAATGGTATCTTTGCTAATTTCAACCTCCTGGATGATGCCTCACCCCTCCCCACCTTTCCCGTTTAGCAGCCTTATGCGTGTTTTCTACATATTTGACTATGTTTTTGTTTTGTAATTTATTTCATGTGTAGCCATTTTGGATTCCACCTTTAAGTGATATCTTATGATATGTGTCTTTTTCTTTTTGAATTCTGTCACTTAGAATGATCATACGTAACTCCTCCGGAGTCGTTACAACTGGCCATATTTCATTGATTTCCAGGCTGAATAATATTCCACTCTAC
The DNA here is from genome assembly GCF_949987515.2 of Delphinus delphis. NCBI lineage: Eukaryota > Metazoa > Chordata > Mammalia > Artiodactyla > Delphinidae > Delphinus > Delphinus delphis. The sequence continues at coordinate 236,923 of NW_027192811.1, forward strand.
CTAAGTACCACATCTCTATCCATTTTTTCCCTCCAGAGACATTTAAGTTATATCCTAGTCGAGGATCTTTTAAACAGAGAGGGGGTAAACATTGGGGTGCCTGTGTCCTCTCGATTTTTGTTTTTCCCAAGATATACGCCCATGAGTGCAAGTGCCCTATGCTCTGTAGCTCATTTTTTAGATGCTTTAGTAAACACAATACACTTCTCCAGAATGGCCGTTGGCAATATACATTTCCACTATAAGTCTCACAGGGCTCCCTCTTCTCGTTGCCCTGTCCTGCATTTCTGTTGTTTACGCTTTATGAGGATGGCTCTTCTGACTGATGCGAAGTGATATCTTTTGTAGTATTGACTTCCAGTGCCCACCTGTTTGGTTGGCTAAAAAAGTGTATGCCCTTTTCTTGAATATATACAGAAAAGAACGCATACACCCTTTTTGGCCAACTGCAATGTTGGCAATGTTCAGCTCCTTTTCTTGTGCTTAATGGCGAGTCCTTTCTACCTCCTCAAATCCCTTTCCTGCCATTCTCCCTTGCTTACAAGTCCTTTTCTCTGACTTTCCTCAAGACATTTTTCAGTGATGGATATTTTCAACTCTGCAGTTTTGTGAATTTTACTGCCCCTGAGTTCCATTGTTCAACTCGTGTTTATGGGAACTGGCCACAAAGCAGCGGGATTTCCTCAAGCCCTATACTGTTTCCATGGGCAACCCTAGCCTTTGGTCAATTCGTCTTCCTGATTGGAAATTAGAGTGACATGTGCCTGTCTGAACACCTAGGACTTGTCTCTCATTGTTCCTCATCCTTCCGCTTCATCCTCTGGACAAATTCCAAACTGTACGCAACAGGATGTTGACAGTGCTGACATCTCCAAGTGGGGAGACTGTTAGTAAAGACGCTGGAGGGGTGAACCCGAGCACCAGGAGATGAGGAGATGAGATGCCTTTTCCAAACTCTTCCCGATCAGACGGTATACCATCCTCTGGGTGTGACAGACATGTTTTAGCAGTAGGAAGAGTCCCATTCATGTAAGGAGAACACCAGGGCTTTTTCAAAATCAGTGTCTCCCCGAAACCCAAACTGGGGAAGTTTTTAAGCTACGGCTACACATATGTTCATTAAGGGCCTTGGGGAGTAGGCAGAGTCCAAACTTTAGATGATTGAAGTCTTCAGGGTCAGAAGCACTCACCACCAGCTTCCCTTAGGCTACACTTTAACTGTCATTGATAGATGATGTCAATAAAAATATCTATTCTTTTTCAGATTATTTCCCCTTATAGGTTATTGCAAAATGTTGAGTGTAGTTCCCTGTGCTATACAGTAGTTCCTTGTTGATGATCTATTTTATACATAGCAGTGTGTATGTGTTCATTCCAAACTGTTAATTTATCCCTCCTCCCACCTTTCCCCTTTGGTAATAATAAATTATAAGATTTTATACTTCTCAGAAATGGGGGAGCTGAAAGAGAGGTATCATTTTCAATGGAAAAGCATTTAAAACAAGATTGAAGGTTTAACCAAGATTATTAGCTGTACATCCTTGGAAAGAAATCACTTCGTTTCTCTAATATTGACCTGACAAATAAGACAAACCTTTTCACTGAACTTGCTTATAAAAAGTGATGGAAATATCAAATGGAAGTGTTAAAAACATCTTATTTTACCCGAGCCTTATACACTGTTCTATGTTAACTACAGTTTGGCTCACACATCTGTTCATTGAGGTTACAATAGTCTCAATTTCTGTTATTGATCCTCCAGAGTGGACCCCAACAAGTGTCCCCCTGCCCAGTGTCATTGGGGCCAAGAGATCGAGACTGAGTTTGGTTCACAAGCAAAGGAAACTTTATATTTTGATCAGAGAATGGAGAGGTGAGAGCATGCACTACCCCGTGGGCTGTGGGCTGGGCTGCTGTGTAGAGATCCTGTCAGAGTCAGTGGGAGGGAGGGAGGCGGCGGAGCTCTCGAGGGCTGGGTTGGCTGTAGCTCAGGCTCTATATCGTGGAGTCTGCACTGGGCCCCAGGAGCTGAGGTGTCGACCCAGCCATTCTGCACTAGGAAATCTGGTCTGAAGTGCCGGGTGTAGAACCTCTGCATGCGGGACCCTAGGAGCACGTGAAATTAGACAAAGCACAAAGGATAAAAAAGGTTAGACTTGACTTTATTGCCCAGATTCTATTTTTATCTCCCAGGGATTTTTAATGGGCTTTGCTGGGGACAAACCCCTCCTCTGCCTTTTGTCCCGTTCCTCATTCTTGGAGTGCTGAGGGTGCAGACCCTTCTTCTGTAACTGCTGAGTGCTGAGTTGGGAGCCCTCATACCCTGGGGCGAGGGTCAGAGCTTCTCCCCAGCAGCCTCCCGGTGACGTTGATTGTCCCCAGGACCCCTGCCTCCCTGCTCGTCCACCTGAGCACCAGCATTGGAAGTGTTATAGATTCTAATGACCTTTAAGGGTCCAGGAAAGAGATGTGCAGAGACGCTGTGGGGGCCGGTTTCACCCCGCCCCACATTTGTTCGGCCACCTTAGGCTGACCGTCTCTGCCAGCCTAGATGCTCTGACCAGTAGTCTGCGCTTTCTTCAGTTAGGCCCCTGAATTAACGTACAAACAGCACCAGGTGTCAGAGCCCTGCCCGCTCAACTCCCAGACAGTCCAGGGTCAGTGGTGATCAAGGACCATGATGGCTACTGAGTCAACAGCCTTTTGAAGTAAACAGGAGTCCAGCCGGTCTTATTGGCCACCATCATCATGGTGTCTGTAGGCTTTTCTATGGTGACAGTGTGGTATACTGTTCCCCCGCCAAGATTATTAGCTCCCCTCTGGGTGCAGTAAGTCCTGCAAGCAGTAGTCTACTCTTTTGGGACACACTCTTGTTGTTTTATGAGAGAAACTCCAGGTCAAGTGATGTTCACACGAGTCGTCATGGTGCCCTGTTGCCCCCGGTTATCTCTCTGGATGTTGGAGTTGGAGGGCCTCCTCACTCGAGGTCGGTGTGCCCACGGAGCGAACCCTGCAACTTCAGGGCATGGTTGGTGGTTAGGATCACCACGTGGGGTCCTTTTCCCTTAGGAGGGAGGTGGCCTTTTGGGCTGCTGATTTCCAGGTTTTTAGATACCGCCAGTATCTTGGCCAGATGTGGCAGTGGGCCAAGCCCCTTAGTGACCGTAGTTTAACCTACCTGGATGGCACTCTTGCATTGTTCCATTTCAAGTGGTCCCAGTTTTTGCACTAATTCTCCAATGGCGATTCACCTTTCACCGGGAATGTAAAGGTCAAAGGGTTTAGCTAAATTAGGGAGTTCCAGGGCAAGGGTCTGAATTGACTGCTCTTTCCATTCTTGAAAGGCCACTTCTGGATTCTATTCAAAAGGATCATCATCTTTTCCTTTCAGTGTTTCATATAGAGGCCCAGCTAGTAGACTGTAGCTAGGGATCCAGAAGCAGCAAACCCTGGCCTCCCCAGGAACCCCTAAGCTGTCTTCTAGTTTTAGAAAGGGGTAAGGCTGAAAATGGTTTCTTCCCTTTCCTGGGATGGGCTTCTCTGACCTTCTGTGAGAATGAAGCCCAGGCAGGTCACCGCAGTCTGTGATATTTGAGCTTTTTCTTGGACAACTTCTATCCTTTATTGGCTTGGTAGTTCAGAGGCCTCCTTAGTAGGGCTGGTGATCAGAATGTCGTCTGCATATTGAAGGAGGGTTTCCTTTTCCAGAGGTAGAACTTTTAGGTCTTTAGCTAAGCTTTCCCCAAAGATGGTGTGGGAATTTTTGCACCCCTGGGGCCAGACGGCCCGGAAGTATTGTTTTAGTTGTATGTAGAGTCCTGCCACTCACAAGCCAAAATTTCTTGTGACTCTGGGACTAATGGAATACAAAAGAAGGCATCATTGAAGACTAATACAGAATACCATGTCCTGGTGGTTGGTAGAATGACCAGCAGGGTGTAGGAATTAGGAGCAACTGGAGGTATATCCTCGGTGGCTTCACTGACTGTCCTGACATCCTTTACCAGGTCCCCAGCAGCCCATGGGGCTCTCGTGGTCAGACCAATCCCAGAATATGGAGCTCACCTGGGCAGGTACCCCACCCCCACCCCAGCCCACGGGGCTCTCGTGGTCAGGCCCCTCCCAGGATACAGAGCTACCCTTGCAGGTACCGTGGCAGGGCTGGGCACACAGGAACCGTGCACATAGCCCTCATTGCAGAGCACCCCCAGCTCACCTGTCGCTCAGAGCTGACACAGAGCACCTCAGAGCAGGACTTGAACTAACAAACAGCAGCTGCGACAGGTCTGTGACCCTGGGCATCACTCCGTGAGGCCTCCCTCCACCTGGTCTTCCAGAGACTTCCACTGCACCCGGGGCACCAGGCCTCTGTCTCCAACCACCACCCACCCCTCCTCTCCCTGACTCCTGGGTTCCTCTCATTAGGAGAGGGTTTTCTTGAAGTTGTCTCCCACTCATGGGCCAGATAAAATGATTAGAAAACAAGCCAAAGCTGCAGCCCCTTGTCTATCCTGACTCTCAGGAGCCCACACCTGTTCCTTGGACCTGGCCGGTTCAGCAAGTTCCATTTTCTGCAACTGTGAGCCCCTGAGGGGTGATGATTGGCTGACCTGGGCAGCCTTACCGTGCCGGCCAGCCCTCCCCAGGTGTGCCTGGGTTGAGATCAATATAAATACCACTCCAGGCAGCAAGAGCCCCTGCAGCCGTGCCTGACGCCATTTTCTCTGCCCTGTCAGCAGTCTCGGGGCTGGGCTGGTGGGAGGGAGTGAGAGGCCACGGCTTTGTGGGTGGCCCAGTGTGAGTGGGGCTCTGCTGGACTTTCTGCAGCAGTTGCCAGGCTGCCACCTGCTAAAGAAGAGGATGTGTCACCCATACCTGCTGCTGGAATTTCTCCCTGGGCAGAGGTGAGGAAGGAAAAAAGCAGTGGGGGCAGGGACAGGACGGGTATCTCAGGCAGGGAAATGGAAATCTTCCAGAAGAGCACCCAGGGCCAGGACCATCCTGGCTGGCCTGCAGGCACCAAGTCGGCCGGCATGCTGTCACTCGTGTGGCTCTATGGCCCTTCCTCTAGGCTTTCAAGTCCTTGTATATATTCAGGTGTTTTACCTGGGACGGGTGGGAATAGTTCAGCAGCAACTGGCCTGGGGCTCAGCTCACGTTTACTCACAGATGCCTCGGCACGGTGCCCCAGCTTTGCAATGAGGACGCTTGTTGCGTGGGGGCTGCTGGCTGAATGGGAGACGATTCCCCACCACTGACCAACTTCAGAATTGTTTACAACTGGAGCAAGTGCCCTGATACGGTTTTCCTCTGTGGAACTGGTGGGTTCTGTGTTTTTTTTCTCTTTTTAGTTTTTGGTTCAAGGTAGATTTTATTCCTCTTTTTTGTATTTACAGATATAAGCATGGAAATAATTTATTCATATAAATACATGTATGTGCAGGGAATAATTGTTTTTTCTGTTTTATTTTTTAAATTTTACTTCTTTTTAATTTTGAATTTTATTTTATATTTTTATACAGCAGGTTCTTATTGGTTATCTATTTTATATATATAAATGTATACATGCCAATCCCAGTCTCTCAACTCCTCCCACCACCACCCCCCCAACAGCTTTCCCCCCTTGTTGTCCATACGTTTGTTGTCTACATCTGTTGCTCTGTTTATGCCTTGCAAAATGGTTAATCTGTACAGTTTTTCTAGGTTCCACATATATGCATGAATATATAAGATTTGTTTTTCTCTTTCTGACTTACTTCACTCTGTATGACAGTCTCTAGATCCATCGACGTCTCTACAAATGACCCAATTTCATTCCTTTTCATGGCTTAGTAATATTCCATTTTATATATGTACCACAGCTTTATGCATTCGTCTGTCTGTGGGCATTTAGGTTGCTTCCATTACCTCGATATTGTAAATAGTGATGCAATGAACATTGCGGTGAATGACTCTTTTTGATTTATGGTTTTGTCTGGGTATATGTCCAGTACTGGGATTGCTGTATCATATGGTAATTCTATTGTTAGTTTCTTAAGAAATTCCATATTGTTCTCCATAATGACTGTATCAATTTATATTCCCAACAATAGTGGAAGAGGGTTCCTTTTCTCCACACCCTTTCCAGCATTTTTTGTTTGTAGATTTTCAATGATGCCTATTCTACCAGGTGTGAGGTGATACCTCATTGTTGAATCCATTTCGTTGAGCAAGGGGTAGCTCTTGTCTATTACATATTTGGCTTATGGAACGGTATCTGTGCTAATTTCAAACTCTGCTTTTATGCAGCACCCCAACTCACCTTCCCCCTTAAGCAGGCATAAGTTGGTTTTCTAAACTTGAGACCCTGTTCTGTTTTGTAATTCAGTTCATGTGTAGCCAAGTTCACATTCCGTGTATTAGTGATACCTTATGATGTTTCTTTTTCTGTGTGACTTATTTCACTTAGAATCATCGTGCCTCAATCCACTCATTATGCTGGTACGGGCCTGGTGACATAGATTTCATTGCTGAGTGGTATTCTGTTGTACAGAAGTACCGCAACTTCTTTATCCATTATTTGCTCTCTGGGATATTTAACTTGTGCCGTAGAAGAGATTCCTGTAAAAAGAGCCGTCCCAAATTTTGGGGTTGCTGTGTCTTTTTGATATTAATTTCCCTAAGCTATAGGACCATAAGTGGAAGTGCCCTAGGCTCTGTTGCTTTGTTTTTTAGATGTTTCAGGAAACACCATACACTTCTCCGGAGTGGCTGTTGGCAATTTACATCCCGCCCATCAGCATAACAAGGCTCCCAGTTCTCCATGGCCTGTCCTGCCTTTCTGGATTTTACACTTTATTCTGATGGCCCTTTTGACCGGGGGGAAGTGAGACTTCATTGTAGTGCAGATTTCCTTTGCAAGCTTGCTTGGTTGGCCAAAAAGGGCGTATGCGTTTTTTCCTGAATATATTCAGGAAAAAACGCATATGCCCTTTTGGCAAAGTGCATCATTGTGGACGTTCTGCCACTTTTCCTACGCTTTCAATGCAATTCCAGTCTACCTCGTGAAATTGGTATCCTGCAATTCTGCCCCGCTTTCAAGTCCTCTTGGCAGCCTTACTTCAGTATATTTTTGGACGATAGCTGTCATTTATAACTCTGCAGGTTTGTGAATTACAGAGCCCCTGAGCTCCTTTCTTCAACTCACTTTCTTGTGAGCTGGCCGCAACACTGCAGGATGGCTTCAGGCCCTAATCTGTTTCCGCCACGGCACGCTGAGCCTTTGGTTAATTCCTCTTCCTAGTGGGAAATGATAGTTAAATTTGCCCGTCCAGACACCTCCAGCTAGTCTCTCATTGGTTCTCCCTATTCCTGTTCATCTTCCGCAGAAATTGCAAACTGGGCCAAACAGGAGGTTAAAGGCACTGACTGTCCAAGTCGGGAGAGTGTTAGTAAAGCGTCTGGAATGTTGCACCCGAGTACCAGGGTATGAAAACTGAGACATATTTGAACACGTCTCCCGATCACACGGTTGATCATACTCTGGGTTCCACATGCATGTTTTAGCTGAAGGAAGAATACCTTAAACCTGGAGAGTTGAGACCCGTGGAATGGGTACCATGCAATATGACTTCAAAGGGTCTTCATTTGCTCACCGAATCTCTCCAATCCTATCACTGCTGCGTTTATGACCCTTGTACACACGCTTGATTCTCTTTTGGAGACATAGCAATCCATAGGTTTTAAGATACTTACTAGTCAGGTATATTCTTAGGCGTTTAATATGGGGTGTGGAGTCCATTTCGTTGAGCAAGGAGTAGCTCTTGTCTATTCCATATTTGGCTTAAGGAACTTTATCTTTGCTCATTTCAGTCTCTGGTTTTATGCAGCACCCCAACTCACCTTTCCACTTAAGCAAGCATAAGTTGGTTTTCTAAATTTGAGACCCTGATCTGTTTTGTAATTCAGTTCCTCTGTAGCCAAGTTTAAATTCCATGTATTAGTGATATTTTTTGATGTTTCTTTTTCTGTTAGACTTATTTCAGTTACAATCACCATACCCGAATCCACTCATTATGCTGCTACGGGCCTGGTGACATAGATTTCATTGCTGAGTGATATTGCTTTGTACATGAGTACCACAAATTCTTTATCCATTTTTCACTTTCTGTGATATTGAACTTGTACGGTAAACGAGGTTCTTGTAAACAGAGGCGTCCCAAACTTTGGGGTGGCTGTGTCTTTTTGATTTTAATTTCCCTAAGCTATAGGACCATAAGTGGAAGTGCCCTAGGCTCTGTTGCTTTGTTTTTTAGATGTTTCAGGAAACACCATACGCTTCTCCGGAGTGGCTGTTGGCAATTTACATCCCACCCATCAGCATAACAAGGCTCCCAGTTCTCCATGGCCTGTTGCCTTTCTGGATTTTACACTTTTTTCAGATGGCCCTTTTGACCGGGGGGAAGTGAGACTTCATTGTAGTGCAGATTTCCTTTGCAAGCTTGCTTGGTTGGCCAAAAAGGGCGTATGCGTTTTTTCCTGAATATATTCAGGAAAAAACGCATACGCCCTTTTTGGCCAGGTGCATCATTGTGGACGTTCTGCCTCTTTTCCTATGCTTTCAATGCAATTCCAGTCTACCTCCTGAAATCGGTTTCCTGCAATTCTGCCCCACTTTCAAGTCCTCTTGGCAGCCTTACTTCAGTCTATTTTTGGACGATAGCTGTCATTTATAACTCTGCTGGTTTGTCAATTGCAGTGCCCCTGAGCTCCTTTCTTCAACTCGCTTTCTTGTGAGCTGGCCGCAACACCGCAGGATGGCTTCAGGCCCTAATCAGGTTCCGGCCGGGCATGCTGAGCCTTTGGTTAATTCCTCTTCCTGGTGGGAAATGAGAGTTAAATTTGCCCGTCCAGACACCTCCAGCTAGCCTCTCATTGGTTCTCGCTATTCCTGTTAATCTTCCGCAGAAATTGCAAACTGGGCCAAACAGGAGGTTAAAGGGACTGACTCTCCAAGTCGGGAGAGTGCTAGTAAAGCGTCTGGAATGTTGCACCCGAGTACCAGGGGAGGAAAACTGAGACATATTTGAACACGTCTCCCGTTCACATGGTTGATCATACTCTGGGTTCCACATGCATGTTTTAGCTGAAGGAAGAATACCTTAAACCTGGAGAGTTGAGACCCGTGTAATGGGTACCATGCAATATGACTTCAAAGGGTCTCAATTTGCTCACCGAACCTCTCCAATCCTATCACTGCTGCGTTTATGCCCCTGTACACATGCTTTATTCTCTTTTGGAGGCATAGCAATCCATAGGTTTTAAGATACTTACTAGTCAGGTACATTCTTAGGCATTTAATATGGGGTTTTGAGTCCATTTCGTTGAGCAAGGAGTAGCTCTTGTCTATTCCATATTTGGCTTAAGGAACTTTATCTGTGCTCATTTCAATCTCTGGTTTTATGCAGCAACCCAACTCACCTTTCCCCTTAAGCAAGCATAAGTTGGTTTTCTAAATTTGAGACCCTGTTCTGTTCTGTAATTCAATTCCTGTATAGCCAAGTTTACATTCCGTGTATTAGTGATATCTTATGATGTTTCTTTTTCTGTGTGACTTATTTCAGTTAGAATCATCGTACCTGAATCCACTCATTATGCTGCTACGGGCCTGATGACATAGATTTCATTGCTGAGTGATACTGCATTGTACGTAAGTACCACAAGTTCTTTATCCATTTTTCACTTTCTGCGATGTTGAACTTGTACTGTAAACGAGGTTCTTGTAAACAGAGCCATTCCAAACTTTGGGGTGGCTGTGTCTTTTTGATTTTAATTTCCCTAAGCTATAGGACCATAAGTGGAAGTGCCCTAGGCTCTGTTGCTTTGTTTTTTAGATGTTTCAGGAAACACCATACGCTTCTCCGGAGTGGCTGTTGGCAATTTACATCCCACCCATCAGCATAACAAGGCTCCCAGTTCTCCATGGCCTGTTGCCTTTCTGGATTTTACACTTTTTTCAGATGGCCCTTTTGACCGGGGGAAAGTGAGACTTCATTGTAGTGCAGATTTCCTTTGCAAGCTTGCTTGGTTGGCCAAAAAGGGCGTATGCGTTTTTTCCTGAATATATTCAGGAAAAAACGCATACGCCCTTTTTGGCCAGGTGCATCATTGTGGACGTTCTGCCTCTTTTCCTATGCTTTCAATGCAATTCCAGTCTACCTCCTGAAATCGGTTTCCTGCAATTCTGCCCCACTTTCAAGTCCTCTTGGCAGCCTTACTTCAGTCTATTTTTGGACGATAGCTGTCATTTATAACTCTGCTGGTTTGTCAATTGCAGTGCCCCTGAGCTCCTTTCTTCAACTCGCTTTCTTGTGAGCTGGCCGCAACACCGCAGGATGGCTTCAGGCCCTAATCTGGTTCCGGCCGGGCATGCTGAGCCTTTGGTTAATTCCTCTTCCTGGTGGGAAATGAGAGTTAAATTTGCCCGTCCAGACACCTCCAGCTAGCCTCTCATTGGTTCTCGCTATTCCTGTTAATCTTCCGCAGAAATTGCAAACTGGGCCAAACAGGAGGTTAAAGGGACTGACTCTCCAAGTCGGGAGAGTGCTAGTAAAGCGTCTGGAATGTTGCACCCGAGTACCAGGGGAGGAAAACTGAGACATATTTGAACACGTCTCCCGTTCACATGGTTGATCATACTCTGGGTTCCACATGCATGTTTTAGCTGAAGGAAGAATACCTAAAACCTGGGTAGTTGAGACCCGTGTAATGGGTACCATGCAATATGACTTCAAAGGGTCTTCATTTGCTCACCGAACCTCTCCAATCCTATCACTGCTGCGTTTATGCCCCTGTACACATGCTTTATTCTCTTTTGGAGGCATAGCAATCCATAGGTTTTAAGATACTTACTAGTCAGGTACATTCTTAGGCATTTAATATGGGGTTTTGAGTCCATTTCGTTGAGCAAGGAGTAGCTCTTGTCTATTCCATATTTGGCTTAAGGAACTTTATCTGTGCTCATTTCAATCTCTGGTTTTATGCAGCACCCCAACTCACCTTTCCCCTTAAGCAAGCATAAGTTGGTTTTCTAAATTTGAGACCCTGTTCTGTTCTGTAATTCAATTCCTGTATAGCCAAGTTTACATTCCGTGTATTAGTGATATCTTATGATGTTTCTTTTTCTGTGTGACTTATTTCAGTTAGAATCATCGTACCTGAATCCACTCATTATGCTGCTACGGGCCTGATGACATAGATTTCATTGCTGAGTGATACTGCATTGTACGTAAGTACCACAAGTTCTTTATCCATTTTTCACTTTCTGCGATGTTGAACTTGTACTGTAAACGAGGTTCTTGTAAACAGAGCCGTTCCAAACTTTGGGGTGGCTGTGTCTTTTTGATTTTAATTTCCCTAAGCTATAGGACCATAAGTGGAAGTGCCCTAGGCTCTGTTGCTTTGTTTTTTAGATGTTTCAGGAAACACCATACACTTCTCCTGAGTGTCTGTTGGCAATTTACATCCCGCCCATCAGCATAACAAGGCTCCCAGTTCTCCATGGCCTGTCCTGCCTTTCTGGATTTTACACTTTTTTCAGATGGACCTTTTGACCGGGGAGAAGTGAGACTTCATTGTAGTGCAGATTTCCTTTGCAAGTTTGCTTGGTTGGCCAAAAAGGGCGTATGCGTTTTTTCCTGAATATATTCAGGAAAAAACGCATACGCCCTTTTTGGCCAAGTGCATCATTGTGGACGTTCTGCCTCTTTTCCTATGCTTTCAATGCAATTCCAGTCTACCTCCTGAAATCGGTTTCCTGCAATTCTGCCCCGCTTTCAAGTCCTCTTGGCAGCCTTACTTCAGTCTATTTTCGGACGATAGCTGTCATTTATAACTCTGCAGGTTTGTGAATTACAGTGCCCCTGAGCTCCTTTCTTCAACTCGCTTTCTTTTGAGCTGACCGCAGCACCGCAGGATGTCTTCAGGCTCTAATCTGGTTCTGGCACGGCACGCTGAGCGTTTGGTTATTTCCTCTTCCTGGTGGGAAATGAGAGTTAAATTTGCCCATGCAGACACCTCCAGCTAGTTTCTCATTGGTTCTCGCTATTCCTGTTCATCTTCCGCAGAAATTGCAAACTGGGCCAAACAGGAGGTTAAAGGGACTGACTCTCCAAGTGGGGAGAGTGTTAGTAAAGCGTCTGGAATGTTGCACCCGAGTACCAGGGTACGAAAACTGAGACATATTTGAACACGTCTCCCGATCACATGGTTGATCATACTCTGGGTTCCACATGCATGTTTTAGCTGAAGGAAGAATACCTAAAACCTGGGTAGTTGAAACCCGTGGAATGGGTACCATGCAATATGACTTCAAAGGGTCTTCATTTCCTCACCGAACCTCTCCAATCCTATCACTGCTGCGTTTATGCCCCTGTACACATGCTTGATTCTCTTTCGGAGACATAGCAATCCATAGGTTTTTAAGATACTTACTAGTCAGGTACATTCTTAGGCATTTAATATGCGGTGTTGAGTCCATTTCGTTGAGCAAGGAGTAGCTCTTGTCTATTCCATATTTGACTTAAGGAACTTTATCTGTGCTCATTTCAATCTCTGGTTTTATGCAGCACCCCAACTCACCTTTCCCCTTAAGCAAGCATAAGTTGGTTTTCTAAATTTGAGACCCTGTTCTGTTCTGTAATTCAGTTCCTGTGTAGCCAAGTTTACATTCCGTGTATTACTGATATCTTATGATGTTTCTTTTTCTGTGTGACTTACTTGTGTTAGAATCATCATACCTGAATCCACTCATTGTGCTGCTAAGGGCCTGATGACACAGATTTCATTGCTGAGTGATATTGCTTTGTAAGTAAATACCACAACTTCTTTATCCATTTTTCACTTTCTGCGATGTTGAACTTGTACTGTAAACGAGGTTCTTGTAAACAGAGCCGTTCCAAACTTTGGGGTGGCTGTGTCTTTTTGATTTTAATTTCCCTAAGCTATAGGACCATAAGTGGAAGTGCCCTAGGTTCTGTTGCTTTGTTTTTTAGATGTTTCAGGAAACACCATACACTTCTCCCGAGTGGTTGTTGGCAATTTACATCCCGCCCATCAGCATAACAAGGCTCCCAGTTCTCCATGGCCTGTCCTGCCTTTCTGGATTTTACACTTTTTTCAGATGGCCCTTTTGACCGGGGGGGAAGTGAGACTTCATTGTAGTGCAGATTTCCTTTGCAAGCTTGCTTGGTTGGCCAAAAAGGGCGTATGCGTTTTTTCCTGAATATATTCAGGAAAAAACGCATATGCCCTTTTTGGCCAAGTGCATCATTGTGGACGTTCTGCCTCTTTTCCTATGCTTTCAATGCAATTCCAGTCTACCTCCTGAAATCGGTTTCCTGCAATTCTGCCCCGCTTTCAAGTCCTCTTGGCAGCCTTACTTCAGTCTATTTTTGGACGATAGCTGTCATTTATAACTCTGCAGGTTTGTGAATTACAGTGCCCCTGAGCTCCTTTCTTCAACTCGCTTTCTTTTGAGCTGGCCGCAACACCGCAGGATGGCTTCAGGCCCTAATCTGGTTCCGGTACGGCACGCTGAGCCTTTGGTTATTTCCTCTTCCTGGTGAGAAATGAGAGTTAAATTTGCCCGTCCAGACACCTCCAGCTAGCCTCTCATTGGTTCTCGCTATTCCTGTTCATCTTCCGCAGAAATTGCAAACTGGGCCAAACAGGAGGTTAAAGGCGCTGACTCTCCAAGTGGGGAGAGTGTTAGTAAAGCGTCTGGAATGTTGCACCCGAGTACCAGGGGAGGAAAACTGAGACATATTTGAACACGTCTCCCGTTCACATGGTTGATCATACTTGTGTTCCACATGCATGTTTTAGCTGAAGGAAGAATACCTAAAACCTGCGTAGTTGAAACCCGTGGAATGGGTACCATGCAATATGACTTCAAAGGGTCTTCATTTGCTCACCGAACCTCTTCAATCCTATCACTGCTGCGTTTATGCCCCTGTACACATGCTTGATTCTCTTTCGGAGACATAGCAATCCATAGGTTTTAAGATACTTACTAGTCAGGTACATTCTTAGGCGTTTAATATGCGGTGTTGAGTCCATTTCGTTGAGCAAGGAGTAGCTCTTGTCTATTCCATATTTGGCTTAAGGAACTTTATCTGTGCTCATTTCAATCTCTGGTTTTATGCAGCACCCCAACTCACCTTTCCCCTTAAGCAAGCATAAGTTGGTTTTCTAAATTTGAGACCCTGTTCTGTTTTGGAATTCAGTTCCTGTGTAGCCAAGTTTACATTCCGTGTATTAGTGATATCTTATGATGTTTCTTTTTCTGTGTGACTTACTTCAGTTAGAATCATCATACCTGAATCCACTCATTGTGCTGCTAAGGGCCTGATGACACAGATTTCATTGCTGAGTGATATTGCTTTGTAAGTAAATACCACAACTTCTTTATCCATTTTTCACTTTCTGCGATGTTGAACTTGTACTGTAAATGAGGTTCTTGTAAACAGATCCGTTCCAAACTTTGGGGTGGCTGTGTCTTTTTATTTTAATTTCCCTAAGCTATAGGACCATAAGTGGAAGTGCCCTAGGTTCTGTTGCTTTGTTTTTTAGATGTTTCAGGAAACACCATACACTTCTCCCGAGTGGTTGTTGGCAATTTACATCCCGCCCATCAGCATAACAAGGCTCCCAGTTCTCCATGGCCTGTCCTGCCTTTCGGGATTTTACACTTTTTTCAGATGGCCCTTTTGACCAGGGGGAAGTGAGACTTCATTGTAGTGCAGATTTCCTTTGCAAGCTTGCTTGGTTGGCCAAAAAGGGCGTATGCGTTTTTTCCTGAATATATTCAGGAAAAAACGCATACGCCCTTTTTGGCCAAGTGCATCATTGTGGACATTCTGCCTCTTTTCCTATGCTTTCAATGCAATTCCAGTCTACCTCCTGAAATCGGTTTCCTGCAATTCTGCCCCGCTTTCAAGTCCTCTTGGCAGCCTTACTTCAGTCTATTTTTGGACGATAGCTGTCATTTATAACTCTGCAGGTTTGTGAATTACAGTGCCCCTGAGCTCCTTTCTTCAACTCGCTTTCTTGTGACCTGGCCGCAACACCGCAGGATGGCTTCAGGCCCTAATCTGGTTCCGGTACGGCACGCTGAGCCTTTGGTTATTTCCTCTTCCTGGTGGGAAATGAGAGTTAAATTTGCCCGTCCAGACACCTCCAGCTAGCCTCTCATTGGTTCTCGCTATTCCTGTTCATCTTCCGCAGAAATTGCAAACTGGGCCAAACAGGAGGTTAAAGGCGCTGACTCTCCAAGTGGGGAGAGTGTTAGTAAAGCGTCTGGAATGTTGCACCCGAGTACCAGGGGAGGAAAACTGAGACATATTTGAACACGTCTCCCGTTCACATGGTTGATCATACTTGGGTTCCACATGCATGTTTTAGCTGAAGGAAGAATACTTTAAACCTGGAGAGTTAAGACCCGTGTAATGGGTACCATGCAATATGACTTCAAAGGGTCTTAATTTGCTCACCGAACCTCTCCAATCCTATCACTGCTGCGTTTATGCTCCTGTACACATGCTTGATTCTCTTTCGGAGACATAGCAATCCATAGGTTTTAAGATACTTACTAGTCAGGTACATTCTTAGGCGTTTAATATGGGGTGTTGAGTCCATTTCGTTGAGCAAGGAGTAGCTCTTGTCTATTCCATATTTGGCTTAAGGAACTTTATCTGTGTTCATTTCAATCTCTGGTTTTATGCAGCACCCCAACTCACCTTTACCCTTAAGCAAGCATAAGTTGGTTTTCTAAATTTGAGACCCTGTTCTGTTCTGTAATTCAGTTCCTGTGTAGCCAAGTTTACATTCCGTGTATTACTGATATCTTATGATGTTTCTTTTTCTGTGTGACTTATTTCAGTTAGAATCATCATACCTGAATCCACTCATTGGGCTGCTAAGGGCCTGATGACACAGATTTCATTGCTGAGTGATATTGCTTTGTAAGTAAATACCACAAGTTCTTTATCCATTTTTCACTTTCTGCGATGTTGAACTTGTACTGTAAACGAGGTTCTTGTAAACAGAGGCGTCCCAAACTTTGGGGTGGCTGTGTGTTTTTGATTTTAATTTCCCTAAGCTATAGGACCATAAGTGGAAGTGCCCAAGGTTCTGTTGCTTTGTTTTTTAGATGTTTCAGGAAACACCATACACTTCTCCCGAGTGGCTGTTGGCAATTTACATCCCGCCCATCAGCATAACAAGGCTCCCAGTTCTCCATGGCCTGTCCTGCCTTTCTGGATTTTACACTTTTTTCAGATGGCCCTTTTGACCGGGGGGAAGTGAGACTTCATTGTAGTGCAGATTTCCTTTGCAAGCTTGCTTGGTTGGCCAAAAAGCGCGTATACGTTTTTTCCTGAATATATTCAGGAAAAAACGCATACGCCCTTTTTGGCCAAGTGCATCATTGTGGACGTTCTGCCTCTTTTCCTATGCTTTCAATGCAGTTCCAGTCTACCTCCTGAAATCGGCTTCCTGCAATTCTGCCCCGCTTTCAAGTCCTCTTGGCAGCCTTACTTCAGTCTATTTTTGGACGATAGCTGTCATTTATAACTCTGCAGGTTTGTGAATTACAGTGCCCCTGAGCTCCTTTCTTCAACTCGCTTTCTTTTGAGCTGGCCGCAACACCGCAGGATGGCTTCAGGACCTAATCTAGTTCCGGTACGGCACGCTGAGCCTTTGGTTATTTCCTCTTCCTGGTGGGAAATGAGAGTTAAATTTGCCCGTCCAGACACCTCCAGCTAGCCTCTCATTGGTTCTCGCTATTCCTGTTCATCTTCTGCAGAAATTGCAAACTGGGCCAAACAGGAGGTCAAAGGCGCTGACTCTCCAACTGGGGAGAGTGTTAGTAAAGCATCTGGAATGTTGCACCCGAGTACCAGGGGAGGAAAACTGAGACATATTTGAACACGTCTCCCGATCACATGGTTGATCATACTCTGGGTTCCACATGCATGTTTTAGCTGAAGGAAGAATACCTAAAACCTGGGTAGTTGAAACCCGTGGAATGGGTACCATGCAATATGACTTCAAAGGGTCTTCATTTGCTCACCGAACCTCTCCAATCCTATCACTGCTGCGTTTATGCCCCTGTACACATGCTTGATTCTCTTTCGGAGATATAGCAATCTATAGGTTTTAAGATACTTATTAGTCAGGTACATTCTTAGGCGTTTAATATGCGGTGTTGAGTCCATTTCGTTGAGCAAGGAGTAGCTCTTGTCTATTCCATATTTGGCTTAAGGAACTTTATCTGTGCTCATTTCGATCTCTGGTTTTATGCAGCACCCCAACTCACCTTTCCCCTTAAGCAAGCATAAGTTGGTTTTCTAAATTTGAGACCCTGTTCTGTTCTGTAATTCAGTTCCTGTGTAGCCAAGTTTACATTCCGTGTATTAGTGATATCTTATGATGTTTCTTTTTCTGTGTGACTTATTTCAGTTAGAATCATCATACCTGAATCCACTCATTATGCTGCTACGGGCCTGATGACATAGATTTCATTGCTGAGTGATACTGCATTGTACGTAAGTACCACAAGTTCTTTATCCATTTTTCACTTTCTGTGATATTGAAGTTGTACGGTAAACGAGGTTCTTGTAAACAGAGGCGTCCCAAACTTTGGGGTGGCTGTGTCTTTTTGATTTTAATTTCCCTAAGCTATAGGACCATAAGTGGAAGTGCCCTAGGCTCTGTTGCTTTGTTTTTTAGATGTTTCAGGAAACACCATACACTTCTCCCGAGTGTCTGTTGGCAATTTACATCCCGCCCATCAGCATAACAAGGCTCCCAGTTCTCCATGGCCTGTCCTGCCTTTCTGGATTTTACACTTTTTTCAGATGGCCCTTTTGACCGGGGGGAAGTGAGACTTCATTGTAGTGCAGATTTCCTTTGCAAGCTTGCTTGGTTGGCCAAAAAGGGCGTATGCGTTTTTTCCTGAATATATTCAGGAAAAAACGCATACGCCCTTTTTGGCCAAGTGCATCATTGTGGACGTTCTGCCTCTTTTCCTATGCTTTCAATGCAATTCCAGTCTACCTCCTGAAATCGGTTTCCTGCAATTCTGCCCCGCTTTCAAGTCCTCTTGGCAGCCTTACTTCAGTCTATTTTCGGACGATAGCTGTCATTTATAACTCTGCAGGTTTGTGAATTACAGTGCCCCTGAGCTCCTTTCTTCAACTCGCTTTCTTGTGACCTGGCCGCAACACCGCAGGATGGCTTCAGGCCCTAATCTGGTTCCGGCACGGCACGCTGAGCCTTTGGTTAATTCCTCTTCCTGGTGGGAAATGAGAGTTAAATTTGCCCGTTCAGACACCTCCAGCTAGTCTCTCATTGGTTCTCGCTATTCCTGTTCATCTTCCGCAGAAATTGCAAACTGGGCCAAACAGGAGGTTAAAGGGACTGACTCTCAAAGTCGGGAGAGTGTTAGTAAGGCGTCTGGAATGTTGCACCCGAGTACCAGGGTACGAAAACTGAGAAGTATTTGCACACGTCTCCCGATCACATGGTTGATCATACTCTAGGTTCCACATGCATGTTTTAGCTGAAGGAAGAATACCTTAAACCTGTGTAGGTGAAACCTGTGGAATGGGTACCATGCAATATGACTTCAAAGGGTCTTCATTTGCTCACCGAACCTCTCCAATCCTATCACTGCTGCGTTTATGCCCCTGTACACATGCTTGATTCTCTTTCGGAGACATAGCAATCCATAGGTTTTAAGATACTTACTAGTCAGGTACATTCTTAGGCGTTTAATATGCGGTGTTGAGTCCATTTCGTTGAGCAAGGAGTAGCTCTTGTGTATTCCATATTTGGCTTAAGGAACTTTATCTGTGCTCATTTCAATCTCTGGTTTTATGCAGCACCCCAACTCACCTTTACCCTTAAGCAAGCATAAGTTGGTTTTCTAAATTTGAGACCCTGTTCTGTTCTGTAATTCAGTTCCTGTGTAGCCAAGTTTCCATTCCGTGTATTACTGATATCTTATGATGTTTCTTTTTCTGTGTGACTTATTTCAGTTAGAATCATCATACCTGAATCCACTCATTGTGCTGCTAAGGGCCTGATGACATAGATTTCATTGCTGAGTGATATTGCTTTGTAAGTGATTACCACAACTTCTTTATCCATTTTTCACTTTCTGCGATGTTGAACTTGTACTGTAAACGAGGTTTTTGTAAACAGAGGCGTTCCAAACTTTGGGGTGGCTGTGTCTTTTTGATTTTAATTTCCCTAAGCTATAGGACCATAAGTGGAAGTGCCCTATGCTCTGTTGCTTTGTTTTTTAGATGTTTCAGGAAACACCATACACTTCTCCCAAGTGTCTGTTGGCAATTTACATCCCGCCCATCAGCATAACAAGGCTCCCAGTTCTCCATGGCCTGTCCTGCCTTTCTGGATTTTACACTTTTTTCAGATGGCCCTTTTGACCGGGGGGAAGTGAGACTTCATTGTAGTGCAGATTTCCTTTGCAAGCTTGCTTGGTTGGCCAAAAAGGGCGTATGCGTTTTTTCCTGAATATATTCAGGAAAAAACGCATATGCCCTTTTTGGCCAAGTGCATCATTGTGGACGTTCTGCCTCTTTTCCTATGCTTTCAATACAATTCCAGTCTACCTCCTGAAATCGGTTTCCTGCAATTCTGCCCCGCTTTCAAGTCCTCTTGGCAGCCTTACTTCAGTCTATTTTTGGACGATAGCTGTCATTTATAACTCTGCAGGTTTGTGAATTACAGTGCCCCTGAGCTCCTTTCTTCAACTCGCTTTCTTGTGACCTGGCCGCAACACCGCAGGATGGCTTCAGGCCCTAATTTGGTTCCGGCCCGGCATGCTGAGCCTTTGGTTAATTCCTCTTCCTGGTGGGAAATGAGAGTTAAATTTGCCCATCCAGACACCTCCAGCTAGCCTCTCATTGGTTCTCGCTATTCCTGTTCAACTTCCGCAGAAATTGCAAACTGGGCCAAACAGGAGGTTAAAGGGACTGACTCTCCAAGTCGGGAGAGTGTTAGTAAAGCGTCTGGAATGTTGCACCCGAGTACCAGGGGAGGAAAACTGAGACATATTTGAACACGTCTCCCGTTCACATGGTTGATCATACTCTGGGTTCCACATGCATGTTTTAGCTGAAGGAAGAATACCTTAAACCTGGAGAGTTGAGACCCGTGGAATGGGTACCGTGC
The DNA here is from genome assembly GCF_949987515.2 of Delphinus delphis. NCBI lineage: Eukaryota > Metazoa > Chordata > Mammalia > Artiodactyla > Delphinidae > Delphinus > Delphinus delphis. The sequence goes on from NW_027192811.1 coordinate 257,161, forward strand.
AATATGACTTCAAAGGGTCTTCATTTGCTCACCGAACCTCTCCAATCCTATCACTGCTGCGTTTATGCCCCTGTACACACGCTTGATTCTCTTTTGGAGACATAGCAATCCATAGGTTTTAAGATACTTAGTAGTCAGGTACATTCTTAGGCGTTTAATATGGGGTTTTGAGTCCATTTCGTTGAGCAAGGAGTAGCTCTTGTCTATTCCATATTTGGCTTAAGGAACTTTATCTGTGCTCATTTCAATCTCTGGTTTTATGCAGCACCCCAACTCACCTTCCCCCTTAAGCAAGCATAAGTTGGTTTTCTAAATTTGAGAGCCTGTTCTGTTTTGGAATGCAGTTCCTGTGTAGCCAAGTTTACATTCCGTGTATTAGTGATATCTTATGATGTTTCTTTTTCTGTGTGACTTATTTCAGTTAGAATCATCGTACCTGAATCCACTCATGATGCTGCTACGGGCCTGATGACATAGATTTCATTGCTGAGTGATACTGCATTGTACGTAAGTAACACAAGTTCTTTATCCATTTTTCACTTTCTGTCATATTGAACTTGTACGGTAAACGAGGTTCTTGTAAACGGAGGCGTCCCAAACTTTGGGGTGGCTGTGTCTTTTTGATTTTATTTTCCCTAAGATATAGGACCATAAGTGGAAGTGCCCTAGGCTCTGTTGCTTTGTTTTTTAGATGTTTCACGAAACACCATACACTTCTCCCGAGTGTCTGTTGGCAATTTACATCCCGCCCATCAGCATAACAAGGCTCCCAGTTCTCCATGGCCTGTCCTGCCTTTCTGGATTTTACACTTTTTTCAGATGGCCCTTTTGACCGGGGGGAAGTGAGACTTCATTGTAGTGCAGATTTCCTTTGCAAGCTTGCTTGGTTGGCCAAAAAGGGCGTATGCGTTTTTTCCTGAATATATTCAGGAAAAAACGCATACGCCCTTTTTGGCCAAGTGCATCATTGTGGACGTTCTGCCTCTTTTCCTATGCTTTCAATGCAATTCCAGTCTACCTCCTGAAATCGGTTTCCTGCAATTCTGCCCCGCTTTCAAGTCCTCTTGGCAGCCTTACTTCAGTCTATTTTTGGACGATAGCTGTCATTTATAACTCTGCAGGTTTGTGAATTACAGTGCCCCTGAGCTCCTTTCTTCAACTTGCTTTCTTGTGACCTGGCCGCAACACCGCAGGATGGCTTCAGGCCCTAATCTGGTTCCGGCACGGCACGCTGAGCCTTTGGTTATTTCCTCTTCCTGGTGGGAAATGAGAGTTAAATTTGCCCGTCCAGACACCTTCAGCTAGCCTCTCATTGGTTCTCGCTATTCCTGTTCATCTTCTGCAGAAATTGCAAACTGGGCCAAACAGGAGGTTAAAGGCGCTGACTCTCCAAGTGGGGAGAGTGTTAGTAAAGCGTCTGGAATGTTGCACCCGAGTACCAGGGGAGGAAAACTGAGACATATTTGAACACGTCTCCCGTTCACATGGTTGATCATACTTGTGTTCCACATGCATGTTTTAGCTGAAGGAAGAATACCTTAAACCTGGAGAGTTGAGACCCGTGTAATGGGTACCATGCAATATGACTTCAAAGGGTCTTCATTTGCTCACGAACCTCTCCAATCCTATCACTGCTGCGTTTATGCCCCTGTACACATGCTTGATTCTCTTTCGGAGACATAGCAATCCATAGGTTTTAAGATACTTACTAGTCAGGTACATTCTTAGGCGTTTAATATGCGGTGTTGAGTCCATTTCGTTGAGCAAGGAGTAGCTCTTGTCTATTCCATATTTGGCTTAAGGAACTTTATCTGTGCTCATTTCAATCTCTGGTTTTATGCAGCACCCCAACTCACCTTTCCCCTTAAGCAAGCATAAGTTGGTTTTCTAAATTTGAGACCCTGTTCTGTTCTGTAATTCAGTTCCTGTGTAGCCAAGTTTACATTCCGTGTATTAGTGGTATCTTATGATGTTTCTTTTTCTGTGTGACTTATTTCAGTTAGAATCATCATACCTGAATCCACTCATTGTTCTGCTAAGGGGCTGATGACACAGATTTCATTGCTGAGTGATATTGCTTTGTAAGTAAATACCACAACTTCTTTATCCATTTTTCACTTTCTGCGATGTTGAACTTGTACTGTAAACGAGGTTCTTGTAAACAGAGGCGTCCCAAACTTTGGGGTGGCTGTGTCTTTTTGATTTTAATTTCCCTAAGCTATAGGACCATAAGTGGAAGTGCCCTAGGCTCTGTTGCTTTGTTTTTTAGATGTTTCAGGAAACACCATACACTTCTCCCGAGTGTCTGTTGGCAATTTACATCCCGCCCATCAGCATAACAAGGCTCCCAGTTCTCCATGGCCTGTCCTGCCTTTCTGGATTTTACCCTTTTTTCAGATGACCCTTTTGACCGGGGGGAAGTGAGACTTCATTGTAGTGCAGATTTCCTTTGCAAGCTTGCTTGGTTGGCCAAAAAGGGCGTATGCTTTTTTTCCTGAATATATTCAGGAAAAAACGCATACGCCCTTTTTGGCCAAGTGCATCATTGTGGACGTTCTGCCTCTTTTCCTATGCTTTCAATGCAATTCCAGTCTACCTCCTGAAATCGGTTTCCTGCAATTCTGCCCCGCTTTCAAGTCCGCTTGGCAGCCTTACTTCAGTCTATTTTCGGACGATAGCTGTCATTTATAACTCTGCAGGTTTGTGAATTACAGTGCCCCTGAGCTCCTTTCTTCAACTCGCTTTCTTGTGACCTGGCCGCAACACCGCAGGATGGCTTCAGGCCCTAATCTGGTTCCGGCCCGGCATGCTGAGCCTTTGGTTATTTCCTCTTCCTGGTGGGAAATGAGAGTTAAATTTGCCCGTCCAGACACCTCCAGCTAGTCTCTCATTGGTTCTCGCTATTCCTGTTCATCTTCCGCAGAAATTGCAAACTGGGCCAAACAGGAGGTTAAAGGCGCTGACTCTCCAAGTCGGGAGAGTGTTAGTAAAGCGTCTGGAATGTTGCACCCGAGTACCAGGGTACGAAAACTGAGACATATTTGAACACGTCTCCCGATCACATGGTTGATCATACTTGGGTTCCACATGCATGTTTTAGCTGAAGGAAGAATACTTTAAACCTGGAGAGTTAAGACCCGTGTAATGGGTACCATGCAATATGACTTCAAAGGGTCTTCATTTGCTCACGAACCTCTCCAATCCTATCACTGCTGCGTTTATGCCCCTGTACACATGCTTGATTCTCTTTCGGAGACATAGCAATCCATAGGTTTTAAGATACTTACTAGTCAGGTACATTCTTAGGCGTTTAATATGCGGTGTTGAGTCCATTTCGTTGAGCAAGGAGTAGCTCTTGTCTATTCCATATTTGGCTTAAGGAACTTTATCTGTGCTCATTTCGATCTCTGGTTTTATGCAGCACCCCAACTCACCTTTCCCCTTAAGCAAGCATAAGTTGGTTTTCTAAATTTGAGACCCTGTTCTGTTCTGTAATTCAGTTCCTGTGTAGCCAAGTTTACATTCCGTGTATTAGTGATATCTTATGATGTTTCTTTTTCTGTGTGACTTATTTCAGTTAGAATCATCATACCTGAATCCACTCATTATGCTGCTACGGGCCTGATGACATAGATTTCATTGCTGAGTGATACTGCATTGTACGTAAGTACCACAAGTTCTTTATCCATTTTTCACTTTCTGTGATATTGAAGTTGTACGGTAAACGAGGTTCTTGTAAACAGAGGCGTCCCAAACTTTGGGGTGGCTGTGTCTTTTTGATTTTAATTTCCCTAAGCTATAGGACCATAAGTGGAAGTGCCCTAGGCTCTGTTGCTTTGTTTTTTAGATGTTTCAGGAAACACCATACACTTCTCCCGAGTGTCTGTTGGCAATTTACATCCCGCCCATCAGCATAACAAGGCTCCCAGTTCTCCATGGTCTGTCCTGCCTTTCTGGATTTTACACTTTTTTCAGATGGCCCTTTTGACCGGGGGGAAGTGAGACTTCATTGTAGTGCAGATTTCCTTTGCAAGCTTGCTTGGTTGGCCAAAAAGGGCGTATGCGTTTTTTCCTGAATATATTCAGGAAAAAACGCATACGCCCTTTTTGGCCAAGTGCATCATTGTGGACGTTCTGCCTCTTTTCCTATGCTTTCAATGCAATTCCAGTCTACCTCCTGAAATCGGTTTCCTGCAATTCTGCCCCGCTTTCAAGTCCTCTTGGCAGCCTTACTTCAGTCTATTTTCGGACGATAGCTGTCATTTATAACTCTGCAGGTTTGTGAATTACAGTGCCCCTGAGCTCCTTTCTTCAACTCGCTTTCTTGTGACCTGGCCGCAACACCGCAGGATGGCTTCAGGCCCTAATCTGGTTCCGGCACGGCACGCTGAGCCTTTGGTTAATTCCTCTTCCTGGTGGGAAATGAGAGTTAAATTTGCCCGTTCAGACACCTCCAGCTAGTCTCTCATTGGTTCTCGCTATTCCTGTTCATCTTCCGCAGAAATTGCAAACTGGGCCAAACAGGAGGTTAAAGGGACTGACTCTCAAAGTCGGGAGAGTGTTAGTAAGGCGTCTGGAATGTTGCACCCGAGTACCAGGGTACGAAAACTGAGAAGTATTTGAACACGTCTCCCGATCACATGGTTGATCATACTCTAGGTTCCACATGCATGTTTTAGCTGAAGGAAGAATACCTTAAACCTGTGTAGGTGAAACCTGTGGAATGGGTACCATGCAATATGACTTCAAAGGGTCTTCATTTGCTCACCGAACCTCTCCAATCCTATCACTGCTGCGTTTATGCCCCTGTACACATGCTTGATTCTCTTTCGGAGACATAGCAATCCATAGGTTTTAAGATACTTACTAGTCAGGTACATTCTTAGGCGTTTAATATGCGGTGTTGAGTCCATTTCGTTGAGCAAGGAGTAGCTCTTGTGTATTCCATATTTGGCTTAAGGAACATTATCTGTGCTCATTTCAATCTCTGGTTTTATGCAGCACCCCAACTCACCTTTACCCTTAAGCAAGCATAAGTTGGTTTTCTAAATTTGAGACCCTGTTCTGTTCTGTAATTCAGTTCCTGTGTAGCCAAGTTTCCATTCCGTGTATTACTGATATCTTATGATGTTTCTTTTTCTGTGTGACTTATTTCAGTTAGAATCATCATACCTGAATCCACTCATTGTGCTGCTAAGGGCCTGATGACATAGATTTCATTGCTGAGTGATATTGCTTTGTAAGTGATTACCACAACTTCTTTATCCATTTTTCACTTTCTGCGATGTTGAACTTGTACTGTAAACGAGGTTCTTGTAAACAGAGGCGTTCCAAACTTTGGGGTGGCTGTGTCTTTTTGATTTTAATTTCCCTAAGCTATAGGACCATAAGTGGAAGTGCCCTAGGCTCTGTTGCTTTGTTTTTTAGATGTTTCAGGAAACACCATACACTTCTCCCAAGTGTCTGTTGGCAATTTACATCCCGCCCATCAGCATAACAAGGCTCCCAGTTCTCCATGGCCTGTCCTGCCTTTCTGGATTTTACACTTTTTTCAGATGGCCCTTTTGACCGGGGGGAAGTGAGACTTCATTGTAGTGCAGATTTCCTTTGCAAGCTTGCTTGGTTGGCCAAAAAGGGCGTATGCGTTTTTTCCTGAATATATTCAGGAAAAAACGCATACGCCCTTTTTGGCCAAGTGCATCATTGTGGACGTTCTGCCTCTTTTCCTATGCTTTCAATACAATTCCAGTCTACCTCCTGAAATCGGTTTTCTGCAATTCTGCCCCGCTTTCAAGTCCTCTTGGCAGCCTTACTTCAGTCTATTTTTGGACGATAGCTGTCATTTATAACTCTGCAGGTTTGTGAATTACAGTGCCCCTGAGCTCCTTTCTTCAACTCGCTTTCTTGTGACCTGGCCGCAACACCGCAGGATGGCTTCAGGCCCTAATTTGGTTCCGGCCCGGCATGCTGAGCCTTTGGTTAATTCCTCTTCCTGGTGGGAAATGAGAGTTAAATTTGCCCATCCAGACACCTCCAGCTAGCCTCTCATTGGTTCTCGCTATTCCTGTTCAACTTCCGCAGAAACTGCAAACTGGGCCAAACAGGAGGTTAAAGGGACTGACTCTCCAAGTCGGGAGAGTGTTAGTAAAGCGTCTGGAATGTTGCACCCGAGTACCAGGGGAGGAAAACTGAGACATATTTGAACACGTCTCCCGTTCACATGGTTGATCATACTCTGGGTTCCACATGCATGTTTTAGCTGAAGGAAGAATACCTTAAACCTGGAGAGTTGAGACCCGTGGAATGGGTACCGTGCAATATGACTTCAAAGGGTCTTCATTTGCTCACCGAACCTCTCCAATCCTATCACTGCTGCGTTTATGCCCCTGTACACACGCTTGATTTTCTTTTGGAGACATAGCAATCCATAGGTTTTAAGATACTTACTAGTCAGGTACATTCTTAGGCGTTTAATATGGGGTTTTGAGTCCATTTCGTTGAGCAAGGAGTAGCTCTTGTCTATTCCATATTTGGCTTAAGGAACTTTATCTGTGCTCATTTCAATCTCTGGTTTTATGCAGCACCCCAACTCACCTTCCCCCTTAAGCAAGCATAAGTTGGTTTTCTAAATTTGAGAGCCTGTTCTGTTTTGGAATGCAGTTCCTGTGTAGCCAAGTTTACATTCCGTGTATTAGTGATATCTTATGATGTTTCTTTTTCTGTGTGACTTATTTCAGTTAGAATCATCGTACCTGAATCCACTCATGATGCTGCTACGGGCCTGATGACATAGATTTCATTGCTGAGTGATACTGCATTGTACGTAAGTAACACAAGTTCTTTATCCATTTTTCACTTTCTGTCATATTGAACTTGTACGGTAAACGAGGTTCTTGTAAACGGAGGCGTCCCAAACTTTGGGGTGGCTGTGTCTTTTTGATTTTATTTTCCCTAAGCTATAGGACCATAAGTGGAAGTGCCCTAGGCTCTGTTGCTTTGTTTTTTAGATGTTTCACGAAACACCATACACTTCTCCCGAGTGTCTGTTGGCAATTTACATCCCGCCCATCAGCATAACAAGGCTCCCAGTTCTCCATGGCCTGTCCTGCCTTTCTGGATTTTACCCTTTTTTCAGATGGCCCTTTTGACCGGGGGGAAGTGAGACTTCATTGTAGTGCAGATTTCCTTTGCAAGCTTGCTTGGTTGGCCAAAAAGGGCGTATGCGTTTTTTCCTGAATATATTCAGGAAAAAACGCATACGCCCTTTTTGGCCAAGTGCATCATTGTGGACGTTCTGCCTCTTTTCCTATGCTTTCAATGCAATTCCAGTCTACCTCCTGAAATCGGTTTCCTGCAATTCTGCCCCGCTTTCAAGTCCTCTTGGCAGCCTTACTTCAGTCTATTTTTGGACGATAGCTGTCATTTATAACTCTGCAGGTTTGTGAATTACAGTGCCCCTGAGCTCCTTTCTTCAACTAGCTTTCTTTTGAGCTGGCCGCAACACCGCAGGATGGCTTCAGGCCCTAATCTGGTTCCGGCACGGCATGCTGAGCCTTTGGTTAATTCCTCTTCCTGGTGGGAAATGAGAGTTAAATTTGCCCGTCCAGACACCTCCAGCTAGCCTCTCATTGGTTCTCGCTCTTCCTGTTCATCTTCCGCAGAAATTGCAAACTGGGCCAAACAGGAGGTTAAAGGGACTGACTCTCCAAGTGGGGAGAGTGTTAGTAAGCGTCTGGAATGTTGCACCCGAGTACCAGGGGAGGAAAACTGGGAAATATTTGAACACGTCTCCCGATCACATGGTTGATCATACTCTAGGTTCCACATGCATGTTTTAGCTGAAGGAAGAATACCTTAAACCTGGGTAGTTGAAACCCGTGGAATGGGTACCATGCAATATGACTTCAAAGGGTCTTCATTTGCTCACGAACCTCTCCAATCCTATCACTGCTGCGTTTATGCCCCTGTACACATGCTTGATTCTCTTTCGGAGACATAGCAATCCATAGGTTTTAAGATACTTACTAGTCAGGTACATTCTTAGGCGTTTAATATGCGGTGTTGAGTCCATTTCGTTGAGCAAGGAGTAGCTCTTGTCTATTCCATATTTGGCTTAAGGAACTTTATCTGTGCTCATTTCAATCTCTGGTTTTATGCAGCACCCCAACTCACCTTTCCCCTTAAGCAAGCATAAGTTGGTTTTCTAAATTTGAGACCCTGTTCTGTTCTGTAATTCAGTTCCTGTGTAGCCAAGTTTACATTCCGTGTATTAGTGGTATCTTATGATGTTTCTTTTTCTGTGTGACTTATTTCAGTTAGAATCATCATACCTGAATCCACTCATTGTTCTGCTAAGGGCCTGATGACACAGATTTCATTGCTGAGTGATATTGCTTTGTAAGTAAATACCACAAATTCTTTATCCATTTTTCACTTTCTGCGATGTTGAACTTGTACTGTAAACGAGGTTCTTGTAAACAGAGGCGTCCCAAACTTTGGGGTGGCTGTGTCTTTTTGATTTTAATTTCCCTAAGCTATAGGACCATAAGTGGAAGTGCCCTAGGCTCTGTTGCTTTGTTTTTTAGATGTTTCAGGAAACACCATACACTTCTCCCGAGTGTCTGTTGGCAATTTACATCCCGCCCATCAGCATAACAAGGCTCCCAGTTCTCCATGGCCTGTCCTGCCTTTCTGGATTTTACCCTTTTTTCAGATGACCCTTTTGACCGGGGGGAAGTGAGACTTCATTGTAGTGCAGATTTCCTTTGCAAGCTTGCTTGGTTGGCCAAAAAGGGCGTATGCTTTTTTTCCTGAATATATTCAGGAAAAAACGCATACGCCCTTTTTGGCCAAGTGCATCATTGTGGACGTTCTGCCTCTTTTCCTATGCTTTCAATGCAATTCCAGTCTACCTCCTGAAATCGGTTTCCTGCAATTCTGCCTCACTTTCAAGTCCTCTTGGCAGCCTTACTTCAGTCTATTTTTGGACGATAGCTGTCATTTATAACTCTGCAGGTTTGTGAATTACAGTGCCCCTGAGCTCCTTTCTTCAACTCGCTTTCTTTTGAGCTGGCCGCAACACCGCAGGATGGCTTCAGGCCCTAAGCTGGTTCTGGCACGGCACGCTGAGCCTCTGGTTATTTCCTCTTCCTGGTGGGAAATGAGAGTTAAATTTGCCCGTCCAGACACCTCTAGCTAGTCTCTCATTGGTTCTCGCTATTCCTGTGCATCTTCCACAGAAATTGCAAACTGGGCCAAACAGGAGGTTAAAGGCGCTGACTCTCCAAGTGGGGAGAGTGTTAGTAAAGCGTCTGGAATGTTGCACCCGAGTACCAGGGGAGGAAAACTGAGACATATTTGAACACGTCTCCCGATCACATGGTTTATCATACTCTGGGTTCCACATGCATGTTTTAGCTGAAGGAAGAATACCTAAAACCTGGGTAGTTGAAACCCGTGGAATGGGTACCATGCAATATGACTTCAAAGGGTCTTCATTTGCTCACCGAACCTCTCCAATCCTATCACTGCTGCGTTTATGCCCTGTACACATGCTTGATTCTCTTTCGGAGACATAGCAATCCCTAGGTTTTAAGATACTTACTAGTCAGGTACATTCTTAGGCATTTAATATGCGGTGTTGAGTCCATTTCTTTGAGCAAGGAGTAGCTCTTGTCTATTCCATATTTGGCTTAAGGAACTTTATCTGTGCTCATTTCAATCTCTGGTTTTATGCAGCACCCCAACACACCTTTAACCTTAAGCAAGCATAAGTTGGTTTTCTAAATTTGAGACCCTGTTCTGTTCTGTAATTCAGTTCCTGTGTAGCCAAGTTTACATTCCGTGTATTACTGATATCTTATGATGTTTCATTTTCTGTGTGACTTATTTCAGTTAGAATCATCATACCTGAATCCACTCACTGTGCTGCTAAGGGCCTGATGACACAGATTTCATTGCTTGGTGATATTGCTTTGTAAGTAAATACCACAACTTCTTTATCCATTTTTCACTTTCTGCGATGTTGAACTTGTACTGTAAAGGAGGTTCTTGTAAACAGAGGCATCCCAAACTTTGGGGTGGCTGTGTCTTTTTGATTTTAATTTCCCTAAGCTATAGGACCATAAGTGGAAGTGCCCTAGGTTCTGTTGCTTTGTTTTTTAGATGTTTCAGGAAACACCATACATTTCTCCCGAGTGGGTGTTGGCAATTTACATCCCGCCCATCAGCATAACAAGGCTCCCAGTTCTCCATGGCCTGTCCTGCCTTTCTGGATTTTACCCTTTTTTCAGATGGCCCTTTTGACCGGGGGGAAGTGAGACTTCATTGTAGTGCAGATTACCTTTGCAAGCTTGCTTGGTTGGCCAAAAAGGGCGTATCCGTTTTTTCCTGAATATATTCAGGGAAAAACGCATACGCCCTTTTTGGCCAAGTGCATCATTGTGGACGTTCTGCCTCTTTTCCTATGCTTTCAATGCAATTCCAGTCTACCTCCTGAAATCGGTTTCCTGCAATTCTGCCCCGCTTTCAAGTCCTCTTGGCAGCCTTACTTCAGTCTATTTTTGGACGATAGCTGTCATTTATAACTCTGCAGGTTTGTGAATTACAGTGCCCCTGAGCTCCTTTCTTCAACTCGCTTTCTTGTGACCTGGCCGCAACACCGCAGGATGGCTTCAGGCCCTAATCTGGTTCCGGCCCGGCATGCTGAGCCTTTGGTTAATTCCTCTTCCTGGTGGGAAATGAGAGTTAAATTTGCCCGTGCAGACACCTCCAGCTAGCCTCTCATTGGTTTTCGCTATTCCTGTTCATCTTCCACAGAAATTGCAAACTGGGCCAAACAGGAGGTTAAAGGGACTGACTCTCCAAGTCGGGAGAGTGTTAGTAAAGCGTCTGGAATGTTGCACCCGAGTACCAGGGTAGGAAAACTGAGACATATTTGAACACGTCTCCCGTTCACATGGTTGATCATACTCTGGGTTCCACATGCATGTTTTAGCTGAAGGAAGAATACCTTAAACCTGGAGAGTTGAGACCCGTGGAATGGGTACCGTGCAATATGACTTCAAAGGGTCTTCATTTGCTCACCGAACCTCTCCAATCCTATCACTGCTGCGTTTATGCCCCTGTACACACGCTTGATTCTCTTTTGGAGACATAGCAATCCATAGGTTTTAAGATACTTACTAGTCAGGTACATTCTTAGGCATTTAATATGGGGTTTTGAGTCCATTTCGTTGAGCAAGGAGTAGCTCTTGTCTATTCCATATTTGGCTTAAGGAAATTTATCTGTGCTCATTTCAATCTCTGGCTTTATGCAGCACCCCAACTCACCTTTCCCCTTAAGCAAGCATAAGTTGGTTTTCTAAATTTGAGACCCTGTTGTGTTTTGGAATGCAGTTCCTGTGTAGCCAAGTTTACATTCCGTGTATTAGTGATATCTTATGATGTTTCTTTTTCTGTGTGACTTATTTCAGTTAGAATCATCGTACCTGAATCCACTCATTATACTGCTACGGGCCTGATGACATAGATTTCTTTGCTGAGTGATACTGCATTGTACGTAAGTACCACAAGTTCTTTATCCATTTTTCACTTTCTGTGATATTGCACTTGTACGGTAAACGAGGTTCTTGTAAACGGAGGCGTCCCAAACTTTGGGGTGGCTGTGTCTTTTTGATTTTAATTTCCCTAAGCTATAGGACCATAAGTGGAAATGCCCTAGGCTCTGTTGCTTTGTTTTTTAGATGTTTCAGGAAACACCATACACTTCTCCCGAGTGGTTGTTGGCAATTTACATCCCGCCCATCAGCATAACAAGGCTCCCAGTTCTCCATGGCCTGTCCTGCCTTTCTGGATTTTACACTTTTTTCAGATGGCCCTTTTGACCGGGGGGAAGTGAGACTTCATTGTAGTGCAGATTTCCTTTGCAAGCTTGCTTGGTTGGCCAAAAAGTGCGTATGCTTTTTTTCCTGAATATATTCAGGAAAAAACGCATACGCCCTTTTTGGCCAAGTGCATCATTGTGGACGTTCTGCCTCTTTTCCTATGCTTTCAATGCAATTCCAGTCTACCTCCTGAAATCGGTTTCCTGCAATTCTGCCTCACTTTCAAGTCCTCTTGGCAGCCTTACTTCAGTCTATTTTTGGACGATAGCTGTCATTTATAACTCTGCAGGTTTGTGAATTACAGTGCCCCTGAGCTCCTTTCTTCAACTCGCTTTCTTTTGAGCTGGCCGCAACACCGCAGGATGGCTTCAGGCCCTAAGCTGGTTCTGGCACGGCACGCTGAGCCTCTGGTTATTTCCTCTTCCTGGTGGGAAATGAGAGTTAAATTTGCCCGTCCAGACACCTCTAGCTAGTCTCTCATTGGTTCTCGCTATTCCTGTGCATCTTCCACAGAAATTGCAAACTGGGCCAAACAGGAGGTTAAAGGCGCTGACTCTCCAAGTGGGGAGAGTGTTAGTAAAGCGTCTGGAATGTTGCACCCGAGTACCAGGGGAGGAAAACTGAGACATATTTGAACACGTCTCCCGATCACATGGTTTATCATACTCTGGGTTCCACATGCATGTTTTAGCTGAAGGAAGAATACCTAAAACCTGGGTAGTTGAAACCCGTGGAATGGGTACCATGCAATATGACTTCAAAGGGTCTTCATTTGCTCACCGAACCTCTCCAATCCTATCACTGCTGCGTTTATGCCCTGTACACATGCTTGATTCTCTTTCGGAGACATAGCAATCCCTAGGTTTTAAGATACTTACTAGTCAGGTACATTCTTAGGCATTTAATATGCGGTGTTGAGTCCATTTCTTTGAGCAAGGAGTAGCTCTTGTCTATTCCATATTTGGCTTAAGGAACTTTATCTGTGCTCATTTCAATCTCTGGTTTTATGCAGCACCCCAACACACCTTTAACCTTAAGCAAGCATAAGTTGGTTTTCTAAATTTGAGACCCTGTTCTGTTCTGTAATTCAGTTCCTGTGTAGCCAAGTTTACATTCCGTGTATTACTGATATCTTATGATGTTTCATTTTCTGTGTGACTTATTTCAGTTAGAATCATCATACCTGAATCCACTCACTGTGCTGCTAAGGGCCTGATGACACAGATTTCATTGCTTGGTGATATTGCTTTGTAAGTAAATACCACAACTTCTTTATCCATTTTTCACTTTCTGCGATGTTGAACTTGTACTGTAAAGGAGGTTCTTGTAAACAGAGGCATCCCAAACTTTGGGGTGGCTGTGTCTTTTTGATTTTAATTTCCCTAAGCTATAGGACCATAAGTGGAAGTGCCCTAGGTTCTGTTGCTTTGTTTTTTAGATGTTTCAGGAAACACCATACATTTCTCCCGAGTGGGTGTTGGCAATTTACATCCCGCCCATCAGCATAACAAGGCTCCCAGTTCTCCATGGCCTGTCCTGCCTTTCTGGATTTTACCCTTTTTTCAGATGGCCCTTTTGACCGGGGGGAAGTGAGACTTCATTGTAGTGCAGATTACCTTTGCAAGCTTGCTTGGTTGGCCAAAAAGGGCGTATCCGTTTTTTCCTGAATATATTCAGGAAAAAACGCATACGCCCTTTTTGGCCAAGTGCATCATTGTGGACGTTCTGCCTCTTTTCCTATGCTTTCAATGCAATTCCAGTCTACCTCCTGAAATCGGTTTCCTGCAATTCTGCCCCGCTTTCAAGTCCTCTTGGCAGCCTTACTTCAGTCTATTTTTGGACGATAGCTGTCATTTATAACTCTGCAGGTTTGTGAATTACAGTGCCCCTGAGCTCCTTTCTTCAACTCGCTTTCTTGTGACCTGGCCGCAACACCGCAGGATGGCTTCAGGCCCTAATCTGGTTCCGGCCCGGCATGCTGAGCCTTTGGTTAATTCCTCTTCCTGGTGGGAAATGAGAGTTAAATTTGCCCGTGCAGACACCTCCAGCTAGCCTCTCATTGGTTTTCGCTATTCCTGTTCATCTTCCACAGAAATTGCAAACTGGGCCAAACAGGAGGTTAAAGGGACTGACTCTCCAAGTCGGGAGAGTGTTAGTAAAGCGTCTGGAATGTTGCACCCGAGTACCAGGGTAGGAAAACTGAGACATATTTGAACACGTCTCCCGTTCACATGGTTGATCATACTCTGGGTTCCACATGCATGTTTTAGCTGAAGGAAGAATACCTTAAACCTGGAGAGTTGAGACCCGTGGAATGGGTACCGTGCAATATGACTTCAAAGGGTCTTCATTTGCTCACCGAACCTCTCCAATCCTATCACTGCTGCGTTTATGCCCCTGTACACACGCTTGATTCTCTTTTGGAGACATAGCAATCCATAGGTTTTAAGATACTTACTAGTCAGGTACATTCTTAGGCATTTAATATGGGGTTTTGAGTCCATTTCGTTGAGCAAGGAGTAGCTCTTGTCTATTCCATATTTGGCTTAAGGAAATTTATCTGTGCTCATTTCAATCTCTGGCTTTATGCAGCACCCCAACTCACCTTTCCCCTTAAGCAAGCATAAGTTGGTTTTCTAAATTTGAGACCCTGTTGTGTTTTGGAATGCAGTTCCTGTGTAGCCAAGTTTACATTCCGTGTATTAGTGATATCTTATGATGTTTCTTTTTCTGTGTGACTTATTTCAGTTAGAATCATCGTACCTGAATCCACTCATTATACTGCTACGGGCCTGATGACATAGATTTCTTTGCTGAGTGATACTGCATTGTACGTAAGTACCACAAGTTCTTTATCCATTTTTCACTTTCTGTGATATTGCACTTGTACGGTAAACGAGGTTCTTGTAAACGGAGGCGTCCCAAACTTTGGGGTGGCTGTGTCTTTTTGATTTTAATTTCCCTAAGCTATAGGACCATAAGTGGAAATGCCCTAGGCTCTGTTGCTTTGTTTTTTAGATGTTTCAGGAAACACCATACACTTCTCCCGAGTGGTTGTTGGCAATTTACATCCCGCCCATCAGCATAACAAGGCTCCCAGTTCTCCATGGCCTGTCCTGCCTTTCTGGATTTTACACTTTTTTCAGATGGCCCTTTTGACCGGGGGGAAGTGAGACTTCATTGTAGTGCAGATTTCCTTTGCAAGTTTGCTTGGTTGGCCAAAAAGGGCGTATGCGTTTTTTCCTGAATATATTCAGGAAAAAACGCATACGCCCTTTTTGGCCAAGTGCATCATTGTGGACGTTCTGCCTCTTTTCCTATCCTTTCAATGCAATTCCAGTCTACCTCCTGAAATCGGTTTCCTGCAATTCTGCCCCGCTTTCAAGTCCTCTTGGCAGCCTTACTTCAGTATATTTTTGGACGATAGCTGTCATTTATAACTCTGCAGGTTTGTGAATTACAGTGCCCCTGAGCTCCTTTCTTCAACTCGCTTTCTTTTGAGCTGGCCGCAACACCGCAGGATGTCTTCAGGCCCTAATCTGGTTCTGGCATGGCACGCTGAGCCTTTGGTTAATTCCTCTTCCTGGTGGGAAATGAGAGTTAATTTGCCCATCCAGACACCTCCAGCTAGTCTCTCATTGGTTCTCGCTATTCCTGTTCATCTTCCACAGAAATTGCAAACTGGGCCAAACAGGAGGTTAAAGGGACTGACTCTCCAAGTCGGGAGAGTGTTAGTAAAGCATCTGGAATGTTGCACCCAAGTACCAGGGTACGAAAACTGAGACATATTTGAACACGTCTCCCGATCACATGGTTGATCATACTCTGGGTTCCACATGCATGTTTTAGCTGAAGGAAGAATACCTAAAACCTGGGTAGTTGAAACCCGTGGAATGGGTACCATGCAATATGACTTTAAAGGGTCTTCATTTGCTCACCGAACATCTCCAATCCTATCACTGCTGCGTTTATGCCCCTGTACACATGCTTGATTCTCTTTCGGAGACATAGCAATCCATAGGTTTTAAGATACTTACTAGTCAGGTACATTCTTAGGCGTTTAATATGCGGTGTTGAGTCCATTTCGTTGAGCAAGGAATAGGTCTTGTCTATTCCATATTTGGCTTAAGGAACTTTATCTGTGCTCATTTCAATCTCTGGTTTTATGCAGCACCCCAACTCACCTTTCCCCTTAAGCAAGCATAAGTTGGTTTTCTAAATTTGAGAACCTGTTCTGTTCTGTAATGCAGTTCCTGTGTAGCCAAGTTTACATTCCGTGTATTAGTGATATCTTATGATGTTTCTTCTTCTGTGTGACTTATTTCAGTTAGAATCATCGTACCTGAATCCACTCATGATGCTGCTATGGGCCTGATGACATAGATTTCATTGCTGAGTGATACTGCATTGTACGTAAGTACCACAAGTTCTTTATCCATTTTTCACTTTCTGTGATATTGAACTTGTACTGTAAACGAGGTTCTTGTAAACAGAGGCGTCCCAAACTTTGGGGTGGCTGTGTCTTTTTGATTTTAATTTCCCTAAGCTATAGGACCATAAGTGGAAGTGCCCTAGGCACTGTTGCTTTGTTTTTTAGATGTTTCAGGAAACACCATACACTTCTCCCGAGTGTCTGTTGGCAATTTACATCCCGCCCATCAGCATAACAAGGCTCCCAGTTCTCCATGGCCTGTCCTGCCTTTCTGGATTTTACACTTTTTTCAGATGGCCCTTTTGACCGGGGGGAAGTGAGACTTCATTGTAGTGCAGATTTCCTTTGCAAGTTTGCTTGGTTGGCCAAAAAGGGCGTATGCGTTTTTTCCTGAATATATTCAGGAAAAAACGCATACGCCCTTTTTGGCCAAGTGCATCATTGTGGACGTTCTGCCTCTTTTCCTATGCTTTCAATGCAATTCCAGTCTACCTCCTGAAATCGGTTTCCTGCAATTCTGCCCCGCTTTCAAGTCCTCTTGGCAGCCTTACTTCAGTCTATTTTTGGACGATAGCTGTCATTTATAACTCTGCAGGTTTGTGAATTACAGTGCCCCTGAGCTCCTTTCTTCAACTCGCTTTCTTGTGACCTGGCCGCAACACCGCAGGATGGCTTCAGGCCCTAATCTGGTTCCGGCACGGCACGCTGAGCCTTTGGTTATTTCCTCTTCCTGGTGGGAAATGAGAGTTAAATTTGCCCGTCCAGACACCTCCAGCTAGTCTCTCATTGGTTCTCGCTATTCCTGTTCATCTTCCGCAGAAATTGCAAACTGGGCGAAACAGGAGGTTAAAGGCGCTGACTCTCCAAGTGGGGAGAGTGTTAGTAAAGCGTCTGGAATGTTGCACCCGAGTACCAGGGGAGAAAAACTGAGACATATTTGAACACGTCTCCCGTTCACATGGTTGATCATACTTGGGTTCCACATGCATGTTTTAGCTGAAGGAAGAATACCTTAAACCTGGAGAGTTAAGACCCGTGTAATGGGTACCATGCAATATGACTTCAAAGGGTCTTTATTTGCTCACCGAACCTCTCCAATCCTATCACTGCTGCGTTTATGCCCCTGTACACATGCTTGATTCTCTTTTGGAGACATAGCAATCCATAGGTTTTAAGATACTTACTAGTCAGGTACATTCTTAGGCGTTTAATATGGGGTGTTGAGTCCATTTCGTTGAGCAAGGAGTAGCTCTTGTCTATTCCATATTTGGCTTAAGGAACTTTATCTGTGCTCATTTCAATCTCTGCTTTTATGCAGCACCCCAACTCACCTTTACCCTTAAGCAAGCATCAGTTGGTTTTCTAAATTTGAGACCCTGTTCTGTTCTGTAATTCAGTTCCTGTGTAGCCAAGTTTACATTCCGTGTATTACTGATATCTTATGATGTTTCTTTTTCTGTGTGACTTATTTCAGTTAGAATCATCATACCTGAATCCACTCATTGTGCTGCTAAGGGCCTGATGACACAGATTTCATTGCTGAGTGATATTGCTTTGTAAGTAAATACCACAACTTCTTTATCCATTTTTCACTTTCTGCGATGTTGAACTTGTACTGTAAACGAGCTTCTTGTAAACAGAGGCGTCCCAAACTTTGGGGTGGCTGTGTCTTTTTGATTTTAATTTCCCTAAGCTATAGGACCATAAGTGGAAGTGCCCTAGGTTCTGTTGCTTTGTTTTTTAGATGTTTCAGGAAACACCATACACTTCTCCCGAGTGGTTGTTGGCAATTTACATCCCGCCCATCAGCATAACAAGGCTCCCAGTTCTCCATGGCCTGTCCTGCCTTTCTGGATTTTACACTTTTTTCAGATGGCCCTTTTGACCGGGGGGAAGTGAGACTTCATTGTAGTGCAGATTTCCTTTGCAAGCTTGCTTGGTTGGCCAAAAAGGGCGTATGCGTTTTTTCCTGAATATATTCAGGAAAAAACGCATACGCCCTTTTTGGCCAAGTGCATCATTGTGGACGTTCTGCCTCTTTTCCTATGCTTTCAATGCAATTCCAGTCTACCTCCTGAAATCAGTTTCCTGCAATTCTGCCCCGCTTTCAAGTCCTCTTGGCAGCCTTACTTCAGTCTATTTTTGGATGATACCTGTCATTTATAACTCTGCAGGTTTGTGAATTACAGTGCCCCTGAGCTCCTTTCTTCAACTCGCTTTCTTGTGACCTGGCCGCAACACCGCAGGATGGCTTCAGGCCCTAATCTGGTTCCGGTACGGCACGCTGAGCCTTTGGTTATTTCCTCTTCCTGGTGGTAAATGAGAGTTAAATTTGCCCGTCCAGAAACCTCCAGCTAGCCTCTCATTGGTTCTCGCTATTCCTGTTCATCTTCCGCAGAAATTGCAAACTGGGCCAAACAGTAGGTTAAAGGGACTGACTCTCCAAGTCGGGAGAGTGTTAGTAAAGCGTCTGGAATGTTGCACCCGAGTACCAGGGTACGAAAACTGAGACATATTTGAACACGTCTCCCGATCACATGGTTGATCATACTCTAGGTTCCACATGCATGTTTTAGCTGAAGGAAGAATACCTTAAACCTGGGTATTTGAAACCCGTGGAATGGGTACCATGCAATATGACTTCAAAGGGTATTCATTTGCTCACCGAACCTCTCCAATCCTATCACTGCTGCGTTTATGCCCCTGTACACACGCTTGATTCTCTTTTGGAGACATAGCAATCCATAGGTTTTAAGATACTTACTAGTCAGGTACATTCTTAGGCGTTTAATATGCGGTGTTGAGTCCATTTCGTTGAGCAAGGAGTAGCTCTTGTCTATTCCATATTTGGCTTAAGGAACTTTATCTGTGCTCATTTCAATCTCTGGTTTTATGCAGCACCCCAACTCACCTTTATTCTTAAGCAAGCATAAGTTGGTTTTCTAAATTTGAGACCCTGTTCTGTTCTGTAATTCAGTTCCTGTGTAGCCAAGTTTACATTCCGTGTATTACTGATATCTTATGATGTTTCTTCTTCTGTGTGACTTATTTCAGTTAGAATCATCATACCTGAATCCACTCATTGTGCTGCTAAGGGCCTGTTGACACAGATTTCATTGCTGAGTGACATTGCTTTGTAAGTAAATACCACAACTTCTTTATCCATTTTTCACTTTCTGCGATGTTGAACTTGTACTGTAAACGAGGTTCTTGTAAACAGAGCCGTTCCAAACTTTGGGGTGGCTGTGTCGTTTTGATTTTAATTTCCCTAAGCTATAGGACCATAAGTGGAAGTGCCCTAGGCTCTGTTGCTTTGTTTTTTAGATGTTTCAAAAACACCATACACTTCTCCTGAATGTCTGTTGGCAATTTACATCCCGCCCATAAGCATAACAAGGCTCCCAGTTCTCCATGGCCTGTCCTGCCTTTCTGGATTTTACACTTTTTTCAGATGGCCCTTTTGACCGGAGGGAAGTGAGACTTCATTGTAGTGCAGATTTCCTTTGCAAGTTTGCTTGGTTGGCCAAAAAGGGCGTATGCGTTTCTTCCTGAATATATTCAGGAAAAAACGCATACGCCCTTTTTGGCCAAGTGCATCATTGTGGACGTTCTGCCTCTTTTCCTATGCTTTCAATGCAATTCCAGTCTACCTCCTGAAATCGGTTTCCTGCAATTCTGCCCCGCTTTCAAGTCCTCTTGGCAGCCTTACTTCAGTCTATTTTTGGACGATAGCTGTCATTTATAACTCTGCAGGTTTGTGAATTACAGTGCCCCTGAGCTCCTTTCTTCAACTCGCTTTCTTGTGACCTGGCCGCAACACCGCAGGATGTCTTCAGGCCCTAATCTGGTTCTGGCACGGCACGCTGAGCCTTTGGTTAATTCCTCTTCCTGGTGGGAAATGAGAGTTAAATTTGCCCATCCAGACACCTCCAGCTAGTCTCTCATTGGTTCTCGCTATTCCTGTTCATCTTCCACAGAAATTGCAAACTGGGCCAAACAGGAGGTTAAAGGGACTGACTCTCCAAGTCGGGAGAGTGTTAGTAAAGCGTCTGGAATGTTGCACCCGAGTACCAGGGTACGAAAACTGAGACATATTTGAACACGTCTCCCGTTCACATGGTTGATCATACTTGGGTTTCACATGCATGTTTTAGCTGAAGGAAGAATACCTTAAACCTGGAGAGTTAAGACCCGTGTAATGGGTACCATGCAATATGACTTCAAAGGGTCTTCATTTGCTCACCGAACCTCTCCAATCCTATCACAGCTGCGTTTATGCCCCTGTACACATGCTTGATTCTCTTTCGGAGACATAGCAATCCATAGGTTTTAAGATACTTACTAGTCAGGTACATTCTTAGGCGTTTAATATGTGGTGTTGAGTCCATTTCGTTGAGCAAGGAGTAGCTCTTGTCTATTCCATATTTGGCTTAAAGAACTTTATCTGTGCTGATTTCAATCTCTGGTTTTATGCAGCACCCCAACTCACCTTTCCCCTCAAGCAAGCATAAGTTGGTTTTCTAAATTTTAGACCCTGTTCTGTTCTGTAATTCAGTTCCTGTGTAGCCAAGTTTACATTCCGTGTATTACTGATATCTTATGATGTTTCTTTTTCTGTGTGACTTATTTCAGTCAGAATCATCATACCTGAATCCACTCATTGTGCTGCTAAGGGCCTGATGACACAGATTTCATTGCTGAGTGATATTGCTTTGTAAGTAAATACCACAACTTCTTTATCCATTTTTCACTTTCTGCGATGTTGAACTTGTACGGTAAATGAGGTTCTTGTAAACAGAGCCGTTCCAAATTTTGGGGTGGCTGTGTCTTTTTGATTTTAATTTCCCTAAGCTATAGGACCATAAGTGGAAGTGCCCTAGGTTCTGTTGCTTTGTTTTTTAGATGTTTCAGGAAACACCATACACTTCTCCCGAGTGATTGTTGGCAATTTACATCCCGCCCATCAGCATAACAAGGCTGCCAGTTCTCCATGGCCTGTCCTGCCTTTCTGGATTTTACACTTTTTTCAGATGGCCCTTTTGACCGGGGGGAAGTGAGACTTCATTGTAGTGCAGATTTCCTTTGCAAGCTTGCTTGGTTGGCCAAAAAGGGCGTATGCGTTTTTTCCTGAATATATTCAGGAAAAAACGCATACGCCCTTTTTGGCCAAGTGCATCATTGTGGACGTTCTGCCTCTTTTCCTATGCTTTCAATGCAATTCCAGTCTACCTCCTGAAATCGGTTTCCTGCAATTCTGCCCCGCTTTCAAGTCCTCTTGGCAGCCTTACTTCAGTATATTTTTGGATGATAGCTGTCATTTATAACTCTGCAGGTTTGTGAATTACAGTGCCCCTGAGCTCCTTTCTTCAACTCGCTTTCTTGTGAGCTGGCCGCAACACCGCAGGATAGCTTCAGGCCCTAATCTGGTTCCGGCACGGCACGCTGAGCCTCTGGTTATTTCCTCTTCCTGGTGGGAAATGAGAGTTAAATTTGCCCGTCCAGACACCTCCAGCTAGCCTCTCATTGGTTCTCGCTATTCCTGTTCATCTTCCGCAGAAATTGCAAACTGGGCCAAACAGGAGGGTAAAGGCGCTGACTCTCCAAGTGGGGAGAGTGTTAGTAAAGCGTCTGGAATGTTGCACCCGAGTACCAGGGTACGAAAACTGAGACATATTTGAACACGTCTCCCGATCACATGGTTGATCATACTCTGGGTTCCACATGCATGTTTTAGCTGAAGGAAGAATACCTAAAACCTGGGTAGTTGAAACCCGTGGAATGGGTACCATGCAATATGACTTCAAAGGGTCTTCATTTGCTCACCGAACCTCTCCAATCCTATCACTGCTGCGTTTATGCCCCTGTACACATGCTCGATTCTCTTTCGGAGACATAGCAATCTATAGGTTTTAAGATACTTACTAGTCAGGTACATTCTTAGGCGTTTGATATCCGGTGTTGAGTCCATTTTGTTGAGCAAGGAGTAGCTCTTGTCTATTCCATATTTGGCTTAAGGAACTTTATCTGTGCTCATTTCAATCTCTGGTTTTATGCAGCACCCCAACTCACCTTTCCCCTTAAGCAAGCATAAGTTGGTTTTCTAAATTTGAGACCCTGTTCTGTTCTGTAATTCAGTTCCTGTGTAGCCAACTTTACATTCCGTGTATTACTGATATCTTATGATGTTTCTTTTTCTGTGTGACTTATTTCAGTTAGAATCATCGTACCTGAATCCACTCATTATGCTGCTACGGGCCTGATGACATAGGTTTCATTGCTGAGTGATACTGCATTGTACGTAAGTACCACAAGTTCTTTATCCATTTTTCACTTTCTGTGATATTGAACTTGTACGGTAAACGAGGTTCTTGTAAACAGAGTCGTCCCAAACTTTGGGGTGGCTGTGTCTTTTTGATTTTAATTTCCCTAAGCTATAGGACCATAAGTGGAAGTGCCCTAGGCTCTGTTGCTTTGTTTTTTAGAGTTTTTCAGGAAACACCATACACTTCTCCCGAGTGGTTCTTGGCAATTTACATCCCGCCCATCAGCATAACAAGGCTCCCAGTTCTCCATGGCCTGTCCTGCCTTTCTGGATTTTACACTTTTTTCAGATGGCCCTTTTGACCGGGGGGAAGTGAGACTTCATTGTAGTGCAGATTTCCTTTGCAAGTTTGCTTGGTTGGCCAAAAAGGGCGTATGCGTTTTTTCCTGAATATATTCAGGAAAAAACGCATACGCCCTTTTTGGCCAAGTGCATCATTGTGGACGTTCTGCCTCTTTTCCTATGCTTTCAATGCAATTCCAATCTACCTCCTGAAATCGGTTTCCTGCAATTCTGCCCCGCTTTCAAGTCCTCTTGGCAGCCTTACTTCAGTCTATTTTTGGACGATAGCTGTCATTTATAACTCTGCAGGTTTGTGAATTACAGTGCCCCTGAGCTCCTTTCTTCAACTCGCTTTCTTGTGACCTGGCCGCAACACCGCAGGATGTCTTCAGGCCCTAATCTGGTTCCGGCACGGCACGCTGAGCCTTTGGTTAATTCCTCTTCCTAGTGGGAAATGAGAGTTAAATTTGCCCGTTCAGACACCTCCAGCTAGTCTCTCATTGGTTCTTGCTATTCCTGTTCATCTTCCGCAGAAATTGCAAACTGGGCCAAACAGGAGGTTAAAGGGACTGACTCTCCAAGTCGGGAGAGTGTTAGTAAAGCGTCTGGAATGTTGCACCCGAGTACCAGTGTAGGAAAACTGAGACATATTTGAACACGTCTCCCGTTCACATGGTTGATCATACTCTGGGTTCCACATGCATGTTTTAGCTGAAGGAAGAATACCTTAAACCTGGAGAGTTGAGACCCGTGGAATGGGTACCATGCAATATGACTTCAAAGGGTCTTCATTTTCTCACCGAACCTCTCCAATCCTATCACAGCTGCGTTAATGCCCCTGTACACATGCTTGATTCTCTTTCGGAGACATAGCAATCCATAGGTTTTAAGATACTTACTAGTCAGGTACATTCTTAGGCGTTTAATATGCGGTGTTGAGTCCATTTCGTTGAGCAAGGAGTAGCTCTTGTCTATTCCATATTTGGCTTAAGGAACTTTATCTGTGCTCATTTCAATCTCTGGTTTTATGCAGCACCCCAACTCACCTTTCCCCTTAAGCAAGCATAAGTTGGTTTTCTAAATTTGAGACCCTGTTCTGTTCTGTAATTCAGTTCCTGTGTAGCCAAGTTTACATTCCGTGTATTACTGATATCTTATGATGTTTCTTTTTCTGTGTGACTTATTTCAGTTAGAATCATCATACCTGAATCCACTCATTGTGCTGCTAAGGGCCTGATGACACAGATTTCATTGCTGAGTGATATTGCTTTGTAAGTAAATACCACAACTTTTTTTTCCATTTTTCACTTTCTGCGATGTTGAACTTGTACTGTAAACGAGGTTCTTGTAAACAGAGCCGTTCGAAACTTTGGGGTGGCTGTGTCTTTTTGATTTTAAATTCCCTAAGCTATAGGACCATAAGTGGAAGTGCCCTAGGCTCTCTTGCTTTGTTTTTTAGATGTTTCAGGAAACACCATACACTTCTCCCGAGTGTTTGTTGGCAATTTACATCCCGCCCTTCAACATAACAAGGCTGCCAGTTCTCCATGGCCTGTCCTGCCTTTCTGGATTTTACCCTTTTTTCAGATGGCCCTTTTGACCGGGGGGAAGTGAGACTTCATTGTAGTGCAGATTTCCTTTGCAAGCTTGCTTGGTTGGCCAAAAAGGGCGTATGCGTTTTTTCCTGAATATATTCAGGAAAAAACGCATACGCCCTTTTTGGCCAAGTGCATCATTGTGGACGTTCTGCCTCTTTTCCTATGCTTTCAATGCAATTCCAGTCTACCTCCTGAAATCGGTTTCCTGCAATTCTGCCCCGCTTTCAAGTCCTCTTGGCAGCCTTACTTCAGTCTATTTTTGGATGATAGCTGTCATTTATAACTCTGCAGGTTTGTGAATTACAGTGCCCCTGAGCTCCTTTCTTCAACTCGCTTTCTTGTGACCTGGCCGCAACACCGCAGGATGGCTTCAGGCCCTAATCTGGTTCCGGCCCGGCATGCTGAGCCTTTGGTTAATTCCTCTTCCTGGTGGGAAATGAGAGTTAAATTTGCCCGTGCAGACACCTGCAGCTAGCCTCTCATTGGTTCTCGCTATTCTCGTTCATCGTCCGCAGAAATTGCAAACTGGGCCAAACAGGAGGTTAAAGGCGCGGACTCTCCAGGTGGGGAGAGTGTTAGTAAAGCGTCTGGAATGTTGCACCCGAGTACCAGGGGAGGAAAACTGAGACATATTTGAACACGTCTCCCGATCACATGGTTGATCATACTCTGGGTTCCACATGCATGTTTTAGCTGAAGGAAGAATACCTAAAACCTGGGTAGTTGAAACCCGTGGAATGGGTACCGTGCAATATGACTTCAAAGGGTCTTCATTTGCTCACCGAACCTCTCCAATCCTATCACTGCTGCGTTTATGCCCCTGTACACATGCTTGATTCTCTTTCAGGGACATAGCAATCTATAGGTTTTAAGATACTTACTAGTCAGGTACATTCTTAGGCGTTTAATATGCGGTGTTGAGTCCATTTCGTTGAGCAAGGAGTAGCTCTTGTCTATTCCATATTTGGCTTAAGGAACTTTATCTGTGCTCATTTCAATCTCTGGTTTTATGCAGCAACCCAACTCACCTTTCCCCTTAAGCAAGCATAAGTTGGTTTTCTAAATTTGAGACCCTGTTCTGTTCTGTAATTCAGTTCCTGTGTAGCCAACTTTACATTCCGTGTATTAGTGATATCTTATGATGTTTCTTTTTCTGTATGACTTATTTCAGTTAGAATCATCGTACCTGAAACCACTCATTATACTGCTACGGGCCTGATGACATAGATTTCATTGCTGAGTGATACTGCATTGTACGTAAGTACCACAAGTTCTTTATCCATTTTTCACTTTCTGTGATATTGAACTTGTACGGTAAACGAGGTTCTTGTAAATGGAGGCGTCCCAAACTTTGGGGTTGCTGTGTCTTTTTGATTTTAATTTCCCTAAGTTATAGGACCATAAGTGGAAGTGCCCTAGGCTCTGTTGCTTTGTTTTTTAGATGTTTCAGGAAACACCATACACTTCTCCTGAGTGTCTGTTGGCAATTTACATCCCGCCCATCAGCATAACAAGGCTCCCAGTTCTCCATGGCCTGTCCTGTCTTTCTGGATTTTACACATTTTTCAGATGGCCCTTTTGACAGGGGGGAAGTGAGACTTCATTGTAGTGCAGATTTCCTTTGCAAGCTTGCTTGTTTGGCCAAAAAGGGCGTATGCGTTTTTTCCTGAATATATTCAGGAAAAAACGCATACGCCCTTTTTGGCCAAGTGCATCATTGTGGACGTTCTGCCTCTTTTCCTATGCTTTCAATGCAATTCCAGTCTACCTCCTGAAATCGGTTTCCTGCAATTCTGCCCCGCTTTCAAGTCCTCTTGGCAGCCTTACTTCAGTCTATTTTTGGACGATAGCTGTCATTTATAACTCTGCAGGTTTGTGAATTACAGTGCCCCTGAGCTCTTTCTTCAACTCGCTTTCTTGTGAGCTGGCCGCAACACCGCATGATGGCTTCAGGCCCTAATCTGGTTCCGGCACGGCACGCTGAGCCTTTGGTTATTTCCTCTTCCTGGTAGGAAATGAGAGTTAAATTTGCCCGTCCAGACACCTCCAGCTAGTCTCTCATTGGTTCTCGCTATTCCTGTTCATCTTCCACAGAAATTGCAAACTGGGCCAAACAGGAGGTTAAAAGCAATGACTCTCCAAGTCGGGAGAGTGTTAGTAAAGCATCTGGAATGTTGCACCCGAGTACCAGGGGAGGAAAACTGAGACATATTTGAACACGTCTCCCGTTCACATGGATGATCATACTCTGGGTTCCACATGCATGTTTTAGCTGAAGGAAGAATACCTAAAACCTGGGTAGTTGAAACCCGTGGAATGGGTACCATGCAATATGACTTCAAAGGGTCTTCATTTGCTCACCGAACCTCTCCAATCCTATCACTGCTGCGTTTATGCCCCTGTACACATGCTTGATTCTCTTTTGGAGACATAGCAATCCATAGGTTTTAAGATACTTACTAGTCAGGTACATTCTTAGGCGTTTAATATGCGGTGTTGAGTCCATTTCGTTGAGCAAGGAGTAGCTCTTGTCTATTCCATATTTGGCTTAAGGAACTTTATCTGTGCTCATTTCAATCTCTGGTTTTATGCAGCACCCGAACTCACCTTTCCCCTTAAGCAAGCATAAGTTGGTTTTCTAAATTTGAGACCCTGTTCTGTTCTGTAATTCAGTTCCTGTGTAGCCAAGTTTACATTCCGTGTCTTACTGATATCTTATGATGTTTCTTTTTCTGTGTGACTTATTTCACTTAGAATCATCATACCTGAATCCACTCATTGTGCTCCTAAGGGCCTGATGACACAGATTTCATTGCTGAGTGATATTGCTTTGTAAGTACATACCACAACTTCTTTATCCATTTTTCACTTTCTGCGATGTTGAACTTGTATTGTAAACGAGGTTCTTGTAAACAGAGCCGTTCCAAACTTTGGGGTGGCTGTGTCTTTTTGATTTTAATTTCCCTAAGCTATAGGACCATAAGTGGAAGTGCCCTAGGTTCTGTTGCTTTGTTTTTTAGATGTTTCAGGAAACACCATACACTTCTCCCGAGTGGTTGTTGGCAATTTACATCCCGCCCATCAGCATAACAAGGCTCCCAGTTCTCCATGGCCTGTCCTACCTTTCTGGATTTTACCCTTTTTTCAGATGGCCCTTTTGACCGGGGGAAAGTGAGACTTCATTGTAGTGCAGATTTCCTTTGCAAGCTTGCTTGGTTGACCAAAAAGGGCGTATGGGTTTTTTCCTGAATATATTCAGGAAAAAACGCATACGCCCTTTTTGGCCAAGTGCATCATTGTGGACGTTCTGCCTCTTTTCCTATGCTTTCAATGCAATTCCAGTCTACCTCCTGAAATCGGTTTCCTGCAATTCTGCCCCGCTTTCAAGTCCTCTTGGCAGCCTTACTTCAGTCTATTTTTGGACGATAGCTGTCATTTATAACTCTGCAGGTTTGTGAATTACAGTGCCCCTGAGCTCCTTTCTTCAACTCGCTTTCTTGTGAGCTGGCCGCAACACCGCAGGATGGCTTCAGGCCCTAATCTGGTTCCGGCACGGCACGCTGAGCCTTTGGTTATTTCCTCTTCCTGGTGGGAAATGAGAGTTAAATTTGCCCGTCCAGACACCTCCAGCTAGCCTCTCATTGGTTCTCGCTATTCCTGTTCATCTTCCGCAGAAATTGCAAACTGGGCCAAACAGGAGGTTAAAGGGACTGACTCTCCAAGTCGGGAGAGTGTTAGTAAAGCGTCTGGAATGTTGCACCCGAGTACCAGGGGAGGAAAACTGAGACATATTTGAACACGTCTCCCGTTCACATGGTTGATCATACTCTGGGTTCCACATGCATGTTTCAGCTGAAGGAAGAATACCTTAAACCTGGAGAGTTGAGACCCGTGTAATGGGTACCATGCAATATGACTTCAAAGGGTCTTCATTTGCTCACCGAACCTCTCCAATCCTATCACTGCTGCGTTTATGCCCCTGTACACACGCTTGATTCTCTTTTGGAGACATAGCAATCCATAGGTTTTAAGATACTTACTAGTCAGGTACATTCTTAGGCGTTTAATATGGGGTTTTGAGTCCATTTCGTTGAGCAAGGAGTAGCTCTTGTCTATTCCATATTTGGCTTAAGGAACTTTATCTGTGCTCATTTCAATCTCTGGTTTTATGCAGCACCCCAACTCACCTTTCCCCTTAAGCAAGCATAAGTTGGTTTTCTAAATTTGAGACCCTGTTCTGTTTTGGAATGCAGTTCCTGTGTAGCCAAGTTTACATTCCGTGTATTAGTGATATCTTATGATGTTTCTTTTTCTGTGTGACTTATTTCAGTTAGAATCATCATACCTGAATCCACTCATTGTGCTGCTAAGGGCCTGATGACACAGATTTCATTGCTGAGTGATATTGCTTTGTAAGTAAATACCACAACTTCTTTATCCATTTTTCACTTTCTGCGATGTTGAACTTGTACTGTAAATGAGGTTCTTGTAAACAGAGCCGTTCCGAACTTTGAGGTGGCTGTGTCTTTTTGATTTTAATTTCCCTAAGCTATAGGACCATAAGTGGAAGTGCCCTAGGTTCTGTTGCTTTGTTTTTCAGATGTTTCAGGAAACACCATACACTTCTCCCGAGTGGTTGTTGGCAATTTACATCCCGCCCATCAGCATAACAAGGCTCCCAGTTCTCCATGGCCTGTCCTGCCTTTCTGGATTTTACACTTTTTTCAGATGGCCCTTTTGACCGGGGGGAAGTGAGACTTCATTGTAGTGCAGATTTCCTTTGCAAGCTTGCTTGGTTGGCCAAAAAGGGCGTATGCGTTTTTTCCTGAATATATTCAGGAAAAAACGCATACGCCCTTTTTGGCCAAGTGCATCATTGTGGACGTTCTGCCTCTTTTCCTATGCTTTCAATGCAATTCCAGTCTACCTCCTGAAATTGGTTTCCTGCAATTCTGCCCCGCTTTCAAGTCCTCTTGGCAGCCTTACTTCAGTCTATTTTTGGACGATAGCTGTCATTTATAACTCTGCAGGTTTGTGAATTACATTGCCCCTGAGCTCCTTTCTTCAACTCGCTTTCTTGTGACCTGGCCGCAACACCGCAGGATGGCCTCAGGCCCTAATCTGGTTCCGGCACGGCACACTGAGCCTTTGGTTAATTCCTCTTCCTGGTGGGAAATGAGAGTTAAATTTGCCCGTCCAGACACCTCCAGCTAGCCTCTCATTGGTTCTCGCTCTTCCTGTTCATCTTCCGCAGAAATTGCAAACTGGGCCAAACAGGAGGTTAAAGGCGCTGACTCTCCAAGTGGGGAGAGTGTTAGTAAAGCGTCTGGAATGTTGCACCCGAGTTCCAGGGGAGGAAAACTGAGACATATTTGAACACGTCTCCCATTGACATGGTTGATCATACTTGGGTTCCACATGCATGTTTTAGCTGAAGGAAGAATACCTAAAACCTGGGTAGTTGAAACCCGTGGAATGGGTACCATGCAATATGACTTCAAAGGGTCTTCATTTGCTCACCGCACCTCTCCAATCCTATCACTGCTGCGTTTATGCCCCTGTACACATGCTTGATTCTCTTGCGGAGACATAGCAATCCATAGGTTTTAAGATACTTACTAGTCAGGTACATTCCTAGGCGTTTAATATGGGGTGTTGAGTCCATTTCGTTGAGCAAGGAGTAGCTCTTGTCTATTCCATATTTGGCTTAAGGAACTTTATCTGTGCTCATTTCAATCTCTGGCTTTATGCAGCACCCCAACTCACCTTTCCCCTTAAGCAAGCATAAATTGGTTTTCTAAATTTGAGACCCTGTTCTGTTCTGTAATTCAGTTCCTGTGTAGCCAAGTTTACATTCTGTGTCTTACTGATATCTTATGATGTTTCTTTTTCTGTGTGACTTATTTCAGTTAGAATCATCATACCTGAATCCACTCATTGTGCTGCTAAGGGCCTGATGACACAGATTTCATTGCTGAGTGATATTGCTTTGTAAGTAAATACCACAACTTCTTTATCCATTTTTCACTTTCTGCGATGTTGAACTTGTATTGTAAACGAGGTTCTTGTAAACAGAGCCGTTCCAAACTTTGGGGTGGCTGTGTCTTTTTGATTTTAATTTCCCTAAGCTATAGGACCATAAGTGGAAGTGCCCTAGGTTCTGTTGCTTTGTTTTTTAGATGTTTCAGGAAACACCATACACTTCTCCCGTGTGGTTGTTGGCAATTTACATCCCACCCATCAGCATAACAAGGCTCCCAGTTCTCCATGGCCTGTCCTGCCTTTCTGGATTTTACCCTTTTTTCAGATGGCCCTTTTGACCGGGGGAAAGTGAGACTTCATTGTAGTGCAGATTTCCTTTGCAAGCTTGCTTGGTTGACCAAAAAGGGCGTATGGGTTTTTTCCTGAATATATTCAGGAAAAAACGCATACGCCCTTTTTGGCCAAGTGCATCATTGTGGACGTTCTGCCTCTTTTCCTATGCTTTCAATGCAATTCCAGTCTACCTCCTGAAATCGGTTTCCTGCAATTCTGCCCCGCTTTCAAGTCCTCTTGGCAGCCTTACTTCAGTCTATTTTTGGACGATAGCTGTCATTTATAACTCTGCAGGTTTGTGAATTACAGTGCCCCTGAGCTCCTTTCTTCAACTCGCTTTCTTGTGACCTGGCCACAACACCGCAGGATGGCTTCAGGCCCTAATCTGGTTCAGGCTCGGCACACTGAGCCTTTGGTTATTTCCTCTTCCTGGCGGGAAATGAGAGTTAAATTTGCCCGTCCAGACACCTCCAGCTAGCCTCTCATTGGTTCTCGCTATTCCTGTTCATCTTCCGCAGAAATTGCAAACTGGGCCAAACAGGAGGTTAAAGGCGCTGACTTTCCAAATGGGGAGAGTGTTAGTAAAGCGTCTGGAATGTTGCACCCGAGTACCAGGGGAGGAAAACTGAGACATATTTGAACACGTCTCCCATTCACATGGTTGATCATACTTGGGTTCCACATGCATGTTTTAGCTGAAGGAAGAATACCTAAAACCTGGGTAGTTGAAACCCGTGGAATGGGTACCATGCAATATGACTTCAAAGGGTCTTCATTTGCTCACCGAACCTCTCCTATCCTATCACTGCTGCGTTTATGCCCCTGTACACATGCTTGATTCTCTTTCGGAGACATAGCAATCCATAGGTTTTAAGATACTTACTAGTCAGGTACATTCTTAGGCGTTTAATATGCGGTGTTGAGTCCATTTCGTTGAGCAAGGAGTAGCTCTTGTCTATTCCATATTTGGCTTAAGGAACTTTATCTGTGCTCATTTCAATCTCTGGTTTTATGCAGCACCCCAACTCACCTTTCCCCTTAAGCAAGCATAAGTTGGTTTTCTAAATTTGAGACCTTGTTCTGTTCTGTAATTCAGTTCCTGTGTAGCCAAGTTTACATTCCGTGTATTACTGATATCTTATGATGTTTCTTTTTCTGTGTGACTTATTTCAGTTAGAATCATCATACCTGAATCCACTCATTGTGCTGCTAAGGGCCTGATGACACAGATTTCATTGCTGAGTGATATTGCTGTGTAAGTAAATACCACAACTTCTTTATCCATTTTTCACTTTCTGCGATGTTGAACTTGTACTGTAAATGAGGTTCTTGAAAACAGAGCCGTTCCAAACTTTGGGGTGGCTGTGTCTTTTTGATTTTAATTTCCCTAAGCTATAGGACCATAAGTGGAAGTGCCCTAGGTTCTGTTGCTTTGTTTTTTAGATGTTTCAGGAAACACCATACACTTCTCCCGAGTGGTTGTTGGCAATTTACATCCCGCCCATCAGCATAACAAGGCTCCCAGTTCTCCATGGCCTGTCCTGCCTTTCTGGATTTTACACTTTTTTCAGATGGCCCTTTTGACCGGGGGGAAGTGAGACTTCATTGTAGTGCAGATTTCCTTTGCAAGCTTGCTTGGTTGGCCAAAAAGGGCGTATGCGTTTTTTCCTGAATATATTCAGGAAAAAACGCATACGCCCTTTTTGGCCAAGTGCATCATTGTGGACGTTCTGCCTCTTTTCCTATGCTTTCAATGCAATTCCAGTCTACCTCCTGAAATTGGTTTCCTGCAATTCTGCCCCGCTTTCAAGTCCTCTTGGCAGCCTTACTTCAGTCTATTTTTGGACGATAGCTGTCATTTATAACTCTGCAGGTTTGTGAATTACAGTGCCCCTGAGCTCCTTTCTTCAACTCGCTTTCTTGTGAGCTGGCCGCAACACCGCAGGATGGCTTCAGGCCCTAATCTGGTTCCGGCACGGCACGCTGAGCCTTTGGTTATTTCCTCTTCCTGGTGGGAAATGAGAGTTAAATTTGCCCGTCCAGACACCTCCAGCTAGCCTCTCATTGGTTCTCGCTATTCCTGTTCATCTTCCGCAGAAATTGCAAACTGGGCCAAACAGGAGGTTAAAGGCCCTGACTCTCCAAGTGGGGAGAGTGTTAGTAAAGCGTCTGGAATGTTGAACCCGAGTTCCAGGGGAGGAAAACTGAGACATATTTGAACACGTCTCCCATTCACATGGTTGATCATACTTGGGTTCCACATGCATGTTTTAGCTGAAGGAAGAATACCTAAAACCTGGGTAGTTGAAACCCGTGGAATGGGTACCATGCAATATGACTTCAAAGGGTCTTCATTTGCTCACCGAACCTCTCCAATCCTATCACTGCTGCGTTTATGCCCCTGTACACATGCTTGATTCTCTTTCGGAGACATAGCAATCCATAGGTTTTAGGATACTTACTAGTCAGGTACATTCTTAGGCGTTTAATATGTGGTGTTGAGTCCATTTCGTTGAGCAAGGAGTAGCTCTTGTCTATTCCATATTTGGCTTAAGGAACTTTATCTGTGCTCATTTCAATCTCTGGTTTTATGCAGCACCCCAACTCACCTTTCCCCTTAAGCAAGCATAAGTTGGTTTTCTAAATTTGAGAACCTGTTCTGTTCTGTAATTCAGTTCCTGTGTAGCCAAGTTTACATTCCGTGTATTAGTGATATCTTATGATGTTTCTTTTTCTGTGTGACTTATTTCAGTTAGAATCATCATACCTGAATCCACTCATTGTGCTGCTAAGGGCCTGATGACACAGATTTCATTGCTGAGTGATATTGCTTTGTAAGTAAATACCACAACTTCTTTATCCATTTTTCACTTTCTGTGATGTTGAACTTGTACTGTAAATGAGGTTCTTGTAAACAGAGCCGTTCCGAACTTTGAGGTGGCTGTGTCTTTTTGATTTTAATTTCCCTAAGCTATAGGACCATAAGTGGAAGTGCCCTAGGTTCTGTTGCTTTGTTTTTCAGATGTTTCAGGAAACACCATACACTTCTCCAGAGTGTTTGTTGGCAATTTACATCCCGCCCATCAGCATAACAAGGCTCCCAGTTCCCCATGGCCTGTCCTGCCTTTCTGGATTTTACACTTTTTTCAGATGGCCCTTTTGACCGGGGGGAAGTGAGACTTCATTGTAGTGCAGATTTCCTTTGCAAGCTTGCTTGGTTGGCCAAAAAGGGCGTATGCGTTTTTTCCTGAATATATTCAGGAAAAAACGCATACGCCCTTTTTGGCCAAGTGCATCATTGTGGACGTTCTGCCTCTTTTCCTATGCTTTCAATGCAATTCCAGTCTACCTCCTGAAATTGGTTTCCTGCAATTCTGCCCCGCTTTCAAGTCCTCTTGGCAGCCTTACTTCAGTCTATTTTTGGACGATAGCTGTCATTTATAACTCTGCAGGTTTGTGAATTACAGTGCCCCTGAGCTCCTTTCTTCAACTCGCTTTCTTGTGACCTGGCCGCAACACCGCAGGATGGCTTCAGGCCCTAATCTGGTTACGGCACGGCACACTGAGCCTTTGGTTAATTCCTCTTCCTGGTGGGAAATGAGAGTTAAATTTGCCCGTCCAGACACCTCCAGCTAGCCTCTCATTGGTTCTCGCTCTTCCTGTTCATCTTCCGCAGAAATTGCAAACTGGGCCAAACAGGAGGTTAAAGGCGCTGACTCTCCAAGTGGGGAGAGTGTTAGTAAAGCGTCTGGAATGTTGCACCCGAGTTCCAGGGGAGGAAAACTGAGACATATTTGAACACGTCTCCCATTGACATGGTTGATCATACTTGGGTTCCACATGCATGTTTTAGCTGAAGGAAGAATACCTAAAACCTGGGTAGTTGAAACCCGTGGAATGGGTACCATGCAATATGACTTCAAAGGGTCTTCATTTGCTCACCGCACCTCTCCAATCCTATCACTGCTGCGTTTATGCCCCTGTACACATGCTTGATTCTCTTGCGGAGACATAGCAATCCATAGGTTTTAAGATACTTACTAGTCAGGTACATTCCTAGGCGTTTAATATGGGGTGTTGAGTCCATTTCGTTGAGCAAGGAGTAGCTCTTGTCTATTCCATATTTGGCTTAAGGAACTTTATCTGTGCTCATTTCAATCTCTGGCTTTATGCAGCACCCCAACTCACCTTTCCCCTTAAGCAAGCATAAATTGGTTTTCTAAATTTGAGACCCTGTTCTGTTCTGTAATTCAGTTCCTGTGTAGCCAAGTTTACATTCCGTGTATTACTGATATCTTATGATGTTTCTGTTTCTGTGTGACTTATTTCAGTTAGAATCATCATACCTGAATCCACTCATTGTGCTGCTAAGGGCCTGATGACACAGATTTCATTGCTGAGTGATATTGCTTTGTAAGTAAATACCACAACTTCTTTATCCATTTTTCAATTTCTGCGATGTTGAACTTGTACTGTAAACGAGTTCTTGTAAACAGAGGCGTCCCAAACATTGGGGTGGCTGTGTCTTTTTGATTTTAATTTCCTTAAGCTATAAGACCATAAGTGGCAGTGCCCTAGGCTCTGTTGCTTTGTTTTTTAGATGTTTCAGGAAACACCATACACTTCTCCTGAGTGTCTGTTCGTAATTTACATCACGCCCATCAGCATAACAAGGCTCCCAGTTCTCCATGGCCTGTCCTGCCTTTCTGGATTTTACACTTTTTTCAGATGGCCCTTTTGACCGGGGGGAAGTGAGACTTCATTGTAGTGCAGATTTCCTTTGCAAGCTTGCTTGGTTGGCCAAAAAGGGCGTATGCGTTTTTTCCTGAATATATTCAGGAAAAAACGCATACGCCCTTTTTGGCCAAGTGCATCATTGTGGACGTTCTGCCTCTTTTCCTATGCTTTCAATGCAATTCCAGTCTACCTCCTGAAATCGGTTTCCTGCAATTTTGCCCCGCTTTCAAGTCCTCTTGGCAGCCTTACTTCAGTCTATTTTTGGACGATAGCTGTCATTTATAACTCTGCAGGTTTGTGAATTACAGTGCCCCTGAGCTCCTTTCTTCAACTCGCTTTCTTTTGAGCTGGCCGCAACACCGCAGGATGGCTTCAGGCCCTAATCTGGTTCCGGCCCGGCATGCTGAGCCTTTGGTTAATTCCTCTTCCTGGTGGGAAATGAGAGTTGAATTTGCCCGTCCAGATACCTCCAGCTAGCCTCTCATTGGTTCTCGCTATTCCTGTTCATCTTCCGCAGAAATTGCAAACTGGGCCAAACAGGAGGTTAAAGGGACTGACTCTCCAAGTCGGGAGAGTGTTTGTAAAGCGTCTGGAATGTTGCACCCGAGTACCAGGGGAGGAAAACTGAGACATATTTGAACACGTCTCCCGTTCACATGGTTGATCATACTCTGGGTTCCACATGCATGTTTCAGCTGAAGGAAGAATACCTTAAACCTGGAGAGTTGAGACCCGTGTAATGGGTACCATGCAATATGACTTCAAAGGGTCTTCATTTGCTCACCGAACCTCTCCAATCCTATCACTGCTGCGTTTATGCCCCTGTACACACGCTTGATTCTCTTTTGGAGACATAGCAATCCATAGGTTTTAAGATACTTACTAGTCAGGTACATTCTTAGGCGTTTAATATGGGGTTTTGAGTCCATTTCGTTGAGCAAGGAGTAGCTCTTGTCTATTCCATATTTGGCTTAAGGAACTTTATCTGTGCTCATTTCAATCTCTGGTTTTATGCAGCACCCCAACTCACCTTTCCCCTTAAGCAAGCATAAGTTGGTTTTCTAAATTTGAGACCCTGTTCTGTTCTGTAATTCAGTTCCTGTGTAGCCAAGTTTACATTCCGTGTATTACTGATATCTTATGATGTTTCTTTTTCTGTGTGACTTATTTCAGTTAGAATCATCATACCTGAATCCACTCATTGTGATGCTAAGGGCCTGATGACACAGATTTCATTGCTGAGTGATATTGCTTTGTAAGTAAATACCACAACTTCTTTATCCATTTTTCACTTTCTGCGATGTTGAACTTGTACTGTAAACGAGGTTCTTGTAAACAGAGCTGTTCCAAACTTTGGGGTGGCTGTGTCTTTTTGATTTTAATTTCCCTAAGCTATAGGACCATAAGTGGAAGTGCCCTAGGTTCTGTTGCTTTGTTTTTTAGATGTTTCAGGAAACACCATACACTTCTCCCAAGTGGTTGTTGACAATTTACATCCCGCCCATCAGCATAACAAGGCTCCCAGTTCTCCATGGCCTGTCCTGCCTTTCTGGATTTTACACTTTTTTCAGATGGCCCTTTTGACCGGGGGGAAGTGAGACTTCATTGTAGTGCAGATTTCCTTTGCAAGCTTGCTTGGTTGGCCAAAAAGGGCGTATGCGTTTTTTCCTGAATATATTCAGGAGAAAACGCATACGCCCTTTTTGGCCAAGTGCATCATTGTGGACGTTCTGCCTCTTTTCCTATGCTTTCAATGCAATTCCAGTCTACCTCCTGAAATCGGTTTCCTGCAATTCTGCCCCGCTTTCAAGTCCTCTTGGCAGCCTTACTTCAGTCTATTTTTGGACGATAGCTGTCATTTATAACTCTGCAGGTTTGTGAATTACAGTGCCCCTGAGCTCCTTTCTTCAACTCGCTTTCTTGTGACCTGGCCGCAACACCGCAGGATGTCTTCAGGCCCTAATCTGGTTCCGGCCCGGCATGCTGAGCCTTTGGTTAATTCCTCTTCCTGGTGGGAAATGAGAGTTGAATTTGCCCGTCCAGACACCTCCAGCTAGCCTCTCATTGGTTCTCGCTATTCCTGTTCATCTTCCGCAGAAATTGCAAACTGGGCCAAACAGGAGGTTAAAGGGACTGACTCTCCAAGTCGGGAGAGTGTTAGTAAAGCGTCTGGAATGTTGCACCCGAGTACCAGGGGAGGAAAACTGAGACATATTTGAACACGTCTCCCGTTCACATGGTTGATCATACTCTGGGTTCCACATGCATGTTTTAGCTGAAGGAAGAATACCTTAAACCTGAAGAGTTGAGACCCGTGTAATGGGTACCATGCAATATGACTTCAAAGGGTCTTCATTTGCTCACCGAACCTCTCCAATCCTATCACTGCTGCGTTTATGCCCCTGTACACACGCTTGATTCTCTTTTGGAGACATAGCAATCCATAGGTTTTAAGATACTTACTAGTCAGGTACATTCTTAGGCATTTAATATGGGGTTTTGAGTCCATTTCGTTGAGCAAGGAGTAGCTCTTGTCTATTCCATATTTGGCTTAAGGAACTTTATCTGTGCTCATTTCAATCTCTGGTTTTATGCAGCACCCCAACTCACCTTTCCCCTTAAGCAAGCATAAGTTGGTTTTCTAAATTTGAGACCCTGTTCTGTTTTGGAATGCAGTTCCTGTGTAGCCAAGTTTACATTCCGTGTATTAGTGATATCTTATGATGTTTCTTTTTCTGTGTGACTTATTTCAGTTAGAATCATCATACCTGAATCCACTCATTGTGCTGCTAAGGGCCTGATGACACAGATTTCATTGCTGAGTGATATTGCTTTGTAAGTAAATACCACAACTTCTTTATCCATTTTTCACTTTCTGCGATGTTGAACTTGTACTGTAAACGAGGTTCTTGTAAACAGAGCTGTTCCAAACTTTGGGGTGGCTGTGTCTTTTTCATTTTAATTTCCCTAAGCTATAGGACCATAAGTGGAAGTGCCCTAGGTTCTGTTGCTTTGTTTTTTAGTTGTTTCAGGAAACACCATACACTTCTCCCAAGTGGTTCTTGGCAATATACATCCCGCCCATCAGCATAACAAGGCTCCCAGTTCTCCATGGCCTGTCCTGCCTTTCTGGATTTTACCCTTTTTTCAGATGGCCCTTTTGACCGGGGGGAAGTGAGACTTCATTGTAGTGCAGATTTCCTTTGCAAGCTTGCTTGGTTGGCCAAAAAGGGCGTATGCGTTTTTTCCTGAATATATTCAGGAAAAAACGCATACGCCCTTTTTGGCCAAGTGCATCATTGTGGACGTTCTGCCTCTTTTCCTATGCTTTCAATGCAATTCCAGTCTACCTCCTGAAATCGGTTTCCTGCAATTCTGCCCCGCTTTCAAGTCCTCTTGGCAGCCTTACTTCAGTCTATTTTTGGACGATAGCTGTCATTTATAACTCTGCAGGTTTGTGAATTACAGTGCCCCTGAGCTCCTTTCTTCAACTCGCTTTCTTGTGACCTGGCCGCAACACCGCAGGATGGCTTCAGGCCTTAATCTGGTTCCGGCCCGGCATGCTGAGCCTTTGGTTAATTCCTCTTCCTGGTGGGAAATGAGAGTTGAATTTGCCCGTCCAGACACCTCCAGCTAGCCTCTCATTGGTTCTCGCTATTCCTGTTCATCTTCCGCAGAAATTGCAAACTGGGCCAAGCAGGAGGTTAAAGGGACTGACTCTCCAAGTGGGGAGAGTGTTAGTAAAGCGTCTGGAATGTTGAACCCGAGTACCAGGGTACGAAAACTGAGACATATTTGAACACGTCTCCCGATCACATGGTTGATCATAATCTAGGTTCCACATGCATGTTTTAGCTGAAGGAACAATACCTTAAACCTGGAGAGTTGAGACCCGTGGAATGGGTACCATGCAATATGACTTCAAAGGGTCTTCATTTGCTCACGAACCCCTCCAATCCTATCACTGCTGCATTTATGCCCATGTACACATGCTTGATTCTCTTTCGGAGACATAGCAATCCATAGGTTTTAAGATACTTACTAGTCAGGTACATTCTTAGGCGTTTAATATGCGGTGTTGAGTCCATTTCGTTGAGCAAGGAGTAGCTCTTGTCTATTCCATATTTGGCTTAAGGAACTTTATCTGTGCTCATTTCAATCTCTGGTTTTATGCAGCACCCCAACTCACCTTTCCCCTTAAGCAAGCATAAGTTGGTTTTCTAAATTTGAGACCCTGTTCTGTTCTGTAATTCAGTTCCTGTGTAGCCAAGTTTACATTCCATGTATTACTGATATCTTATGATGTTTCTTTTTCTGTGTGACTTATTTCAGTTAGAATCATCATACCTGAATCCACTCATTGTGATGCTAAGGGCCTGATGACACAGATTTCATTGCTGAGTGATATTGCTTTGTAAGTAAATACCACAACTTCTTTATCCATTTTTCACTTTCTGCGATGTTGAACTTGTACTGTAAACGAGGTTCTTGTAAACAGAGCCGTTCCAAACTTTGGGGTGGCTGTGTCTTTTTGATTTTAATTTCCCTAAGCTATAGGACCATAAGTGGAAGTGCCCTAGGTTCTGTTGCTTTGTTTTTTAGATGTTTCAGGAAACACCATACACTTCTCCCAAGTGGTTGTTGGCAATTTACATCCCGCCCATCAGCATAACAAGGCTCCCAGTTCTCCATGGCCTGTCCTGCCTTTCTGGATTTTACACTTTTTTCAGATGGCCCTTTTGACCGGGGGGAAGTGAGACTTCATTGTAGTGCAGATTTCCTTTGCAAGCTTGCTTGGTTGGCCAAAAAGGGCGTATGCGTTTTTTCCTGAATATATTCAGGAGAAAACGCATACGCCCTTTTTGGCCAAGTGCATCATTGTGGACGTTCTGCCTCTTTTCCTATGCTTTCAATGCAATTCCAGTCTACCTCCTGAAATCGGTTTCCTGCAATTCTGCCCCGCTTTCAAGTCCTCTTGGCAGCCTTACTTCAGTCTATTTTTGGACGATAGCTGTCATTTATAACTCTGCAGGTTTGTGAATTACAGTGCCCCTGAGCTCCTTTCTTCAACTCGCTTTCTTGTGACCTGGCCGCAACACCGCAGGATGTCTTCAGGCCCTAATCTGGTTCTGGCACGGCACGCTGAGCCTTTGGTTAATTCCTCTTCCTGGTGGGAAATGAGAGTTATATTTGCCCATCCAGACACCTCCAGCTAGTCTTTCATTGGTTCTCGCTATTCCTGTTCATCTTCCACAGAAATTGCAAACTGGGCCAAACAGGAAGTTAAAGGGACTGACTCTCCAAGTGGGGAGAGTGTTAGTAAAGCGTCTGGAATGTTGCACCCGAGTACCAGGGTACGAAAACTGAGACATATTTGAACACGTCTCCCGATCACATGGTTGATCATACTCTAGGTTCCACATGCATGTTTTAGATGAAGGAAGAATACCTTAAACCTGGGTAGTTGAAACCCGTGGAATGGGTACCATGCAATATGACTTCAAAGGGTCTTCATTTGCTCACGAACCTCTCCAATTCTATCACTGCTGCGTTTATGCCCCTGTACACATGCTTGATTCTCTTTCGGGGACATAGCAATCCATAGGTTTTAAGATACTTACGAGTCAGGTACATTCTTAGGCGTTTAATATGGGGTTTTGTGTCCATTTCGTTGAGCAAGGAGTAGCTCTTGTGTATTCCATATTTGGCTTAAGGAACTTTATCTGTGCTCATTTCAATCTCTGGTTTTATGCTGCACCCCAACTCACCTTTCACCTTAAGCAAGCATAAGTTGGTTTTCTAAATTTGAGACGCTGTTCTGTTTTGGAATGCAGTTCCTGTGTAGCCAAGTTTACATTCCGTGTATTAGTGATATCTTATGATGTTTCCTTTTCTGTGTGACTTATTTCAGTTAGAATCATCGTACCTGAATCCATTCATTATGCTGCTACGGGCCTGATGACATAGATTTCATTGCTGAGTGATACTGCATTGTATGTAAGTACCACAAGTTCTTTATCCATTTTTCACTTTCTGTGATGTTGAACTTGTACGGTAAACGAGGTTCTTGTAAACGGAGGCGTCCCAAACTTTGGGGTGGCTGTGTCTTTTTGATTTTAATTTCCCTAAGCTATAGGACCATAAGCGCAAGTGCCCTCGGCTCTGTTGCTTGGTTTTTTAGATGTTTCAGGAAACACCATACACTTCTCCTGAGTGTCTGTTGGCAATTTACATCCCGCCCATCAGCATAACAAGGCTCCCAGTTCTCCATGGCCTGTCCTGCCTTTCTGGATTTTACACTTTTTTCAGATGGCCCTTTTGACCGGGGGGAAGTGAGACTTCATTGTAGTGCAGATTTCCTTTGCAAGTTTGCTTCGTTGTCCAAAAAGTGCGTATGCGTTTTTTCCTGAATATATTCAGGAAAAAACGCATACGCCCTTTTTGGCCAAGTGCATCATTGTGGACGTTCTGCCTCTTTTCCTATGCCTTCAATGCAATTCCAGTCTACCTCCTGAAATCGGTTTCCTGCAATTCTGCCCCGCTTTCAAGTCCTCTTGGCAGCCTTACTTCAGTCTATTTTTGGACGATAGCTGTCATTTATAACTCTGCAGGTTTGTGAATTACAGTGCCCCTGAGCTCCTTTCTTCAACTCGCTTTCTTGTGACCTGGCCGCAACACCGCAGGATGTCTACAGGCCCTAATCTGGTTCCGGCACGGCACGCTGAGCCTTTGGTTAATTCCTCTTCCTGGTGGGAAATGAGAGTTAAATTTGCCCATCCAGACACCTCCAGCTAGTCTCTCATTGGTTCTCGCTATTCCTGTTCATCTTCCACAGAAATTGCAAACTGGGCCAAACAGGAGGTTAAAGGGACTGACTCTCCAAGTGGGGAGAGTGTTAGTAAAGCGTCTGGAATGTTGAACCCGAGTACCAGGGTACGAAAACTGAGACATATTTGAACACGTCTCCCGATCACATGGTTGATCATAATCTAGGTTCCACATGCATGTTTTAGCTGAAGGAACAGTACCTTAAACCTGGAGAGTTGAGACCCGTGGAATGGGTACCATGCAATATGACTTCAAAGGGTCTTCATTTGCTCACGAACCCCTCCAATCCTATCACTGCTGCATTTATGCCCATGTACACATGCTTGATTCTCTT
The DNA here is from genome assembly GCF_949987515.2 of Delphinus delphis. Lineage (NCBI taxonomy): Eukaryota > Metazoa > Chordata > Mammalia > Artiodactyla > Delphinidae > Delphinus > Delphinus delphis. The sequence goes on from NW_027192811.1 coordinate 299,894, forward strand.
TCGGAGACATAGCAATCCATAGGTTTTAAGATACTTACTAGTCAGGTACATTCTTAGGCGTTTAATATGCGGTGTTGAGTCCATTTCGTTGAGCAAGGAGTAGCTCT